>NC_143016.1:198246813-198573813 GCF_055824585.1 Amblyomma mixtum
GTGGCAGACATCGACTTGCTTTCTGTACAGGTGGCACGGTATGAGCGTGACACCATATCGGACAAAGTTTGGTACCTTTGGTCCTCTGAAGGCTACTATGGTTGTGGTCGTGTTGCCACCTAGAAAACGAAATGCCACCTAGCCTCCTAGAAAACGACAGTCTGCGAGACTGTGGTGAAGCCCGCCTGACGCTGGCCGTCCACTGACGTCCCTGATCCCCACTTGTAAATAAACCCGTTCCCGTCGTCACAACTTCGTGACAATATTTTAGGAGTCAGTATAGTTATTATATATGCTCTGAGCATTCGTGTGGATGGATGGGAAAAACTTTGCAGTGAATGCATTTCGTTAACGAGCTCGGAAGGATCGCACGGCATCGTCCTCGCTGCTGCTTCACCCATTCACGCAGTCCCAGCAAGTATAACACGAAGTTGCCCAAAATTATTTGGTGTCAACAGCAGTTTCAATCCTTCGGTGCCTTGCTGCACTTAAGAAAGCGCACATACTACATGCCGCGGCACCAAACGATTGCTCAGCACCTGCATTGTAGCTGCCGCAGCTCGGCGACTAGACAAGCCTCCATCGTATGGTGCCACCTGCCTGCGTTCGATAGAAGCGCAAGGAGCAGCGAACAAGGTCTGGCCGCTCCGCCGGGCGCAGTGTCAGCACCTTAATATATTCTTACACGTTGGTCACGGAAATCAAGATGTCGGTAGTCATTGGATGACTGACTCAGCAAGCACTTCTAGAGTAGATCCAGTACGGCTGTCAACTTCAATAATGTTAGATTGTTTTCTTCGTTGTCTGTCTAAGGGCATTGTACAGAAATCGGGGGAAAATCACGTTTCACCCAATCTTTCAGGAGCATATTCGAGGTGTAAAAATTTTAATGTGGTAAAGTCCGGTTTCACCCAAACACGAAAAACCCTATGTGTACAGGGTGGCCAGTTTTTCTAGCACCATCTCCCCTCTGACCTTCCCAGCATATATGGACCTGATCCTCACCAGCTGATTTCCTCCTTTGCATTGCTCCTAAGGCTTCCTTCACTTCCTCGTTCGCTACTGGCGGGATGTCAGTGCTGTGCACTACTGCCTTTCATTATTGTCCTGATTCCATTGGCTACTATATAGTAGAACTCTGTGCCTACTTTGGAAATGACACTGCCCTCTCTCTCTTAATGAATACATCCGATTTTTCTCTCTGCCTAGTTTCCTCTTCACCGCTTTTAGGCTATCTCCATTCTTGAGAACTTGCTCGATTCTCTTGTTGTGACATGCTTGTTGACGCAGGGTGCTTTAATACCTGGTGTTGGGCAAGACTGTGGTCGATTGGTGGCCGATGCATGACAGCGTGAGCGCTGCATCGTCGTCTTCCAGCTCAGCCACGTGCCACCTGGCAATACTATAGTCTGATACAACTCAAGTCTGGAGTGAAGCTTCGCCCACATTCAGGACCTTTGCAAAGAATTCTTCCACAACTAAAAGTAATCTGTTAAAACTTTTCTTCTCACCTAAAGAAAAAGCCGCTTACAAGAGAAACAATTATATGCTCTAGAATTTTGATCCCTGGCTTGTTTGCTGTACTCAAACAGTAAAAAGTTGTTCCACTTTTTACTACTCGGATTGGCCAGTAGAGTCGCGGATCGTGGCCCACTGCTAGCTGCTGCTTTTTTTTTTACATTTTGTCGGACTGTATGTGGCATTATTTCCCCTTCCGAAAAAGAGAAGCATTGTTGTGATGCCGACAGCCTCGCGG
This sequence comes from Amblyomma mixtum, assembly GCF_055824585.1. NCBI lineage: Eukaryota > Metazoa > Arthropoda > Arachnida > Ixodida > Ixodidae > Amblyomma > Amblyomma mixtum. The sequence goes on from NC_143016.1 coordinate 198,248,570, forward strand.
TCAACGTAAGTTTAATACCGAAAATAAACGTTGGGGGGGGGGTTAGCAGAGCATTCCAGCTGAAGCACGTTACGACTTCAACATGTTTGCCATTACCGTGTATAGAACGGTTTAAGCCGTACACAACGCGCACAATGTCTGAGCTGTCTGCATCGCAGTTGCACTGCATTGTCTGGAAGCATTTCATAGTCGACATCGTTAACGCACTGTAACATTCTCTAAGGGCCAAAATAGCGGCATAGCAGTTCCTCCGACAAGCCTTGGCAGCTGACAGGAGTCCATGTCGAGATTTGGTCACCGGGTTTGTTGTCAACCTGGCAGTGGCGAAAGTTGCGCTTAAACTTCGCATTACCACCAATTGCAACCGTCTGTAAATTTTTTGCCAGTGAGTGCCCGGATGTGCGCCCACCGAATTGTGCACACGTGTGCATACACATGCTTAAGCGCCCACATGCATGGACACACGCGCGTGCATGTACACACACACACACCACGGAAATTTTTGAGAAAGGAGACTAAACTGCTAACGCAGTAACGAAACCACCTACAATGCTTTAACCGTAAGTGGGAATCGAGCCAGTGGCGGCGGGCGCAACAGAGAAGCTTCGTTTACTAATGCCGTAGGCTACTCGGCCATCTTCAAAGATTCTTTTTATTGTTGCCGCATGGAATATCGGGAACCTCCCTGACCTTGTCTTGCTTTACTTGATTGGGTCGAATTCCGCGACCTCGGCACACGGCCTCATGCCACTATCACTTCCTTGCTCTGCCCGCACATAAAAATTCCTGAAGGTGCACACGTCAAGAAAGGGCGATCAGTCAGGAGGTTTAGCGCCGCGAATTTTTCGCGCGCGCCGGGAGCCCGCTGCGCGGGCGCTTAAGCGCCGCGAAATTGCCCCTTTTCTCCCTGCCGGTTTGGCGGTCTTTGGCGCGGCCCTGCCGCCCCGGTAGACGCGGTCGCCGTTCGGACTTAACTTTCGCAGCATAAACGTTCCGAGCTAAAATGAGAACTGTTCTGTGAACAGTGACCTCGCCGAAAGTGGCGGTTGTGCGTGTTTATCAAGCATAGAGCTTCTTCACACGCTAAGCAGTCTTATTAGCAGGAAATGTTCACACGGAATTCTGGTGTCCTTCATTACTGGCACAAATCTTATAGTGTAAGGCATGACCTCAGTGTCCTTTTTAAGAGACTGCTGAAGTGAGCTGTGTCTCAAACGAACATAGCGTCACAAATAATTTCTTTGTTCAATAGTTCCTCCTTGCTTGCAGATGTAGCAATTCACTGATCATGGCACAAACGTCCGCTTGGCTCGATGGCATGTCCTAATACGTAAAGTCGACGTTTGAGGTCTAAGAAAGGTTTTTGGGGCCTATTGAATGTACATCCTCTGAACTCGTCTTACTTAATATAAGACCGTCAGCAAAGGCTAGGTAAGGCTGCACGTAGAGGAAGTAATAACCGATCAGAACCTTTGTCAGCTGCCTTCTGGAGAAGCCGTACAGGTTCTAAGAAAAAGCGAATATTTAGGAAATCGAGTGTGTCAGCACAAAATTCCCTCGCGACTATGTACATAAAAGACAGATGAGCATTTAGTCACCTAATAATTATTAGCACAGCTGCCAGGAAGCGGTGGCTTTTTGGGTTTCGAAAAATAAGTCATGAAACAGGTTAGTGGACAAAAACTGCACGAAAGGCTCACCATACTGTATCAAGGTAGCATAAAATTCTGTCCACGCATGGGCTCCCTTTGAAAGCGACCCAGAAAAGTAACAAAGATTCTATTTAACGAATTTACGATCGTCCCCTTGCAATGCACCAATTGCAACATCTTCACAGCGCAACGTCGCATCTAAGACGTCGCAAGTTTGTGTCCGTACAGACACGAAGAGCCCCCAACCAATGCAAGCCTGCTTTTTTATCATATTCTTTTCGTCAGAGCAAGAGACGGAGACGACATCAGCATAGGACAAAATCTTAATTTTACACTGTACTAGCGACATGCCACGATTAGCTGTGTTTTTGAAGAAACTGAGCTATAGGTGGTCGAGATAATGCGAGTTACAAAGGCAGTGTAGAGCAGGTGATGAAAATAAAATATTTTTGGTAAACTCTCAAGATGTATGCTGCAGGTGTGCCAGAGTGGGTGGGTGGGGGGGTGTGACTGGCAAGCCGCTTTTGGGGTGACAGAAAGATGTCTTGGCTTTATACACCTGCAAATACAAGGCAACTTCCGCTCATAGTGGGCACATGCAGTGGTCCTGACGGCGCCTGCTTAAGCATTTTGGGCTGGAGAAATTCCCGATTGACACGAGCTTCAAGAGAGACCTATTACTCGCCTGACGGGGACTTCGAAACTGCTGAAACTGAAAGGTTTTGTAGATGAATAATCCATCACCTTTTCTTTTTATGTAACTCATCAGATAGTCTAATATACATAGCTGGTGTACACTAATTCTGAGTTCATTTGATTTCGCGGCTCTTGCGTAAATTTAGGTCTTTTTGCCGCGAACAGTAAAACATCTCGCAATGAGCAAATTTTGCAGTGTTGTTTTATATGCTGATATCACAAAGAAAAGTAAACAGCAAAACAAGGTTGAATAAAAACCTACGTTCAGAATTTTTTATAGCCTGAACCCGTTTGAACCGGTTCGACGCTATCCGGAGCGGTTCGAACCGGAACGAAATGTCGCTCCGGAGCCGAACCCGGAACTGAACTGAACCCAAAAAAATTCCGGTTCGACAACCTGGGCGGAATTATCTGGTGAAGCGCTGCATAGGCTTCCTTCTGTGCTCCTATATTTGGCAGCAACGGCGTGGCTACGACGGTCGACTAGGTTGACTTATAAAATGAAACCGAGAAAGCACGAGGTATACAGGTCTGCAGTCTCAACGTTTGGGGCGATACAGCATACCCGATCGCTAAGTCCAAGAAGAAGGACGGCGGGATGCAAGACTCGAGGCAGCTTTCTCACATGACGAACCTTTGTGATGTGCCTGCTCTCGTCCAGCCACTTCAGTGCGGAGAACGCCGAACACTACTGGACATTGAAGCCATGCAGTTACTTTGAATGAGTCATGCAATTGCGATCTTCACTGGTAATGTCTGAAAAAATGCTTTTTTATTCGCTTGGCTTTAAGAGAGGTGCACAGGCGAATGGATAGAAGTTTACGTCGAGCTACAACGAAGTTACGTTTGCTCTGCAGAGCTAAATATTTTAAGTCATTGCAGGCCTTATTCTGCTTGATAACTGGTTTTCGGTCCGGTATTAGCTGTTTTCGCCAGGTTCTGATTGACCAGCAATAGTAAAAGTCAGGTAATATGAAAAGTAACTGCATGATTTTGCCGATACCTTAGCGACGTTTTATCCCTTTCTAGGATAGGTGGTGAAGAAAATGTACATGTTGAAGCTCGTGGAAGCGAAAAATAGAGAAAAAACTACTCAAACGCTCAAAAACGCTCAAGCGTGGCATACCCAAGGCACACGGTACCGGCTCTTGCCTACACAACGAAAGCCACTGCTGACTCCAGCAACGCCGCATCTCCGTGACGTCACGGCCTGACGCTTGTCTATAGCTTGCATTAGGTTGCTAGCCTTGTGGAATATATGGCAGCCATGCCTCACAAAACTGTATTGAATCGCTTTTAAAGGGCAAGGTAGATTAAATTAGTAAATATTGGAGCAGTTACAGTGCGTCATCCATGAAGTGTTAGCAGAACTTGGGGCAGGTGGGCCTCATGCACTAAGAGTGCTTTACCCTTGAGCGATCACATTTGAGAAGTCTATAGCTAGTCCATGTTGCTCTGATGGCTGCCTTACATCTTGAAAAACTTCAGTTAAATTGTTCGAAACATAGCAAAACAAGTTTGACCATTGTGTAATATGTCTCCATTAAATACGTGCATTTGTATTTTTGTTTGTAGATTTTGCAGCATGGAAGGAAATAGAAGAAATGAAGGAGCAAGTCCAATTCACAGCCACTACTGGACCAAAGCGTTTACCCTCAGGAGCAACGAAGAGGTACCTGTTTTGCCACAGGTCAGGAATGGAGGTGAAAACTGGAAAAGGTAAGCGGCAGCCAAAGTTAGTGGGCAGTGGGAAGTGCAACAAGCACTGCTTTGCAACTATGGCTGTCACGCAAGAAGGAGAGAAAGTAAGTGTTGAGTATTAGGCGGAGCACTACGGCCATGAGAAAAGTGTGAAGCATCAGCGCTTGACATCCACTCAGAAGAATGCCATAGCAGCAAAACTGAGCCTAGGAGTTCCTAGTAAAAGGATTTTGCTAGATGCACATGCAACTGGTGGAGATGAATTGAATGTGCTCCACACTTTGGACAGGCACGATGTTTATAATATAAAGCGAAAGTTCCATATTGGAAATGAGGAGCAGAAAGACCCAGATGAGTTTGTCAGCATGAGTATGTGGATTAATGAGCTCCAAGAAACCTCAGTTTCGCTCTATGCTGATAGAGAGTTGCTTACGGAACAAGGCATAGGGAAGTTTAAAATGGCTGTCATGAACAGCACTCAGGGAATTCCTGCTCGAATATGGTAGGAAAAGTGTTTGTATTGATTCCACCCATGGAACGAATTCGCACGATCTTCATCTGACAACACTGCTAGTAATTGGCGAAGACTTGTCAGGCATTCCATGCGCGTACCTTCTTTCAAAAAGTACTACAGAAGAAACTATGGTTGTTGTTTTTTCAGGCAGTCAAGGAGAGACTTGCTCAGGCACTTTGCACCGAGCTCTTCATGTCAGACGATGCGCCAGCATTTTACAATGCTTGGGCAAGGGTAATGGGGAGCCCCTAGAAATGCTTGCTCTGTACTTGGCATGTCAAGCGTATTTGGAACTTGAATGTCAGTAAAGTTAGTAGGAGAGAAAATCGGAAACTTGTCAGGGAAACTTTGCACACTTTGACGCTTTGCCCAAGCGTAACAGAAGTTGAGGCTGTCCTTGCGAAACTTCTGCCGTCAAAGTCTGTGGAGGAGCTCAGAGCCTTCGTTGAGTACTTTGAGAGGGTGTTTGCAAAGCGCCCACAGCAGTGGGCACTCTGCTATAGAGAAGGCAGCGGTCTCACTCCTAATAACCATTTGGGGAGCTTACATAATGAGCTCAAGACGGTCTACTTGGAGAGGAAGCAGTGCCAGAGGTTAGACAAGCTGTTGATTACTTTGCAGAGGTTCACTAATGACCGGCTCCTGAAGCAGCTTGCTTCTGAGGTGAGGCCCAGGGCAGACCACCGCACAGCTGATAACTTCAAGAAGCACTGTGCAGGTTCCATAATATTGAAATCCGGTGTTAGCAAAGCACCTCATGGTGGCTGGCTTATGGAGTCTGAATCTTTGCGGCAACATCAGTACATAGTTGTCAAGGGGAGCACAGCATGCACAGGTTGCAGGAAGAGCTGTCATGAATGCCGAATTTGAATCCACAGGTTCCATTGTACATGCGCTGACTTCAGGAACAGCTTGAATTTGTGCAGTGGGAACTAGAACAAAATTCTGGGTTTCAGAGCCCACCTCATAAAAATGAAGCTCTTCCCTCCACTTCTGCGCAGAGTAGGTCATTTCCATTGGGTGAGCCTGAGGCGCTTCTTGCTAGCATTCAGGCTGGTTCTAACCCTCAGTCACAAAGTTTGGAAATGGAAGGCTTTCGCACTCTGACTGCATGCAGGACCTCATGAACGTAAAGGACGACTCGGCTGATCCATGACGTCACAGAAGTGGTGGCAGTCTGTAAATTACTTTTGTTTGTAAAAAACTGATGCGTACGCGTTTCTTTGTATGCGTCTCGGGAAGTCAAAAATACATGCACGCTGTTTCAGTTATTATTTATTTATTTATTAGAGATACTATCAGTCCGGTCAGGACCAAGATAGGAGTGATACAAGGTACAGATTACGAAAGCAATAATACGGTAGGTTTTGAGCCTTCAGCGTGGCACTGCGGTAGTTACAGTTGACCTTTCGCGGAATGACGTCATACCAGTTGCGAAAAAAAGGGCCCCCAGCTCGATCAGTCGGTGCAGGGCGGCGGTAGTCACGGCGGTGAGCCTCGTGCTCCTCTCACCAGTGGCGTTACAGTCGAGGTGACGTCATACCAGTTGCGAAAAAAAGGGCCCCCAGCTCGATCCGTCGGCGGAGCATGGCGGGTAGTCACGGTGGATCTTTCTCACTGCGTACAAAGATAGTTTGTCATGCCGTCTACTGCCACACAGAAGGAGAAGGCAGCTCGCCAGTGTGAAGCCAGGAAGAAACAACGAGCTTTCGCAACCTACCAGGCTTAACCAAGCTAAGCCTCTGCCAATTTTTTAGACAACCCCCTCGCATTGCGAAAGCAAAGGCGGCTCAAGGCCGGCCCCCATACTGCCGAAGTCTTGAGCTGACCATTAGCAGGAAAGAAGTTGCGGGCGTATGCGACTCCCTTTTTTGGTTGTTTTAATTCTTTGTGGTTCCAAGGTCCCCGAATCCAGAGTCGAAGCCTAGGGCTTCTTTTTAGTCGTCCGTTAATTTTTTCCTCCAAGATGGCGGCCATGCAGTGTCAAAAGTGTAGGTGCCTACGTGTTCTTGTTGCGCTTTTTGGTGTTTGCTTTCTCGACACCGACTGTGTGGCGCCGTGAGTGCCTCACCCGCTAGTGGCCGAGGACTTTAAAAAGGGGGCCGTATGGGCACGAACTTCAGTCCGCTCGTCAGTGGAGACACTGCCGCCGCGAACACCCGGGACTCCGAGCCGCCGCACCGCATCCGCGAAACCGCAAGCTGCCCTGGAAGGACGTCACCTTCGGGGGGCCGCACTGACTGCGTGCTTGAGGATGGACTGCAGCCGCGCTCCCCGATTGACTGTGTGTTTGTTCCCCTTCTGAACTTTTATCGACTGTAGCTAATTGGACTCTCACTTGTGTTCTGACCTGTGTAGACATATTCAATGTATAACTTGAGTGTATTTAATGCTATTTTTTTTCTGACATTGTTTTGTAGAATGTATATTACGCTTCTGTGAAAGCAGCCGCATTCTTCAGTTGAACTATAAATGTTGTTTTGTTGTTGTTACCTCGTAGCACGCCTCTGTCTCATTCACTACGTTTGCTTACCGGCTACGCCGGGCATCAAACGGCCACCCCCTCATTGTCAGGACTCTGTAATGACGTCGCGTAATATTTCTACACATCACTGGTACAAGTAGTCAAAAAGAATGTTCATAATGCTACCCAAGCTGCAAAGCAAATGTTAGGCAAGCAGCCATCACTACTGAAACACACTGCTAGTACGAAAAACCTGGAGAAGCAGCCAGATTATTGACCCAGAAAGCACCGCACCTCTGCATCTGCTGCGTCTACGCGCTTTCCAGCACCTGCGGTTTTGCAGCAGGACTACTTGAAACACATTTCATTTATTTTAGCCTCAGGGCTTTCGCATTGCAGGGCTTTCGCATCATTCTGAATGATGCGGAGGTTCCTGTCATTCATACCGATAGCAACCATAAATTTTAGTGTTTGGTGCAGTTATCACACATGGTGCAGGAAATGTAGTCCATTGCTTCTCCTGCAGGCTGCCCTTGTTAAATGTTCTGCATAGTGTCATGCATAGTGGTGGTCTGCTCTGGATGCTGGTAGTGTGTGTGTTGCTAAACTAGTCATCTCCAGGTCTTCAGGTAGGTGGCTTCGGTGTTAGCTACCATTGCAGTATTTTTTCTGTTGGCAGAACCAGGCATGAAGTAATAGTGCAGTGTGGCTCTAGGCTTTCTGTTTCGCTCTAACCATGAACCGACTAGCCCAACATCATGTCTTACTAGGCTTTCTGTTGCAGTGGTGTGCTCTGAACCGTAGGTATTCATGTGTGCTGCTCGAACAGTCGTCTCGAGGTTTTGCTGTACCATGTACCTGGATAAGTGCTGTGCCTGGCACAACCAGATGCAGCACTTGTAGTACCTGCTGAAATCAAAGGCACACAAGTATTTTAGACGCCTTACTGAACACAAATGAGGTGTCTCCGTAGCTTCCTGTGTGGCGAGGTATGATCATTGCTGTTCAGTTATTCTCGAAAGTGATGTGCTTTTTTTATAGCAGGAGTCCGGCACACTTCTGGGGGGCTTGCTGTCCACCCGGCTGCAGATAGTTGGACGTGCCCAGACATGTATCCTTTGTCCAATGGTCAGCTTGGGAACCAACATCATATGCAGAACAAAGACTGATTAAGCCAAACCAGCACACATTTTTCTCTCGGCAGAACCTGCCTGCTAGAGAGCGCGGATCCCAGGTGGCGGATAGGGAAGCGCCTATCGCAGTCGGGCCCTGCTCCTCTGCATTTTGTAGTCACTTGCAAGACGCTGTTAGCAGGAAAAACCTTGAAAAAACTGATTCATTATGCCTGCAGTTAATTCCCCATGACTGGCATAGGTGCAGTTGAGGCTAGTGTGATAAGAATGGTGCTTGCACCCGCGGACCAACAGGTGTTGATTTCAGCAGGATCCCGCCTACTTGCCAAGCATGCACCGGGAGGATTCTGCAAATACACCTATACAAGACAATAAACTGTTTTACAACTGCTATGCTAAGTGGCCTTGTGCATCTTTTTGTATTTTGCCACAAGGGTGAAATACAGAGCTATATGTTAAGTTGTGAAAGAGCAATGAAGCCACCAAACTTGATTTTGAGATGTTGCTAAGCAAATATATTTCCTATGATTCAGTTGTGTATGGCAGTTCGATGAACTGCAGAACAAAACTTTGTGATGCAATTGGAAGGTTCATACCTTGAGTTAGCTGCAAGATATTCGTAACCATGTCAGTATGTTGATTCACACATCAGCAGGGTAGTTGAATTCTGAAAGTTTTGGTCCACCACCGCAGTTCTATAACCCTTTTAAACAACTTATAGAGCAGTTGAATTGCAAATAAGCCGCTACTACACAGAAACTGAAGCACATTCCAAAAAAGTGGTCTGGATGCATTGCAAGCAAAAATGGTCCGAGGTGGTACAGTACTTTACCCTGCCAGTGGCAAGCTGAAATGCTGTTTTGGTGCACGTGATGCTTACCTTTGGTCACTTGGACGATGCACAAGCTTGTCCGTCAGGAGAGACTTTGTAACCTTAGCAAGGCAATGTTGTCAGCAAATCGCAGAATACTATTGGTGTCTTCGGCTGACACGCACTGCCTCCGTGCCGGTGCGCAAGGAGTGACGTCAAATACTACACGAGTGGCAAGTCTCCTTGCACATCAGCCGAACGTGCGAAACACTCGCAAAGTGCCGTTGCTCTTTCTGCCGTCTGTTAACCGAGGCCTCCGAGACCCTCGATGATCTCAGAGGCTATTCCTACGAGCGGCCGACGCCAACGAGCGCAGTCAACAGTTTGTATTAATAGAAACAGCCTCTTCTGAACAGTGCAGTACCGCGCTTGTAACTGGCGTTGACAGAATCGGCGGGAAACGTGAGACCCACGAGCCTGCTCGTGAGATACTGCGATTAATTATGGGGGCGCAGGTTTACAAGACACCGCACCAAGGTGTTATGCTTGCCGGTTTCGATTCATACGCCTTTAGAGCTTCAGCTAGAGTAACTTCCGAAAATATCAGCAGGTGATTCTCAATCCACTAAGCGCCCCACATTGTCGCTTTATTGATATCCTTTAACCTGTGCATACGTTAGCAAAAAGCACGATGTTATAAAGTGCAGGCATGCCGGATGAACAGCATATGCCGTTCGCTGCAAGAGCTAAGGCAGAACTTGCAAGACTAAAGATATTGACAAACCTTTAATTTCCTCATAATGAAAGGCACACGACTCGCCGGCCGGTGGCTGCGTGATTGCAGCACGAATAAATGTATTACAGCTGCTATAATATTCAACATTTCTTTAAAATGTGCCCACTTGTTATGCTTCGTCCGTTTTTCCTCTTCGTCGATGCTGCGTCGACCACCGAACGTGAACAGCGTCGTCTGCTAGCGCGCGCTGCACGACGGGATTGCACCGCGCTCCACCGTCGGTCTCCACGGTGGCGCGGTGGCGCGCACGCGTGTCGTGCTCGTGCCACCCGAATGTACGGCACTGCACGAGTGGCATCCAGCCGAACGTAGGGCACCGCACGAGTGCGCAGAAAACGCCACGAGTGCCGTCAGCCGAAGACACCATATGATATTGTCCATTAATTGTTTTCCCTGAGTGTTCCGACAATAATTCTTGCATGCAAGTGAACAATGGAGAAATTGTCTTACTGTACACCATCATTCTTTATTCAACTTTTATTGCTTTCTCTATGGGGCCTATTTAGTTGCACAGCCAGTGTAAATATCTTGCAGTACTTTCGCATATGCCTCTTCTGCACCTTGGTTCCGCAACGTCTTGATGACTGCTGGTTAACAGTTAGCTTTCTCAAAATATATGACTGCTATATAAAGGGGTTGGTTTCACTGCATCTCTCTACCAGCCGGTTGATAGTGCAGACATGATCTATTGTCAAGCAGTGTTGTGCGGTACATGGCTACAAACCGTGGCATCCTACAAGAACGGTTTGCTCAACGTGCTCTCTTCACCTTCAAGCCTCGTCTCTCAAGTTCTGGGATGCAACCCGGGCACCATACTGCAAGAGGCAAGTACCTCAATACATTGACAACAGCAGTGCAATATTGGAATGCTTCCATGTAAATCTGGGCTACCACGACGGGCAGTAAAAGACGCAAAATATCAAGCGCCAACAACTACTCAATTCATGCAGGCAAAGCAAAAACGGCCACACGATTGCAAAGAACGAGAGAGGTGCCTCTTTTTTTTTTTGCTGCAATCCATAAACTGCATAAGTTTAGCATATTGGGTAGCGGTCAGACCAGATATGTGCAGTGCTTCAACGCTAAACAGGCATCGTAGAATGATTCCTTCGGTGAACCCGCTGCATAGGCGCGACCAAAATGCAGAGCACACTTCGACATGCTAACTCTTCTCATGCGTTCCGCAGTCTGCTTTCAGCACTCGCGCCAGCTACGGCGGCCGCACTGGTGCTTGAATGAAGAATGATAACACGTAAGGAATTCAAGTTTGAATAACATAAGCAGTTACTAGGAATAAGCAGTGCAAACGCATCGCAAAGTTGTCAGCATGCCACCCAAGGATTTTTTACGTTCCCAGTCAACCACGGATATCCGTGGTATATCCGAGTAAGGTCCGAATCTCCAGTGCCAGGCTGGGATGTCCATAGGGCATGCCTACGTATGTCCATATTCGGATATACGCATCGGAGATTCTGTGTATGTACGAGGGACGTTCGTTTTTGGATGGCTGGCGGACATCCGCCGGCGGATGTCCGAGGAGTATCCGTAAACATCCCTCTTGGGATGTGAGCTTACATGACATATATAATTTGTTTTCCCTCAGACGAACATTTTAAAACAAATTCTATTTTGCCAATGCCAAAATTCACACAATCACATTTCTACCACCAACTAGTTTAATATTCAGATTGATTAAGATCACTCAACTATGGTGTTGATGTTAAAGGACCAGAATTAAACGAATCGCTTGGCTTTCTGGCGCCAGTGCTCATAATTAACGCCCTTTTATCCTGCAGCACTCCTTCGAGGTAACCGAGGCATGTAGCCATGCATGCTGCCTTCCATGAAAACAAACCCTAATAAACTCCTACCAGGGGCCGCGGCAGAGCGGTAAGCCTAAAAGTCAACCCAATCCAATCTATCAGCCAACAGCCAAGCCAATATTTGTGGCGCGATGGTCTCGTTGGTTTTCGTCGCGTGGTGCTCCTTTCGACCTTTACTTTTGCTGCAATGTGCGGTTTGTTCGCTCTGTGGTTGCTTGGCTGTGCTACAAATGTGTTGTGTCATCTACGCGCTCGAAAAGACGTTCGTTTGATTCTGAGGCTCTCGTGAAAAAGCTCCGGTGTCGCCTGACCCCTTGCCGAGACATGCTTTGTTGCTTTGGATGAAAGAAGCGGCCATGGTGTTAACACTTGCGAGGTAAGTAACTGTGCTTGAAAATTACTTTCAGGGTGTTGCTGTGGGATGACTAAACCGCATTAACGCAGTTGTACTCTGTTGCGCTACTTGTTTGCCACGGAGTGGAAGTTGCAAGCACTATGCATTAGCTGCCGCAAACGTGTTTCTCGTGTTTGTGAAAAAAAGTTGACCTACGTTTCTCATCAAAGGAGGTGATTCGTTGCCACCCCTGCAGAATTCTGCCATGGATGGAGACGGTGTGTAGTTGCATGGTGTGAATCTTAAGGCAGTTGCGCGTAGGTTCATAATTACGATGAAACAGAATGCACGAAAAGCATAGTGCCAGGACGGTGTTAGTTTTTCAGTGCTTCGCGACTTAGTTTTTCTTACTTTTCTGTTGCCTTTGCAGTGTGGATGTGGCCCGGCTACCGAGTGTATTGGTGCCTACATTAATTATGCCAAGCCGTGGAAAGCACAGGTAGGTTGAAAATGTCATATAAAAGTTGTGCATACTTCCATAGCTTATTAATTTATTTATTAGGCTTGCCAAATGGAAGTCTCCAACCATCCACTCACTACACAGTACTTTGCACTGTGCAGTAGCATTGTTTAGGAAAGCTTAACTGTTGTGTTAAATTTGCGAGCTTCAGTCACATTTTTCACTTACTTCCCAATCACTGAGTGCAATGAGCTCTTGCAGTGCTTTGGTATAACTTTGCCAAACATGTTATGCCCACAGGGCTCAATGCTGAGCCAGATAGCAGGACCATATATGGCACCCCTAGAGCCACATGTTCCTGGATTGTGACCAGACCTCTCTTCCTTACTCCTGTGCAGCTGTGGATCATCAAATATGCTGTCAGTGCCCTGATGCGTGATTCATCAGTGAACCCTGTGGGCATTGTAGTTTCGACAGAGATTGTGTTTTGCTGCATCATTGACAACGTGCAGTATAAGGTGCTCTCTCATACTTTATTTTCTTGTCCATACAGTGTGGATGTGACTGACCTAAGCTAGCAGCTATATAGTACCTGCAGCTTACAGCAGCAACCTTCAGGTAAGTTTGAACTACAGTGCAAGTTTGACCCTGTCACATAATGGATACTTTCCTTCTGTTTTCTCTGTGCAGCGGAGGGTATCTAGCTATACTGCAGTGTACTTGTACAATAATGGATAAAAATTTGTGGTATGAGAGTTCTTTGTGAAACATTTTCTCTGTGCTGTTAGCCAGAGCAATTTAATCAAAAGCCTAGAACCAGGAGGGGACATGGATACTCGATCTTATTGAACAAATTTCAGCTGACTGCCTGGCGAGGCAATGCAAAAATAAATATTTTCGGAAAATCGACATCCAGCAAACTTTTCTCTATGAGTGTACCTTGTGCCCAACCTAAGTCATTAGCTAGCTTGCAACGATGTGGTAAGGATCCCTACTCTTGCACTTGAATTTTTTTGACCATCAGTGTGGAAGTGACTGCCTGTGGGAGTAGCTGTGGTGTCTTGCAATGTAAAAGACAAAAGAGCTACTACTGGGGCGAGTTGGAAATACATACTTGAAGGAATTGGTGAGCGCTATAGAAACACTGAAAAGGGACAAACGCACAGGACGAAGCGCTTTCTAACTACTGTTTAATCTCAGAAGAAACATGACTATATACACACATTTGACGACAAGAATGAAGGAAAAACAGGTAAAAACTACGTGCGCTTACAACAGCCGAAGATTACTGTTCTTGAGGGAGGTTAATTCTGTTCCCCCTAACATCACTGAAGGGGAGCTGACGCATTGCTTATCTGGAGCAATGTGCATTGCAAAAGCTTCGATAATTTCTTGTTCCCGTCTGTTTCTAGCCCTACCTATTACTTTGGTGTTTTTTAGCAAGGGTATGCATTTATAGTGTGCGAAATGAGGTGCCAGATTCCCGGACTTTGCAAGTTCACTTGATCTTTCGTGTTCCCGGAGCCTCTTGTTAAGGCATCTTCCCGTTTGCCCTGCGTAAGTTTGTTGGCAGCTGAGGGGAATGCTGTAAATGACGTTTTCGTCACACTTTACATAGGTGTTTTCGTGTTTGGTGTTGCACCCAGGTTTCTTTTTGTGGTCTTCATTCTCGTTGACCTTTTTACACATTCCAATGAGCTTATTGGGAGCTGAAGAAACCACCTGTACTCCGTACTTGTTAGCTGTCCTCCTTATTCTGTGGGAGATATTGTGAACCTACGGTATCACGGCAGGGCGTCCCTCGTAGCTCATTTTCTTAGTTTTGTGGGACCCAGTAACTTCTCTTAGTAAGCTTTCAGCAATGCCGCAAAGTAACTGCTCCGGATAACCGCTCTCCTTCAATTGGGAGACCTGTTGGTCTACGCTCTGAATTATCGAGTGGGGGCAAGATTTTCTTATAGCTGGTTTCAGGCAAGACGTAGCTACAGCTCGCTTTACAATTCTGGAATGACTGATAATTCACAGCGTAGACCAACAGGTCTCCCGATTGAAGGAGAGCGGTTACCCGTAGCAGTTACTTTGCTGTACTGCTGAAAGCTTACTAAGAGAAGTTACTTGGTCCCACAAAACTAAGAAAACGAGCTACGAGGGACGCCCTGCCGTGATGCCGTATGTTCACAATATCTCCCACAGAATAAGGAGGACAGCTAACAAGTACGGAGTCCAGGTGGTTTCTTCAGCTCCCAATAAGCTCATTGGAATGTGTAAAAAGGTCAACGAGAATGAAGACCACAAAAAGAAACCTGGGTGCAACACTAAACACGAAAACACCTATGTAAAGTGTGACGAAAACGTCATTTGCAGCATTCCCCTCAGCTGCCAACAAACTTACGCAGGGCAAACGGGAAGATGCCTTAACAAGAGGCTCCGGGAACACGAAAGATCAAGTGAACAACTTGCAAAGTCCGGGAATCTGGCACCTCATTTCGCACACTGTAAATGCATACCCTTGCTAAAGAACACCAAAGTAATAGGTAGGGCTAGAAACTGACGGGAACGAGAAATTATCGAAAATTTTGCTATGCACGTTGCTCCAGATAAGCAATGCGTCAGCTCCCCTTCAGTGATGTTAGGGGGAACAGAATTAACCTACCTCAAGAATAGTAATCTTCGGCTGTTGTAAGCTCGCATAGTTTTTACCTGTTTTTCCTTCATTCTTGTCAGCGCGTGTGTTCCTCCCTCGTGTGTATGATATGAAGTCAAATGTGTGTATTTAGTCATGTTTCTTCTGAGATTAAACAGTTGTCCTGTGTGTTTATCCCTTTTCCGTGTTTTTATAGCGCTCACCAATTCCTTCAAGCTTGCAATGTACGCGCATTTTTCATGAACTGGTACAAAGCTTTGCAGTCGGGCATTTGTTTTTGCAGTTTTTTTTGGAAAAGCAAAATATTTTGTATTGCAAGAAATATTCTCACCTCTGTTGCTTACAACTTACTAGTTGTTCAAGATGTAAACATGCTTTCGGAGCGGCAGATGACTAATTTACTTGGCACGGTGGACTTACTGCATACAACTGAATGGTGTCTGTCAAATTCGCTTGCTTTAATGACATATTCTGAACTTAATGTTTACTGTTTTCTGCAGAAGACGTCCCCGGCTTGTCTACAAATTCATCATGGTCTGTACAGTATCCTTCCTGCTGCTGTGTATGGCCGGCTTGATGAATTCCTCATGAAGACTGAAGACGGCATTTATGTCATAATAAAATCATCCCGACTGATATGCTTTGCCATTTTGGTCTATTGCTTTACAGATTCATGCAGATTACATACAGCAAGGTGTATGTCCGATTTCAGACACTCTGCGGGCTTTTAATAAGCCCAGTGGCCCTGGGAGGTGCACTGATTGGTGGTTGTAGTTCTGGCTTGCCTCATAATGGTGAAGAATGCATTACCTGCAAATATCCTCAAAAGATCCGCCGGCGGATATCCGAGATGGATATCTGTCGGCAGTCTAAATAATTATATTTGTACCTCCGTCGGAGGTCCGTGCGAGAGCCGTTGGACGTCGGCGGATCTCCCACGGATATCCGTATATCCAGTAAAGGACATACCTCGGACGTCCACTGAATGTACACTGGTTGATTGGGTTCTACATCACTCACGTTGACAGCCGCCACCACCGTCATCACAATCGCTCGCATTCCATCCTCTCGGTGCTCTAATCCTGAGCCACCAGCTGGGTAACAGTAGACACACTCGCTCAATACTCGCAAAGTCCATGACAGCTTTTGCTCTTAACCAGAGCAGTTAATGCAAATAAAACTCGGCGCCGCTACTGCTCCGCCATATTTGAATTCGTTTACCGGATTTGTGCTATTCGGTCGTTCCAGCGACGGTGGCGGCGCCACGCGGCCTCTTCGGGAAGCAGAAAGCCGGTGATCGCTCCTCGCGGCGCATGCGATCGCAGTGGTTTGGAGTGTGAAAATACGCGTCAAAAACGAGAACAATCTGCTATTCTACGGTGTGCGAACATTCGAAAAATCAGACATGTTGTTTCTGCCAACACGTAAAGAGTGCAAAAAGCAGTGAATAAGTGCGTTCGGCAGGCTGACAAGGCGTTTCAGCCGCATGACCAGTGTGTTCCTCAGCGACGTACTTAGTTGACGCCAGGACACCGCCTCCGCCACTGCATTCCTGTTTAGAGATGCATGAAAGCAGTGCAATGCTTAAACGCCGAGCTGATGGGAAGTATATTGGTTATAATTTCAGGCGGACGTTTGCAGCAAACGAAGATTTTTCATCAATTTGAGACAGAAATGGTAATGGCACTACAGCAAGACGTACACAAGAAAGACTGCCACAGGACATGCGCTACGTTTGTCTCAAATAATGCACCATCTAGCCCCAATTGACGTTCTTCTAAATTTTTCGTCAAACTTCTGTCCATTCAGTTCTGGATTGAACACGGCGTTCTCGCCGCAACGTGACTGCGAAATGGCGATATAAATGGCAAGAATTTCACAATGGTTTCTTCGTTTTTCGAATATAATGCAGAAAGTGTGCTAAATAATCGGAAACGTTTCTTCACAACTGTCGTCTGCTCACTCGAACGCAGCGCTTTTTATTCCTCTTGTCGAAAACAGATTCGAGCGCAAGAATCGGCCGTTCCGTTAAGCTTAACTTTTTCGCTACCGCGCCATAGGCGATCGTTCGCATATGATCGATTCAAATCGCCCGCGCAAAAAAGCTAATTTTGGAGCGTTGTGGACGTGCTCCGCCATCTAGTTAGCGAGCTCAACAACTGCTCTTTCGATTGCAGCCTTGGTTTCAGTGTTTTGACATGAGGGGGCGCCGTGAAAAATAAAACTTTGAACGGCCGCAGCACCGTCAGCCGGAGAAAATGGCGTCCGCGTCGCCGCGCGCTCCTCGGAAGCGAAAGCTGACACCGAGCACGTCGGCCGGTTTCGGTTTCGTTTTTTGCGACGAAAGCAGCGGTTATTAGTCGGGCAACAATGTACAAACGTTGGATTGCGGTTTCGGCAGCGAGACTTCGCCTCGGGAGCCTGGAACGTCAGCGCGTACTTGCATGTAAGTTCTGTTTTCGTTCGCTGTGTGTTTTCTGCGGTGCATACGGTTTGTAATTGATGACAGTGGTTTATTTTTGTGCTTCAGGGTCTTGACAACGTATGGCGAAGACAGTTTGCCAAATGCTCAAGGTCGCGTCGCGTTTTTCAACCAAGACGATAGCTAGGTGTCCATATCGGCACATCGCTGCGGAGCGGCGCTCGGAGATTCGCTCGAGTTGTCGACTTTTTTTTGATGCTCTTCACGGCGGAAATGATGAAGATCGTGTGCGGAAACACTAATAAGTATGCATGGATGAAGATTTTCAGCAAATTCGGCGTGACGGCTCATGGGAAGACGTGAATCTGTTGGAGATTCTGATGTTCATTGGAATCATCATATACATTGGAATTGTTGACCTGCCACGACTGTATTTCTACTGAAATACCAGAATAATTTATTCTGGCCCTCTGCCATCAAAAATCATTTCTCAAAATTGGTTTTTCGCTTTTTTTTGTTTTTGTTTTTTTGCACGTAACGGACCCGGATGATTCAGTGGCGGCAGCTTCTATTGGCAACACTTGAAAAGTGTCCTGGCTTTTGAACCACATCGATAAAACTTATTTCATCGATCCTGATGTTTTAGAGCTTGCCTAAAATGCCAAATTTTATCAGCTGGCTTTCAGGGAGCAGCTCATTCAAGAAATCTTCAGGTATGATGAGGGAAAAGAAGTCCACGCCCCCAATCCTCTCATAGAATCCATTCAACACCAACCGAAAAGAATGAAAAAAAGAAGAAACTACAAGCTCGACTATCAGAGAACAAGGGAGGAACAAAGATAAAACCTTATGTGAAGCACTTGTCAGTCTACCTCTACTTCACATCTTCACCTCTGACTGCTCTTCACAGTGGCACCACAGTCATGACCCCTGACTTGACAAGCCATGAAAAGTGCAGTAAATTTTTCTCATACCTGAAACTGTGAATAATGACAGCTATAAACATGTGCAACAGTTTGTATATTCCAGTTTTCCTCTAATCAAGTTCGGGCTTAGTGCAGCTGGTAATTTTTGTTTTTGCTATTTACTTTTTTTGTGTTTTTAGCAAATTTCACAAATAAATGTTCATTTACTTTTGCACACACAACTCTGGTGTTTGTTTCATTCAGAAGTGTAACTAATAAGCTACAATTTCATGCATTGCAATATGTGCTGGGTGTATTAGTTCTTGAGAAAAAAAAAATTCTTTCAGTACGCTCCAAATCGTGCATTTTTCCGCGGTAGCGAAAGAGTTAAACGGCCGTCTGGCTGCAGCTTCGAACAACAGTATACACTGCATTTTCTATTACCGTATATGTGAAGAAAGGACGCTGCAGATAAACTACAGTCGGATACAACTCGATCTGAAGGGAAGCTCCGCCCACATTCAGGACCGCTGAACGGACGAAAGTGTCGGCCCAAGGATGTCGATGTATCTGGCTTGTTTGATACAGCCAAGCAATGAAAAGCTGATTTTATTCACAGCTGTAATTGGTAAGTGAAATAGTACAGTACGCCGCGGACTGTGGCCAGTGCTACTAACTGCTTTTTTTTTTTAATTGTGTCCTTAAATATCAGCGCGAAATAAACACACATACCGCATTTATGCGTGTAAGGGCCGCACTCATGTAGGCACCAAATATAGCGTCAGACGGTCTGGGCCATTACAGTAGCTACTTCAGACAATAGCTTAAAAACTGGACTGTCGAATTTCGCTTTCGGATTAGCGCCGAAAACAACCAAAACTGCGAATAACAGTTGGGTCCTTACTCGCGTATAGATGGTAATCGCAGCACAGAAACGTGCCGAAAGAAAAAAAAAGTTAAAGCACGAAAAAATTAGTTCAAAGTGTTTGTCCCACTTTACTGTGCAGAGTTTGGTTCATGTGTCAACGCCGACGAAGTTCTTGCTGCACTAGGGAACTAGCAATTCCAAGCTCATATGGAAATTTATTTCTAGCCTGTAATGCTCCCAAACACTAGCATGAGCTTTTATTATTGTCTGAAAATGTCTTACGGGTGCTTACCTAGGCGCTAAACCTCGCACGAAAACGCCACTACGTCAAGAAGGCGCTTTGCTTCTACTATGCGCACGCCATGTCAGCGGCGCGATCACCGCCTCGTCCGCCATGTCGTACTGCCGCCGCGCCACCTATAGGAGCTGCAATGGTCGAATAGTGCCTAGTATATTCTAGGCACTATATTTGTGCTAGGCTTGTGGCCAGTCTTGACCCTCGATGGATACAGGCTCGTAAATTCGCAACGCGGAAGTACATTTTTTCTTTACAGTGATTCCGAAACTGCCTTATTTTATTGAACAGCACAACTCTGAAGGCGCACTGCAAGGTTTTTTTTTTTTTGCATTTTTCCACTGAGATACGCTGGTTGTTGCCTTTACTACCTTTACCTATGAATGAAAGTGATCCTTGCGAGGCGATATAGAAAAAAAAATTTTTTTCCCCATATTCTTCCTGAGCGATGCAGCGTTGGCCCGTCAGGTTGATGCCAATTTTACAGGTCTAAATTATCAGCTAGTGCTTTTGCGCACCTCGAATTCTGCAATACTGTGGTCCTGCTACCTCCACGTCATTTTGGTAATAAGACTGCCGAAAAACAAAAAGCAGATTTATGCAGCTGGTGCCGTTCATAAAGCTCATTTACAGAAAATCACTGCTGGTTCCGACGTGACACGCTATGTCGCTGCGTAAAATGAGACGCGACGAGGCCGGCAAGGAGGGACGAGGCGTAGCCTGCAAAGTGTCACTTAGTTTATTAGGTGTAACTGACCAACGCCAAACGACACAAACAGCAAAAATGGGAGTCCTCGCACGTCAATTCTGGTGGTAAGGCAGCAAATTGTTGAAAACACAAGCCATGTGATGGCGGCACATAACACTAACACAACACAGAACGTTTGAAGAAAATGAAAGAGATAGCTTTAGTTTACAGCCATACTTTTGCAGGCTGTGTACGCCCCTCATATTATCAGGGTAAAATGAAGAGTTACACACAGGCACTGCACGCTGTAAAGGTCAAAGGAACAGCCAGGACTCCATGTCAGACTTGCAGCTAAAACCTCATATAGTAAGATATAAGTTAAAAAAAAACAGCAGTTCCCAACACTGGGCCGCAGTCCGCGTCGTCCTGTATTACTCCGGTGGCTAATTGCAACAGTAAACGAAATCAGCTTTTTCATGTTTGACTACGTCAACCAATCCATGTATCAAAATTTGAGTCAATTTTTTTGTTGTGATGAGCTTCTTGTTTAGAAAACAAGAAACATTTATCCAGTGGACTACTTTTTCATCGTGGAGGAATTCTGTGGGCGAAGGCTGAATGTGGGCGGAGCTTTACTGCAGACTTAAGTTGCATCAGACTATAGTTTAAGTTGTCCTCAAATGCCTCCACTGACAACTTCTCCGAAAGGTGTGCCTCCACCACTTATCTGCATATGTTTGGACATACCCATGCTTCTCATTTTTTTTTTATGTTCACCTACAACATCCTGTTTCCAACATATCCTTCATCCCTCATTATGAAACCAAACCAATGATGCGTCAACTTGTGTGCTTTACACCTGCATATGCCACCATAACCATGCCCCTTATTATGATCTCAATTTATCATAGTCACTCCACAGATCTTTCTGAGCAATCACACCTGACATATGCTGAATACGTGATAATTACAATACATCGCAAAAAATACAATCGCACATTGCACCACCGTTGTTCCTTTGAGGAACTTGGTTGGTTGGTTTTGGTTTATGGGGTTTAACGTCCCAAAGCGACTAAGGCTATGAGAGACGCCGTAGTGAATGGTTCCGGAAATTTCGACCACCTGGGGTTCTTTAACGTGCACTAACATCGCACAGTACACGGGCCTCTAGAATTTCTCCTCCAAAGAAATTATAGCCGCCGCGGCCGGGACCTTTGAGGAACTGGACAAAATTATGAGCAGGTACAGTGAATTACCAATTCATTTTAGAAAACAAAAGACATCTGTAGCCGAACAGGAAAAACTAAAAAATGTTGAAATTTTCAAGTCTTGTCATGCAACAAAGTCACTGCAAATACAAAGCATTGTATAAAAATATGCATCTACATGAACAAGCACCAAAATAAAGTTGACCATTCATGCCACTTAAGAAATTACACTTCCATAAACTCAATTTCTAAAATTTGCACACTGTCCTCACAAGGCACACATTTCAGTTTACCTCCAACTAAAACTATTTGAAAGTATGTCAAGCCATCTAAGGTTTGACTAAGCTGACAAAGGCTTCCAATTGGAACATTTGCTTGATTTATTCATGAAACACCCCCAAAATTTTGCACCTTTTGAAAACAAGCGAACACAGAGCTGTCAATTTCAACACATCACACAACAATGTGACTGGGAACAAATCATAGCATAAAAATGTGCACACACATGACAGAACAGCAATATGAAGATAATTCACAATAAGTGACAGGACCCATTTTTATACACACAAGTTCTAAACCATTTCACATTGGTAGCACCAGGCACACACTTCAGTTCGCTACCATAAATAACCTTTTAAAGAATGTGTAACCATTCAAGTTTTACTAACCTTACACAAGTCATGAACATCTTAACATACCCAACATTTCACTTTTTTTTTAAACAACCAACGAAAGGAGCACTGCAGTTTGTCCATTTTGGAGACAGTATATCTGAATGCTATGCCCCAGTAAAATGTAATGGTCACCAGAGTGAGCAGATGTTGCTTCCCTTGGAGCCTTACAGTTGAAAGACAGAATTGAACAGTATGCCCTAAGACCATGCTTCCATGGTCCATGTGGCCCATGCTCCACTACATGGGGCCGCACGCATGAACAGTCCTTACATTAGGGCCATATCAGATTTCGAGAAGGCATTCACCGACCACTTCGTACCTGCACTCAAGCTATATGAATATGCCTGTTCCTACCGCCGGATGAAGCAACCGGACGAGACCGTTTGTTTTTAGCACTGCTCTCCATACCATGGTTAAACACTGAGACTACGCACCACCTACTACTGAAGATATGCTTGTTTCAAGAATGCTTCATCATTGGTTTGATTGACTGCAAGCTTTCAGACCAGCTCTTTTACAGCCCTAAGTTAATGTTGTGTGAGGCGTTCCTACAGGGCGCTGCTCAGTCCCACAAAAACGAACGCTGGCTGAAATAAAGGCTCTTAACTTCTGGCATTGAGAGTGTCTCGGTTGCTGTGGCTCCGTCTGCTAGCCTGGATCACGGCTAGGCTTGGCTAGGTCACCTCCTCATGGTGTTATAATTGCTTGGAATCCAGGATCAAGTTCCTTCAAGGCACGCTAACTCAAGACCATCTTCGTTGTGAACTCTCATGCTTCTGAGACACAACCTCAGTTCGCCAGTTTGGTAGGCCCAGCGCCACCACCAGCGTTCAACTTGTATGAGCTGGCTTCCTGGTCATCATGGGTCGAACAATTTGAAGATTTTTCTGTCGCTATGGCAGAGTCTTTGGCAATGGATGAAGTCAAGGTTCGTACGCTGCTGTAGTGTGTGGGAGCTCAAGTGCGCCATGTTCTCAATTCACTTGCGCACTCGGAGGTGGAATGTGTGTCGTACGCATAAGTCAAGCAACACCTCACAGCCTAGTACATCCATCCAGTGAATGAAGTTCACGAAAGTTTTCGCTTTCATAAGCACATACGTAGCAACTTTCATAAGCACATAAAGAGCGAAGGAGGCTTCGGATGCAGGCTAGGCCGTGCTTCGCATTGAACTCTGTGATCAAGATGAAAGTATCAGCCGATGGCAGCTCCTTTAGTCTTGGTGCCATCCTGCTAAATGCAAGTCTAAATGCAAAAGTCTAAATGCAAAAATGCCTCTGTGCTGGGCAATGTCAGTGAACAATAAAGAGCCCCACGTGATGCTGCAGACTCAATGGAGCAGATACAGCTCAGAAACACATAAGGAACAGGTCTCACTGCCACCAAGTTACTCACCAAAACCTTACAATGATTGCACTGTCCATTGCTGTAAGTACTGCAGGCTGTAGTGCAGGTCCTATGGCCTGCAGTACTCGTCCCCAAGCTGGTGGCCCTTGGACCCGCAGTGATGGCACTGGCGGATGATATACCTGGCAGGCACACCTGAGAACGGTGCCAGGATGCCCACTCCACAGAATCTTGCGAGGCCCCTGGCGAAGACCTCTGCCAGCTCCTGGATACCTTCACCAGCCGACAGGTGACAGCCATCGGTGGCGAAAAGGTGCCTCTTGGGTGTCTTTATTGCATCCAGGAAGCGATGCTGAAAACAAAATGCGATATGCTGATAAATAAGGTAAATTGAGCAATAAATCCCGATAGCATACAGCTGCAACAAGTACTTCAGCTTTCTGGCAGATCTCACCAGTAAACAATGCATAAAGAAGGCAGAAAGAATGCATCCACACAAATGCAGTGCTCACTGAAAACCAAATTAAAATGCCTTAATTATATTCAAGGCAGGTAACCAAGCACACAAGGATAAGAATAGAGACCCGGATGTCCCCCTGTGCTAGGAGTGCTTTTTGGCAAGATACTGGCATATATTGATACCTGTATCTTCTCCTACTGCAGTCTTCTCAGCTACTATAATTTTCTTTTTTTTTTTTTCAGAATGAGTCTGTGAACAAAGGTTCACAGGAGCTACAATGTGCAGCCGTGTCCTACGTGCACCGGTTTAGCTGAGAGAAGCATTCTACTGTGGTCGTTTATTTCCGCAACAGTCGGTACAAAAGCATTTACCCTAGTTGTCACTGTGGCCACTGCCGTGCCACGACACTTAGCTACAATCTGAGCTGCCAAGAGATGTCCAAGGTAGCTGACCAGACACTGGAGAATGTGCAGTACATAACAAACAGTGGCATGTTTGCGCATGAATGCCTGCATATCTACACGTTACAACTTGCCTACCTGGCCTTTTGGAAGACAGATCTGCCACTGTTAACGTACCAGAGACTCACAGGCAACTGGACGCTGCATGCTCAATCATATGCTATGCATATACACTCCCTAGGCTCTTGCGATAATGTCATGCCCCACTCCAGGTATCAGTTTCGATGTTTGCTTGTCTTGCAATAAACTCCGCATTGTGTTTTGTGCAAGCTGTAAACAAACTGCTTTTAAAAACAGCAATGTATGTGGGTGATATGTGTGATATGTGGGCACATATCGCCCACACACACAGCTGCTAAAAATGTTTAGTATTTTTTTGACAAATTTCTTCAGATAATCCAAACCATAACATACATTTCACAATTTTTCAGTGGTAAAAGCAGCCGTGCCAACGCACATTAAAATTGGTACCATAAAACTACTGGAACTCATCGCATCACTCAAATTCTCGGTTTGCCAAAAATTTCGCTCATTCATCGCCCAAAAGCAACTCGCAAGAGCAGCCAATCATAGAAGCATGTGCTGATTTGCAAAGGAAGTATTTTAGCAAGGTTTCAGCGAAGAAGCTGCCAATGCTCGCCTCATCTGAGCTATAGCTCGTTGAAATAGTCAAGTGAAAGCTTGGTAGGCATTGTCTAGTGTCTGACAGAAACCCGTCTGGTCGGGACGGTACATGAAGAAAACAGAAGGCACCGACCAAAAGAAAGGATGGCATGACGTTTTGGCTTCCCCATGGGAGTGTAGATTGGGGGCAAGTTTCCGTCATTCCGATTAAGCGTATGCGCTGTCGTGTGAATAATCAGCGATTCCAGATAAAGCCGTCACTTCTCGTCCCTTACTTTTGTGATCACACGTGCTTCTGCCCAGTTTATGTTGTGTGCGGCGGACACCGAGTGCTCGGCAAGCACATTTTGATCTGCACACCGGTCTCTGACATCACTCTGGTCATCACGTATTCTTCGCTCAAGTCACCCAACTCGCCGATGTACACAGATGATCAGTCCGCACATGGGATCGAATACACAACACATGGGGAACTTTTCCTTCTTCAGCTTGTCTTTGGTTTACACAAGCTGACTCCTCAATTTTCGAGCTGGCACATGTGCGGTCTTTACATCATAGGACCGCAATATGCGTGCCAAAGGTTCGCTGATGCCAGGAACTTAGGGAATTAAGACCGAATGCTGAAGATGTGCGTGTACGGCGTGACTTGTCCACCTGTGGCTATCCTGTACACGTCATGGACTCTGTACAGCATCAAAAGGGACGTCCCAGGCTCCAAGCTGATCCCGCTACCCAGAAACGAGCCGTGATTCCCTATGTTCCTGACATCAGCGAACCTTTGGCGCAGATATTACGGTCCTACGATGTAAAGACCGCGCATGTGCCAGCTTGTCACATGTAATAAGAAATTGGAAATAGAAGTATGAACTAAAGAAGTTTGGAGAAGACGAGGATGACGATAAGCATTACATTTATTAATCCAAGAATAACGAAGATGAAGAAGCATTTGGTGAGGTGGGAAGAGATGATTGGTGGAGAAGAGAAGACAATGACGACGATGACAAGGATGGCGTGTAGCAACGCCAAGGCTATAAAAGCGCCAAAAGGCTACTTGGAAGAAGCTTCTCCACAATCAGTGTCCCAAAAACTGGATCGATTACAAGTTCATTGCTGCTACGTTTAAGCGCACCGTATCTCGTGCAAAGGAGTTGTACGATACTGAACACTACGAATTCCTTTCGAAATCAGGTAATAGGCGTGTTTTATTCAATTACCTAAAATCCAGAAAAGTAATCTCGACCACCATGAGCGCTGTCTCCCTAGTTCAGTCTCCGACTGAACTTGCTCAGTCTCTAGAAGAGATAGGCAGAGGCCTTGAGCGTCGGTTTACAGCTCTTCTTCCTTCTCCTCCGAGATTTCTTGCCACATTGGACGATTTCGAGGACGTCACCCTCACTGAGCTCTCGAACACTGTATCCTGCCTTCCACCCGTGGCCCCTGGCCCTGATGGTGTCACTTCTTCTACGATTAAAATTTTGTTCGAGGAATCTCCCACCGACTTACTGGCACTTATAAATTACTCTCTTAAGGGGCCATGGATTCCAACTGAATGGCGTCTAGCAAAGATCATCCCTTTGCTTAAAAAGCTGGGACATGGTTATGTGTTAGACAATATAAGGCCAATTTCTTTAACTTCGAATCTCGTAAAGTTAATTGAGAGGGTGTTGCCTGGTAGAATAATGTCTGTTATTTCAGAGACTGGGTTGTTGAACCCTTGCCAGATAGGTTTCAGGCCAGGATGCTCTATATGGTGTGCCCATACTGATCTGGAGAGCCGCATACAGTTAGCTCGTCGCCGAAACCAATACGCAGCGCTTGTTACTTTAGATGTTTCTAAGGCTTATGACAGCGTTCAGCACAGGACGCTTTTGCAAAGACTACAGGCAGTAGGACTTCCGAGATACTTTGTGGCTTGGGTTGCTGAATTTCTTGCTGACAGGGAATTTTACTGCTTCCAGAACGGTATTTCATCAAGCAGGTTTCGACAAGCGAGAGGAGTGCCCCAAGGGGCGGTCCTCTCCCCTGTACTTTTCAACATCTTACTCAGCAGTATTCCGTGCAGTACCAAGGTGTCCATCTATGTGTATGCTGATGACATCGCCTTTTTTGCTTCAGAGAACGACATTTCCTCTTTGTACCAGTCCTTACAGTCCTACTTGAATGTCCTGGACCAATGGTTAGGGGTCATTAATCTGTCCCTTAATGTCAATAAATGTGCTTTATTGGTTTTTCCACTCTCTCGTCCAGTTAATATCTCTATTGTTTATCAGAACCATGTAATTCCTCAAGTGCAAAGTATCAAATACCTCGGAGTAATTTATGATCCTTCTCTTTCCTGGCGGGCCCATATAGAGCACATCACTGCGAAAGGAGTCCGAGCAGTCGGTATGCTGCGCAGGCTGAGCAATGTTCGTTCTGGCATGAGAGGACACTCGCTTCTTATGATTTATAGAATGTACGTCCGTCCTGTCTTAGTGTTCGGCTGTGCTTTATTCTCTGGTGCGCCAGCGTATAAACTTCGCCCCTTGATTCTCTTGGAGCGGGAGGCGTTGCGCCTCTGTTTGGGCCTTCCAAAATTTGTGACGAATTCCGTTTTGTACCTAGAAGCGCGTATTCCATCATTGCCTTCAAGATTTCGGCTCTTAAAGGTGAAAACGTTTCTAAAAATGTGTGATTCATCGCTTCATGCCGCCAATTTGATCTTCCTTCGTCAGCCTCGGCCATTTTTCAACGAAACCTGGTCTCGTTTCCGCACCCCTCAGATTTGTTGTGTGCAATCCCTCCTTGACACCTTAAACGTCCGCATTTCGGACATCCTTCTCCTATGCGCCAATTCTTCATCTATCCAGATTGTCTTCGATGACATCTTTCCTAAACATGCAAAGTTAATGCCTTTTCATTTACTGAGCGGTTTGTTACAGGATTACTTGCTGCGTTTTAAATCTCATGTGCTCATAGCAACAGACGCCTCACAGTGTGAAGAAAAGGCCGGTGTTGGCATTTTGTCCATCTCCCTTGACTGGTCATTCTCTCTCCGCCTTCCCGATTACACCCCCATTTATTTGGCCGAATTTCTAGCAGTAGTCTTGGCCTTTCGCAAATTAAACAGCTCTTTGTCTTCTGTCATAATTATGACAGATTCATTATCGTTGTGTTCCTCTCTCAACGCGCCTACAACATCTCAGGCTCTACACTTATTCAAATGCTTGATTCCTCCCCACGTGTGTTCGTTACGGTTGGTCTGGGTGCCTGGGCACACAGGAATCCATTTGAATGAGGTTGCCGATACCCTGGCGAAGGCATCTCTTCAAGGCCCAGTCGTATCTGTGCTTCCACCCAGCGCATATATTACTGCGGCCAGATTTCGCAGGTATCTGCTCTTGAATGAATTCGCAGCATCAGCTCTGACCTCCTCTCCCGAATTCCGGCATCTCCTTTACCCATGGAGCAGTAAAGGATGGCGATCACGCAAGCTTGAGGTTTCCTTCACGCGTCTATGTTGTCGCGTGGCTCACTTAAACTTCTACCTTTACAGATCTGGTCTGGCGGTCTCCCCATTGTGCCCGTTCTGCGGAGAACATGAAACGATAGATCATTTCTTGCTGACCTGCCGCCGTTTCTCCTCTTTACGGAGCTGCCTGCTAGAACATCCGTTACGACAGCTAGGTCTAACGCTGTCAGCTGGGGTTGTTCTGTCTCTTGGGGCTTCCTCCCTTGGGCACAGTAATTGGAATGTGATCTCCGCCATGCAAAACTTCCTTACAGACACTAAACGGCTGCCGCCTTAAGCTCTGTTCTTTCTCATGATCAATATTTCTCTGCGCCGAAAGCTTTCTGAAACATGGAACTTTTAGCCCCGTTCTCAATTTCTGTCACCTATCTCAAAGTATTTGTTTAGCTTATTTCAATTACACATCTGAATTTCTTTCATATATTTCCTAAATTCAATTATCATTATAATTATTGTTTTTAATCCATCATTTTCTTGTTTAACATTCTGAGCACCTATCAGTCGCCGCCTGTGTCTTGGCCAATCCCCCGTAGTGGGTACGTGCCATTATTTAGAGGACAACAACAACAACAACAACATAAAAGCGCGAGGTGGGTCATGAACCCGATTGGAAGACAGCAACGCCGGCTACTGCTTCTCGAGTTCTACGGCGTCGCACGGTAGACTTCCTGCCGTTCCTGAGCCCATTCCGGCAGCTGACTTAATCACCTGCTATGGCCAGGGGAGCTCGAACGACACCACCAATAACGCTGCCAGTGACGCCAGCCCAAGCACTTCGAACGCCACCTCGACGCCGGCTACCGAAATGCCACTGACCGGACCTATAATGCTTCTTCAGCACTGACCGTGAGTACGAACACCGAACGCTAGTAGACTGGTTGTTCCCGGGCCATGTGTATCGATAGTCTTTGTGTTTTGTGCTAGTTTTGTTAGTTTCATGTGCTATTGTTTGTGTCGCATAGGTGTATTAAATGTGCGTGTGTGTGGGTACATCAGTCGCCTAGTCCATTCTTTCGGCCCGAGTGTCCTGGGGGGATCCGTGACACAGCTCGAAAACCGAGGAGTCGTCTTGTGCAAATCAAAGACAAGCTGAAGAAGGAAAAGTTCCCAGGTGTTGTGTATTCGATCCCATGTGCTTACTGCGCGTATGTGTACATCGGCGAGTCGGGTGACTTTGAGCGAAGGATGCATGAACACCAGGGTGACGTCAGAAACCGACGCGCAAGATCAAAATGGGCTTGCTGATCACAAAATAAAGGGACAAGAAATCACGGCTCTATGTGGAATCGCTGATTATTTACACGACAGCGCATACGCTTAATCGGAATGATGCAAACTTGTCCCCAATCTACGCCAGGTGCCTGGGTTCACTCATGCGCCGTGTATAAATAACCGACCCAGCTATGTTATGCCTCATTGTGAACAAGGCTCCCGTGGGGGAGCCGAAACGTCATGCCATTAGAGAGATATAGCATATCGTTACCGTGTTTACGTTACCGTTTACCGTGTTACCGTACGCCGGACTTTCCGGTTAGCGTTCCAAAACACGGAAAGTGTTTTAGCGTAGCGTCACTCCCGTATCAAGTTACCGTAACGTAAAGACTGATGATGATAGCAAGCATAACTACGCGCGTATTGAAAGAATTTCTTAGTTAGATCCTGCATAGATGGTAATAATATTTATATCAGCTTATTAAGTACATACTACGTTACAGGCCGAGCGGCTTTTCAAGTGCACTCGTGAAGCTAACCAGCTTAAGCCGTAGCCAGCACCTAGTCAATCCCGTAGGCCTAGCCGACGTCTGTAGTTCTCATCTTTTCGTTTCATTTGTGTGGTTGGGAGCAGTGTTCTACCGCTTTGTCCGTACGATTGGAAGTCATGGCCTGCTACAGTGTTCTGAGTGACCCCCCATACTTGGGGCTCTATCGTGGAGGGAGATTGAAGATATGTATGCATACGTTTCCCTCCTGGAGCCGGAGCCGCGCCGAGATCTAAGACCGTTGTACGATCGTTTTTCAGGCGGATCCGCCAGCGAGCGAACCGCTCACTTTCAGCCTCCGCTCGGGCGTGGGGCGGAATGGTGTTGTACGATCACTTTTGCTGCTGGCGGACGAGACGGATGGTTCGAACGTTCCGATTGGCGCTCCCGGCAGTGCCGCCCGCCTAATCGCCTGCAGCGGTACAGGCATGTGTTTTTAGCGAAACACGCAGATATCTTGCGGTAGATATCTGCGTATTAAATGCGGCGTATTCAAGACAATATCCGTTGCGTCAACGTTTCTTTTGCTGCGGGATTTTCGTCGAAGGTAGACTCGTGGTCGGCTGTGATTCGGGCTGGAACGGCACAAATCTCGGTTCAGACGACCCTGACAGCCGCGAAACAATTCTCGACAAAAGTTTGCAAGATCGAAGGCGAGTCTGCTCATCTGAAGCGATGCCGTCGGAAACGATACGTGTTTGGATCATTTCTACCCAAGAGATTGAAAAACGCGTCACATCGCGTCCCCGTTCGACGATACGTTCTCACAACGGACCGTGATTTCCGGCCCCAAAATAACAGAATGCTGCTTGCTCTGAAAGTTACGCTGCCCTGACGATTTCGCTGCGACGACGCGATTCTTTCTGCGAATTCTCGATCGGGCCACACTGCAGTACAGGCTGCTAACAACCGTCCGTAATTACTATCGGCATAATCCCACTTTTTAAAATAGTTACGACTGCATACTTAAAATTTTTAGTCAGTTATTCAAAATAGCACACTTCAGTGTTTTTGAATTGCTGACAGAGAAAAAAAATAATTGCACTTGCAGCATTTCCCAAGCAATTTGCACAGTCACTGTAATATGTAAACGGCCTTCTCCTTGGCTAACTATACTGTTACTGCAAAAGACATGCTTACCTATTCAATATATAAGGTGCGTGCGTGCGTGTGGGGGTGTGTGTTAATTGTGCATGCGTTTAACATTCACAACTTAGCACAACACTGCTGTCAAACACAAATGCTAATGGACATGAGAAGTTATGTTTCCAGCTAATTGGAACAGGTAAAATCAGTTGTAATTAAAGCAGTTATGCATTTCACAGAACAGTGAAAATGCAACAATAATGATTTATTTTTTTCATGTTTTTCACGCCATTATTAAAGCCAACATAGAAATAGCACTCTGTGGCTCACAGCATCACTGGGCTAAAAGGGCATGGCTTTGTTTTGCACAGTGACAGCGGGCCATCAAGTTGTGGTTTAACATTCCTTCCTGAGCTCATATTGCAGTTGCACAAGCCAGAATGCAGTGTTGAAAACAACTATGGGAAGTTCTGCTGAAGGCCATGCAATTGTTGCCATGTACAAAACAAGCTGGCATATACTCTGTGCACTCCAAAGCATTCTCAAATGTCGCTGTGAATGTAAAGCAAAGTTGGTGCCTTCGTATTGCATAGAAGTCTGTGCATGCCATTCTCATTAATATAAATATAATGAAATGTCGGAGCCAGTAAACTGAATTACATGTTCAGTAAATGCAAGAACCAATTTGGAGGGTTTACATGGCGACGGCTCCCGGCTTAGGCTGAGAAAGAATACTTGTATAGTCAGGGGAACAAGGTACGATGGCCATACTGTCAGGTTATCTCGAGCAAACACAAACACCTCAAGTAGAATTTGTAAAATTGGATTTTGCAATAAGGGAGCTGTGATGTCGTGCTATAAAATGAAATTACAAATACGCCGTTTAAGTATGTGACAGGTTCTCTGATACAGCCTTAAAGCAATGTGTAAAGTTATTTTAACTGATCAGTAAAATGTAGAATGGCTGAATGTAACGATGACCACTTCCCAAGGTAGCAAGCAAAAGTGAACATTGCTAACTGTTAAGTGATGTTCATACCACTTAACATATGCTGAATTTTAGAGTGCTGTTAGTTGCTGACTATCAACATGTTCAGCAAAATATACCTATATCACTGCCAGTCTGCTTTCAAAAAAAGAAATTAACTGAGGCGTCGACAGGCAACAGAAATATGGAAAATAGCAATATGAAGTTAGGCCGAAGAATGCCGAAGAAAAACAGAATAGCAGTGATGGCTTTTGTCATTTCTTGCATCTCTATACTGCAACTTGAAGTTGACGGCTTTTGTGTTTAAGATGAACCAGCAGTCCTGTAAACACTATCCTGAATATATAAAAGTCACATGCATATGTATGCATTTGCAGCATTCTCACTGAGCCATGTTATGAAGTCAATGTCTTGCTTAGCTGAAGATACGATAAGAGAGAAGCGCCAGGGAAAGACTGACACAGATAGGCACAGTAATGCATGCTTAGCTTTTCAGTGCACGAGTTTAGCTGGCTAGACCTAGCTTGTGCAGTGTGCAAGTTAGCCTAAATGCAACTGTATACCGTCCGACAAAACTGTTGTGTAAATCTGCCCCAATATTACTTGAAATAGATTGTGAGGATAGTTCTTACACATAAGATAGCATTGTATTGGTTTCCTGAGCTGAGCAAGTGGCTAAGCACTTTATTACAATAACTTATTTTAACATTTATTATACCTGAACAGTGCTAATTTATACTAATAAGAAGTAATTAACCATTAGCATCCAAGTACAGCCATACCGCTACAAAGGAAAACTTTGTAGGTTTTCTTTGTAGCCTTATGGCTTCACTTGAGTGGATGCTAATGAGTAATTACTCCCTTATCACATATCTTCACCTGGGGGATCTACCTAAATCAGTGGATGAACATCATCATTTACTGCATGGATTACTGCAGTGACTAGCTCAAAGGACAAGAGGTTAGTAAGCCCTGTGAGTTGGAAGGCCATTCCAGCCTTTTGTGGCAAAAACAAAAATGAATCTTGAAATGCAGTGGCATGCGCTAACTGAGGCACAACACTGCTTGTGCGACTAGTGCAGAAGGAACCATGACTCAGAAGAGATTAGTTGGTTATGTGACAATAAACAGTTATAAAAAATCTGCAGTTTCTGCACGACATGCAGAAATTTGAAGATTCAGTTTTAGTGCTGTTACACTGGAACTTCAAAAATAGTCTGAGAGAATAAAACAAGTGCCTCAGGTCTGAACTCATTCCAGGATTCTAGTTAAGTTAGATTTTGTGGCATGTGCCATTCGAATACACAAGCTGATGCCACACAGGGGATTTGAACACAAGCAACTTGGAAGACGGTGATACTAAGGACACGTCGAGTGTAAATATCATGGGTTGTGGGTGGGTGTATGAGGATTATTAGGTATTTGAACCAGTATACAGTGAATATACCTTTATCGGAAGGCCTTATAAGTTGGCAAAATGTAATGCTGACAATAAAAAAACAATATTAGTGCATTCTTAGTAACATTAGCAAACAGGCCAACGCAGGGCATGCTAATTGTTGTTTTGGAGAACTGAAATGCTGGTATTGATTGCAATATGGCAGACCCCATATGGCTGTCAGTAAAGGCATGTGACAAAACACTGAAGGGACGGTAATAATGCAAGTAATAAAAAGCTGAGGCCCAAAGGAGTGCCTTGGCGGACGTCCGAGATTGCAGGAAAAGGCAGGACGCATAAGAATTGGCAAGGGAAATCTGCCGAAGGCTGGCTGTTTAAGCTTGGATCCAGTTTAGAGCTATTGGATGCAAGTTAAAGCACGAGAAAACCAGCCTTACATAAATAAGGGAATCGCATGCTTTTTCAAAGCAAACAACAAAAGCATCATGGGGGATGTTGCAGTCAAGGTGCAGGTCGTGAAGAACAAGAAAAAGTTGGCTATTGCAGAAATGTTTTCTAAAAGCTGGCCGATTTGGATGAAAAAACTTAATGGGCCAAAGCAATCTAGCAGGGTCAAGAATATGAAATGTGTTTGGTGATTTGTAGCACATGCCAATAACACAAATAGGGCCATAGGTGCTGGGTGATGAAGGGTTAAAAACAGAGGGGCCAGGCTATAATAAGGCAGGAAGCTATCTGTACAGCATGCACTAGATATGCCTATACAACCTGCTTCTTTTCTTGTTGTTGCTTTCTGTAAATTTCACAGAACTTGATCATAGCGTACTGTGGGGTGCACCGGTGGCAAGTTGGCATGTGGAAACTGTGCTAAGGGACGACGACAGAGCAAGAATTGCTACCCTTTGCAGTGATGTTGTTACCATCGTCTTTGTTCCTAGCGTAGCTTTACCAGCTCCACAGGGCTTATTTTGCAGTCTGCAAGTAGTCATGTCTGTAGCAAGCAGTCACAGGCAAATGAAGGTGGTAGCAGACAGACATATGCAAGTGCATCGACGAGATCTTCTCAAAGCTTCGAGAATGTCTTGTTAAACAAACTGCTGCGGCTGACCCAGGAAGCGCCGCTGAACAACCGCTTAACCCCAATAAAGCCCATTTCGCGAGCAGCTCTGCAACAATAGCATTGCGAATACATCCAGTTTCATACCACTGATCTCCGGATCGAAAAGGACCATGAGCGAAATCAACAACAGACACTGTCATTGCCTATGAGGTGCTTCAAGACCACTGTATTTTTCTGATTGCAGTGGAAACCAACATCCCACTTAAACTAAATACAGCCAAGCATTTGTCAATATTGACTTAACACTGCTAAGCAAAAAGAGAAAAAAAGCAATGGCAAAGGTTTTTTCAATATTTTTTCATCTTTTCCATCAAGACTCGTTATGCTCAACTTGCTCTGTGGACAGTTTTGATTGCATAAGCTGCTGCTACACTTTTTTTTCCGCGCTACATCAATTGAAATGCTCATGAAAAACAGACTTATGATTTGGCACATATTAGAGATTTGTACACTGTCAATCAGTCGTGATTTAAAAGCGGCAATGATTCTTGTTTGTAATCGCGTAATACCATGTTGTTACAAACTAAACCGAAATGGCTAGAGGTAGTCTTCGGTCACCCATTCATCACGCCGATATGTTTATTGCAGGCAAATGTGCGCACAGCCGGCAGGCAATAAAAAGAAATGACGCTCCCGAAGATACATTTGCACTGCACCGATGTTTTCACACAGGTTACACAGTTTCTCCGGCGAGTCGTAACCCGAGCACCCATCATCACAAAACGCACAAAACGTACTGAATGGAGCACCAAAGCGCAGAAGGATGGCGACATCGCTGTTGTTGCCGCAAAAGTCCTACGGCCGTGCAGCCAAGCTCGCGTCGCGTCACGTCACACACACGGCAATTCTCAAGCACAGTGCCAACACGAATCGCGAACAAAATGGTAACGAATGCGTAGCCAGCAACTCGGTCGCGATCACTGCAACCATCGCAACGAATGCGACTAGCTGCACAACGCCACGTTCATTTCAGCATTCGGAAAGCACGGCGTGCGTAGTGAGCTTTCGAAGGTGCACATTTCACTGCCTTGACGTAAAATCACTCGCTTCGATCGCAATCACTTTCACTACGCGGACACTACTCACTGTGCTAGGCAGCTCATGCACGCACAGAAGTTCACCGTGAGCAGCTGTTGCTCGCCGCTGTGCGTGATGATCCTCGCAGGAATTAGGAACGCTTGCAGCAACCACAAACAGCTCCACGTAAACACTTCGTGACACCGCCAACGCGTAGGTCTTGCGTCGGTTTGAAGAGGCGCTCTGTCAACTACATCAGCGTCGATTTAAACTCTGGAAACTGTCGCTGCTCGCCGCTGCTGCACGCGGAGAAGTTCGCAGTCGCTCTGAACACTCGTAATATCAACATGTGGCCAATATAGTATGCCTCGCGGCATAGCTGCCACCACTACAGCCACGTCTGGTCGTTCGGTTCGCCAGTCCGCCTGTCTGGCGGATCCGCTCAAAAGCGATCGTACAACGGCCTTTAAACATCGACGGCATGGAGGACACAGATTTTGAGCGGCACTTTCGCTTCAAGAAGCACCCTGCTCGCTTGAACACGCTGCGTGTGCCGCCATGCTTCCTTTCTCTACTTTCTCCGAGCTAGCTATCTTGGATTGGCTCGTCTACGGCCGTCTCGCAGCCCGCCTCGTAGCTGGCACAAAAACTACTGTTGTTGCTACTTTGGCGACTTTGGCTACGTACGCGGATAGCTAGGCTTAACGTCTCGAAAATCACTGAATTATCTCAACAACATGGGCTAGTTGTCACTTAAACCTCAACGTATGGGTAAGAGTATGCGAAATAAAAGCGAACCGCTACCATTTGAGTGAGCTATCGCCTCAAAGAATCCAGCGGTGACATGCATTTATTCCGAAGCGGGCGAGCAGGGCGCCGCCATGTTTGTTTACAAGCGAACGCTAACTCTCTCCGCCACGCTAAAGAGATTCCGTCAAGTGTAACCGGCACGGTAATGTTCGCGCATGCGCAGATGTCGCTAGCCGAGCCCGGTAAGCGGTAACCGAGCCCGGTAAACGGTAACGTAAACACGGTAACGATATGCTATAACTCCCTATTCTTTCTTTCGGTCGGCGCCTTCTATTATCGTCTTGGTAGGCATAATGGAGCAAGGAAGGTCATTTTGGTTGGTTTGGTTTATTGGGGTTTAACGTCCCAAAGCAGCTCAGGCTATGAGGGACGCCGCAGTGTAGGGCTCCGGAAATTTCGGCCACCTGAGGTTCTTTAACGTGCACTGACATCGCACAGTAGATCTAGAATTTCGCCTCCATCGAAATTCGGCCGCCGTGGCGGGGATCGAACCAGCGTCTTTCGGGTCAGCAGCCGAGCGCCACAACCACTGAGCCACCGCGGCGGGGCGAAAATGAAAGTAGCTATATTATGCTGGCGCCAGACCGAAGACACGTTGGCATACTATTTGTCCTGTCAACTGCGCTGAGCCAATATTTCACTTTTTTGTTCCTCGGCACACCGCTCCAGCGCTCGGCAGGCTTGCTGACTGCACTTGCCTTCCTCTAGCTGAAAGGCGCACAACAGTTAAGGCAAGCATGAATCGGTACTCACGTCTGGGTTCAAGGTGCCTACACACCGCATCCGCTCAAGTGCAGCCGTCAGCTTGCGGTGAAGCACGCGACGGCTTGCCTCGATCGGGAGTCCGTCGTGGCAAAACACCGCGGCAAGACCTTCGCCACGAACACGACGCGCAGCAGGTGCAGGACAAGGGCCTGTGACGTGAAATATATGAGAATTCCGTACAGAAATGAACCGAAATTGAAAGCGTTGAGCAACCACGCACCTACCTTGATGTTATCGCAAATCGCTTGCGGAGTGGCATTAGGGCCCGTGAGGTCATTACCTCCGACGTACACCACGGCAAAATCACTATGCTTAAAATTAAGTCGCCGCACAGCGCTTCGCACGGCGTCGTAGCCGCCGAGGCTAAATGTGCACGTCTCAGCCGACGGCCTAAAACGCAGGCGAGTCATAGAGAAAGATATTGGTAAAGAGCGGACACTCCCATAGGGCCCAGCGGCCCATTTGACTGCAGCGCACCAAGCGGGCGGAGTCTCATAATATCCGGTTTCGGTTTCAACGCGCGCAGTTTGAATGGCTGCATGCGCTGCGCCTCGCTGCCTGGGACGACTTCCGGTTCCGGTTTCAGGGGCGCGCGGTTTGAATGTTAGCATACGCCGCGCCCCGCTGCGCCGTTGGCAGCGTATAATTAAATAGATTTCGAGTGCTTTTGACCAGCCATGAACGCAGCTGCATCACAGCCTTTGCCAAATATTAGCACTCCACAAAAGACACCAGGTTTTGAGTGAAATGAGAACATTTATTTTGTGCAACATAAACAAAGCCGTGGGATGCGGAAGATGGTTCCTGGCCTCCTGCTCAAGGTGATCCTGTTGCGGCACCACGGCACACAGCAGGTGTTGCCGACGGGTGGCATCACCTGAAAAATTCGCAAGTATGGTCATTCTCAGTCTCCTTATATTGTAACTCTGTAAACAGTGAAAAGGTGCGAAAGCGGCGAGGGAACGAAATTACGAGCGGAGTAAACATGTTCTTGCGAAACTCGCGTGCTGAACGTCGTTGCGCAAAGTACAATACACATACCCTACTGCACGGCAGATACCAATCAGCTTTTTGCAAGCATTTCTACAATCCCCGACGTTATTGTCTACCTTCTAAAACCTAGGTGGACAGCAGAGCACGCGGTTTGTTCGAGAATATTTCGTACAAAGACGGCCACAACACGGACTACGAACCAGAAGTACCCAATGTGTTAGGAGCACTGAGAAATACACGGGTGCAACGTATGTCTTAAGAAGCATAGCAAATTAAACTATCGGCTTAACATTTCTTGGTTTTCAAGCTCTTTAGAGTTTAGAAAGCCCGACGCGTTGCCTTTTTTTCCCGGTTTTCAAAAGCGCATCCCTGTGTTGTCAATGCACGGGCGAAATGTGCGTTTCCACGAGCGCAGATAACGGACTCTTTCGCACGTAGAGTACATACACACATACGTACTACAAGAGTAAGGTTTTTGAGCTTTTCGTGCGTCATCTTTTTTTTCCACCAGTCTTGAAAACTACGGTCCCGTACTTGCTGCGCGGGAACGGTCGTCTTCGCCGTTCGCCCACTTTCAAAAAAGTACATTTTAACCTTACACCGACAAATGTCACCCATAAGAAGTTACATATTGTCGGGGGCCATACAAAAACGTGACGTCCCGATAAAGCGCGAAACCAAGCAAAACTAACCGCTAGGCACAGCGCGTCGGGCCACAGGCCGTGGGCAGGATTTTTTTTTGTTTCTACGCACCGACCGGCGAGGCTGCATCATGCAGCATCATTCCTCTAGCCGCTCCCGCCACGGCGTAGCATGACACAGCGTGCGCGCGCCCTTCACAACTGAGCCGGCGTACTAAGCTAGAGTGCTCGAAATGCAGCGTAATTTTGCATGAAGTGCTTGAAATGTAGCGCACTTTTGCAAAAACAAAACATTCCTTTCTTGACGTTGTCACAAACTGCAAGAATGCCGTGAACAACAGCCGGCTGGCCACAGAGCGAGCGCGCCGCTTCACGAACTGCGGACAGGCAACGGCGGCCGGCGCGGCCGCCTAAATTGCATGCAATACAGCGTACTTCCACAAATAAACATTTCTCACCTTGCCGCCGTCATAAACAGGAGGAGTTTTGTGTCGAAGGGCAAGAGAGACGAAAAAAATTGCGGTCTGCCCGCACGAGCAAATACGCCGCACGCTTTCACGCGCACAAAACAGCCCCCACGATGCTCCGTTGTCTGCCACTCGGATGGGTCTGAGCCGCCGCGCCGGCTACCCGGCCGCGCGCGCGCGCGCGTTTAGAGACTGGTGGCGCCATCCTGGAGTTGGAAGATTATCTAGTGGAGGAGGAGGATTGCGCGTCATTTCCTGGGGCCAGATTTCGCCGAGTGTCCGCTCTTTACCAATATCTTTCTCTATGGGCGAGTCCTGCACAATCGCTTCAGTTGGCTGTTGCCGACCAGAACAATGCACAAATACCGAGGCGAATACCTGCGAACGACCACTTTTTGTGCCTAGGGACTGTCAAGCGCTACGTTCTCTAGGTTTAATAAACTGGCGAACAAAAAGCTCTACTTTTGACGCGCTAGGGACATTACGGGGGTTGGTGTCCTCTTTACTTTGAGCTCTTTGAGCGTCTATGGTGGCTGAAGTGCAGCGCCGCCAGCTCTCCCTACTTTAGGTAAGAAAGTCCTTGGCTTGGCAAGTCGTATCCTGCTAGGGCACGCCGTGCAAATACGCGTGCGCCAAGGTGTTTGCGTGTGCATGCGCGTGCTTTCTGTTCTGTGTGCATCAAGTTGGATGAGTTCACGTGGCAAAAGTTCGTTGAGGGCGTGTCTGAATAAAAGTTCGGCGTATGTTTAATAGTTCCTACACACATACGTTCGCGCACACAACATGCGCGCGGCAGTTAGGTAGCGTCAAGGCGTAGACAGGCCGGCGGTATGCTGCTGCCCAGGGGCACATTGCGACTCTCCTGCCGGTGCGTGCATCATCCGGCCTTGTTCATTTTTTTGCACTCTCAGTTTTCACTCACACTGTGACTCGACTGTGATTTCGTGTTGCCGAACCCTCAAGTACTGTTAGCTGCTGCTGAAAATGTGTGGGCAGTCCAGTCGTGCGCATGGTGTGTTTCGTTGTTCCTGAGCGATCAGCCAACGTGTGACCTCGATGCGCTGTATCTGTTATTAACGTCCTTCGGTTTGGGCCGAGGGACTCCCGACACGAAGTGAGGAATGCCGAAGGCGTCCGCATTTGCAGTTCTCGCCGAGCAAGCAACGACAGGGCCACGCCGCTGTTCGGGGCATTCCTTCTGCTGAATGATTTTGTGGCTCGTTACCTCTGAGCTAATCAATTTCTGGTCTGGGTGACGGGGTTTAACGTCCCTGTGGCTGGCAGCCGAACGTGGCAGGTGCTCTCCCTGTGCTGTATGTGGCTGCACCAGTGCTAACAATGAGAAAGGTGCACTGAGGGCGACCAATATTCGAAGTGGTGCACACGCCAGCGGAAAGGGTGCTCGTCTTTGTCACCACAGTGTTGCTCTTGGTGTTTCTGGCTCATTTGTTACTTTTCCTTTGCACTAATTCAGGGTGCCCCTACTTGAGGCAGCTCACATTTCAACTGCACTGCATGCCTAGTCACAGGCAAACCTGTGCAAGGACAGGGGTCAAGAAGAGTGCCCATAATTTTAGTGGCCAAAGAGATGGGGAAGACATCTCCTCCAGTGCTGCACCACAATCGGAGTAGGTGCAGCACCACGCTGTGCCCACCAAGCCATTGATCACACGTTGCTCTTCTTTCTCGTATTTTTTTTTTCCCTCGAACAAAATGAAAGGCCCGAGAAGACCATTTTGTCTGCGAGAACGTTTTTGCAGGCTAGTTGGTGCATGCTGAAGCAGCGCAGACAGACAAACACAGGAAGTGACGGAACAGTGTTGTGTCACCTCGTTTCTTCCTGTGTTTGTGTGTCTGTGCTGTAACCCCGTTTGGTCTTCCTAGCTGGTGGTTGTTGGAGATGAACATCCACCAACTGGCCCAGTTAGTGCAGCAGCTAAGCTGGGCATACTAGGATAAGGAAAAGGCAAAAAAAAATATGGACAGTGACTTGAGTTTGACCCCCAACGACCTTCACTGAGGCAACAAACTGCAGCAGCCTTTGGAAACACAGTGCAGCACAGTCATTGTGGCTTCCCTGAAATGCCTGCCTGGCTCTTGTTTCATGCTACCAGTGGAATTTGAGCAGCATCTGTTTTGTTGTCAGACAGTGAAAGATTCATTGGTTGTGTGTTTGCCACAAGTTTGTGATGCACGTGCAGAACTTGAGTGTGGTGTCTCAGCAGTGAATGCACTGTGCAGTTCAGGAGGGAATGTGTTACACAGGAAGCATAGCACGGCAACTGCAGTGTCCTCTGTGTAGCACTGTGCAGGATGAGCGAAACAACTGTCTCCCCTGTGTGCAGGTGGCGCAGCGTGAGGCAGCCGTGGGTCAGGCGTGAGGCGCCCCCTCCTCCTCCCCCCGAGGCTCCACTGCCACCTGCCGGGTCGGCCCAGCTCACCAAGGCAGCTGCATTCACCCTGGGGGTGAGGCAGCAGGGAGACTCCCACTTGTCAGCATTGCACAACACAGGGACAGAGCCAGTGGCAGGCAGCAGTGACAGCAGCAGTGAAATCTCTAATCAGTAGCCAGAGAATGGTGTCCTTTTTATTGCATGGTTACAGAAATAAAAGATGAGGCAAAGGTAATTAATGCATTATTCAAAAAATGATGTTTCTATACACATAATAATACACCACAACGCATGATTGGATGTATCAATGATGCAAAGCACATTTTCAGGTTCGTTACATATGGCACCACTACAAGGTAAAACTAGGAATGTTGAAAGCAGAACTTTACATGCTATTGTAACAGCAGTAAGATGGGGAAGATTCAGCTTATTTAGTATTAAGGACTGCAAAAGGGAACGAAATCGGGCATTTGCCACACCTGGCTTGATTGATTTGTTTATCTAGAAAATACTGCGCTATAGGCCCAAGCAGGAGGGGCATAAACGTGTTCACAGGAAACAATTCATAGAAACGCAAAAGCAGTATAAAGTACAAGTTGAAAGCAATGAAGAACCAAATGCAACCACAAAATGCAAGCTATTAGGATGCGAAACGCAAAGCTATTAAAATGAAAAATACATCCATACTGAAGCATAACTCCAAGAGTGCAAGCCATTAACAGTATGAAGAGAATCAACACTGTTTAGAAGGTCTGGTGGTCATCCACAGCCCGTGGGATGTATGGCGATTCCTTTTTAGAAGAGGAGGTGTAAGCAAGGGCTCTGAGCTCTTGGGCAACTTATCGTTTTTTAGCCAGAAAAGTGGTTGGTAACAACCTTATTGGAGCCACTCGAGGTGAGGGCGACCTTCAAGGCACCCAGAGCCCTTTTGGTGCAGTTGCAAGGTTTGTATCCCATGAATTCTCAGCTGTACAATACTTTGAAAAATTTGCGTTGTATCATTTCTGGTGCTTCAGCATGACTTTTTGCATAGGGATCCGAGACGGTACTGTGTTGATGATTGAATTGTAAATTAATTTGTTAAGTTTGGACGGGGCTAGTTTTAGTTTGTGTCTAAGTAAGCACAGCTTAAGAAAAGGCTGGTAAGCAAATGTATTGGTCATTTCAGCTCACAGTGTTTATTCCAGGCTTATTCCAGGTAAAGTTATTTGCTTTGGTGGCACTGATATACTTGTACTCTTTAACATATCAGTCAGGAAGTGAGGTGAAATATTCTAGGGAAGCCTTAATTATTAGTTATTTTCGTGTACATGTTTTTTGTGCATTTGATTAAGCCATGTACAATAACGATGAGAATGTGCCATTCAGATTTCTTTTTGTCGCACTTTTACTTAAGTGTTAAGAAATAGATGCTCTAGAACGTACTGTGTGCAACTCTCCCGAAGTGAAAGCGCGATGATGGGCGCCCCCCCCTCCCCCACTGTGTTCTCTCCATCGCCCCTGTAAGCATGCTCTCAAGGTAAGCATAGTAATTTGGTCGACTAAAATGTGGTCATCTGCCTAATTTGTACAGGTTCATTCATAACATCAGCAATGTC
The DNA here is from genome assembly GCF_055824585.1 of Amblyomma mixtum. Taxonomy (NCBI): domain Eukaryota; kingdom Metazoa; phylum Arthropoda; class Arachnida; order Ixodida; family Ixodidae; genus Amblyomma; species Amblyomma mixtum. The sequence continues at coordinate 198,292,098 of NC_143016.1, forward strand.
TTTGATATATATTCAAAAAAAGCAGTGGCCCGAACATGCCTGAAGTGAATGGGAGGGGGTTAAAACAGCAATCATCAGTAGCAATGAATTGTATGCTGTTGGAAAGTAAGAATGTATCCATTGAATCATTAAGTTAGGATGACCAATCAATTCTAGTTTGCAAATTATTTTGGCTTGATACATGAGGTCGAATGTTTTGCTAAAATCTGAGATAATGTTTATCTGGCCAGCGTTGTTGAGAATAGAGGTGAGCTTTTGGAAACCCATCCTGGAGATGAGTAAGCATCTTGTTATTGTTGAGAAATGTGCTTTTTCCTAATCAGATTGAAGGTTACTTGTTGCATACGATGTGCAGAGTATTGCTACAGGAAACAGTGAGATGGCTCCTGCGCCATCATCACCATCAGCCTGACTACGCCCACTGCAGGGCAAAGGCCTCTCCCGTGTCTCTCCAATTGACCCTGTCCTGTGCCAGTTGCGGCCACCCTATCCCTGTAACCCTATCCTGAATGGGAGAGTGGGACCGAACATGACACCATCCAGAGCGGTGTCCTTGCACTGAAAGCGGCGTTCGCCATCAAGGCACCTTGAGGAGCAACAGCTAGCCTGTGTTGCTCTTGTGCAGAGCACCCGAGCGGAGCACTCGTGTGCAAACCAAGCAACACCTCTCTGCATCTCCTAGGCTGGAAGTTGAGCACCTTGGGCACAAGAGCTTTGGCTGCCGCTTCTTGTGATGTCTCTGGCACAGTGCCAGAGCATGACGCAGACTGTACGGCAGTTGAGTGAGGCCGGCCCCTGTGTGTTGTTCCCGTGGTGCAGTGCTGTGGGGCGTCCTTCCTGGGTGCGGCCGTGTGGCAGTATGAGCGCATGCGACGGGAGGCCCGCTCCATCGTGGCCCACCGCTGGGAGTCCTCCAAGCGTGGCCGCTTCCGCCAGCAGGTGTGTTGTCCCCCCCCCCCCAGGGTGTGGCAAGGCTTCCTTCACCCATGCCCATGCTCATCTGTCTGTCTGCAGGTGCATGCGTGGTGGCAGAGTGTGCCCGAGGGCAGCCGGGTGGCGTACGTCCTGATTGCGGCCAATGTGGCCGTCTGCCTGCTGTGGCGGCTGCCCCGGCTGGAGCCCCTCATGGTGCGCTACTTCAGCTCACACCCGGCCTCCAGTGAGTGTGGTGGGGAAGCCTCTCTCTGTCTAGGGGCCCTCTTTCTGGTGCATGGTGGAATTGCACAAGTGTCACTTGCTCTGACCACAATGGCACAGCTGTCCAACAGTTTTACTCGACTGATCAGTGGCATATTTCTTATCATAAACACTGTGTTGAGAAGTTTGGCAATGAAGCTACCGTAATTACCCAATGTTCTTGCTTGTGAAAATAGAACAAGGACAGAGGCTTCACTCATGTCTGCCTTACTCGTCACACTCTTGGTGTGGCAAGTGCGATGACCACCACACAGCCAGCCTGTATGCCTACTGGGAGAGCACTGTGAGCAGGCCACATTTGGATCTTCACTGGCACAGAGCCATGCACAATTTTTTCTTCTCCCACACGTGGAGGCCCACCCATCCTCACTGGAGCCAGTGCACAACATGTGGATGGCTGTTTTGGTAAAATGGGCCAGTGTGGTTTGCATTGCCCCTGCCTTGAACTTGACAGACAAGGAGAAATATTATTGCGAAAGCAATACTACTTGCACTTTCACGCCTTTGCCGTGCTGCGGCGGTGACCACCATTGACCTTCATTTGACCTTCATTGCATTAGATTGGATTAGATTAGACTGGACTGGATGCAATGGATTAGATTGGATTGGATATGATTGGAGTGGATTGGATAGGAGTGGATTGCATTGGATTGGAGTGGATTGGATTGAATTGGAATGGATTTGTTTGGATTGGATTGGATTGTATAACCGATGCATCACCACAAGTCTAACCACAAGCACCACCACCAGCTACACTACCAGCTGTACCATGGCGTAGCTACAGCTTTCGCAATTAATATTGCTTTCGCAATTACCTTAACCAAGCTAAGCCACAGCAAATTTTTTCCTGCACAAGTGTGACTTGCTCAACTTTTTTTACGTTTTCTGCCATGTCAGATTCACTGTGTTTCCAATGTGCTCCCAACTGGGTGTGCAGTGTTGTGCTCTGTAAAGTGATGTTGCGTGGCTTGAATTGGCAGCCCTCAATGCACGTCCCCAGAAAGACTGCTCAGGCAGACATGCTGCTGTCTGTTTCCATTCAAAAGGTCCCCCCATTGTAGCCAGGCTGGTATAGGAACTTTGTACACCTCCCAACAGCCACCAATTACAGGCAGTTCCTCCTCCAGTTATGTTCAGCTGCCAGCGCAGTTGCGGTGTACTAATCTCCATGACAGCAGGCGACTCAAACACGGGGTGTGTTCACATGGCATCTGCTTCACGAGCAGACTGGCCCACTAGAGGAGGTGGGTGGATGCATCGTTGCCAGCCCAATCTACGCTTTCCTTGGGTTTTCATGCACCCTTTCTTTGCTGTTGTGGCATTAGGGGTGTGCGAATACCGAATGGTACCTTTCGGATCGAATATCAAATAGAGACAATTTTGTTGAAACATGTGCTGAAGTGCTTGTAATGTATAAGTTCTCATGTAAAGAAAGCAGTGGCTGCCCGTGATTCAGCAATAGCTTTTCTCGCCGCGACGGGTTGTCAGCTGTCAGCTGTGACGGGTTGTTACTTCGACCTTGCGTTGCTGGTATAGCCACGTATGTCGTGGTCATTCTGCGCGGACCGGGGAAGTTCTGCTTGCCTATTTTCCTCAAGTACGCAAAAGGGTTTTCATCCCTGTTGCAGACTGACTCTTGAGGTGCCGCTGAACTTCATCAGTGTTACATGGTCCACGGTTTTGTCTTTTCTCAGATGATGTTGCAAGTTTGTTGGTATTCTCCCATATACTGGTGCAACTTTCGTGCAACTTCTATAAGCCTTGTTTCTCGTCAGGCTTCAGTACAGAAGATGTTTCTCAGTCTGGGGTCACAGGCTGTTGCCATGGTGTACTTTTTTGCTGATTGTGGCCAAGAAATCTTGCCTTCATATTTTTTTGTAAGTGTTTTGCGAGCAGTGACGTGTCGTTATCTGCTGCAACACAGTCCCATGAGAAGGAGGAGGCGGTAGAAGAGGAAAGGCAGGGAGGTTAACCGGAAGAGTAATCGGTCTGCTACCCTACACGGGGGGAAGGGGGTGAGGGGATAAAAAAATGAAAGAGAAAAGAGAGTAGCAGGAAATTGAAGTCACTATGAAAAGTCAGCGTTCGTTACGTCACAGCCTATCATGCAGGGCAGACGTTCGCAAGAAGCGGAGCAGTGCCTTGCAGGCCTCCTCCGCCGGCGATTGCCGCTTTCGGCGCTGTGGGCCAGGCAGTCACATAGAGTGTGGGTTATAGTCTCATCATGCCCGCAGATGGCACATGCAGGGCTATCAAATCAAATCAAATTTATTTTCAACATTGATACAATGTGGATGGCTTCCGCGACAAAAAGCTGTGAGGACAGCTTGACTAGGTCAGGGAACCATTTTGGCAGCAGTGACTTCATATACACTACAATAATTCAAATACAAATGAAATGTGCAACAGAATACATACATTGTCCTACTTACTGAGTACAATAGTTAAAATGCAAGTGAATATTGTAATGGAATACACGGACTTCATTCATCAACTTAACTACGCCACAAAAGAACAATGTGCACTACGATAAAACTACGCAACAAACGAATAAAATTAGTACCATAAAGCGTTTTACACATGAGATCCCGATGAGAAGGCAAACACACACACTCACTCTGTATGCCCAATTCCACAATTACCACTCAAAATCATAACGCAGTCTTAGAAAATTGCCCAGAAACAAACATGCTGCGCAATGCGGTGCGCGTTAGGGCAATGGAATCAGAAAATTGTGTTTTAATCTTGTTTAATAGAAATGGTGTGTTGTACGTTAATGTTTGCCGAAGATATTTAGTGCGTGGCCGCGGTACAAACCATTCCTCAGACGACACCTGGTTCGATATGTGCGAGTTTGCAAAGTAAGAGTACACAGCTCCTTCAGGAACTGCTGGTAAGATACACTTGAGAAGTACAGCAGGTATAGTAGACGGTAATCGTAAATCTGTTGTATACTGACCAACTTGAACTGAGTAGAGAGGTCATGAGTGTGGTGAAAGTATAAAACATTAGCAGTGCAACGAACAGCTTTCTTTTCGAGCCTATGTAGTATAGTTATGTTTTTTTTAGTAGTCGTGGCCCAAATTAACGTGCAGTAGTTAATGTAGGACCGAAAGACGGAGTAAAAAATTGAAGTTTAATGTTAGTTGGAAAAATATCTCGAGATCGACGTATTAAGCCAACAGCGGAAGAGAGTTTTTTCACCAGTTGCTGTATATGCGCATCCCAAGTCATATGGTGTGATAGTACCACTCCTAAAACCTTGTGCTCTTTTACTATATCGATTGTAGAGCTGCCCAAGCGGAGCCCGGCAATCAAACTTACTGGTTTGTTTTTTGAAGCAAACGGAATGGCTTTTGATTTTTTAGGATTTATTCTTAAACAGTTTTTGCTCGACCAATCAAGCAATTTGCAGAGTTTCATTGGCGGTATGCAGTAGGTGTCAACTATTATCTGATGTGAAAAACAAGCTGGTATCATCAGCGTACAAAACGAACTTGACATGCTTATCAATACGAACCACATCGTTCACATAGATGTTAAACAAAAACGGTCCCAAAACGCTGCCTTGAGGGACGCCGCATGGTATTTCTTTAAAGGACGACAGACTGCCATCGGTAACTACAGACTGCATGCGTGTTGCAAGGTATGACTCTAAGGGTGAGTGGGGTACGCCCCGAATGCCCTAGTGATACAGTTTATTAAGGAGAACAGTGTGGTTGAGGCAGTCGAAAGCTTTGCTATAATCTACAAACACCCCAAGCGTCAGTTTATTCGCATCCATGCTTTTGAGTATCAATTCCTCTTGAATCAAAAGGGCAGACTCGGTAGAGCATCCTTTTCTGAACCCATGCTGACATTCAGAAAGAAGTTTATGCTTGGTAAAAAAGGGGTCGAGACGAGACAGAATCACTTTTTCAAGACCCTTTGAAAACACTGGGAGAACTGACACTGGTCGGTAGTTGGCAGCATCATTTTTGTTGCCGCCTTTGTGTATAACTGAAACTTTTCATGTTGAGTGGAAAAAAACCCGTCTATAAAGCAAGGTTATAAATGTGTACGAGGGCTGGACAGATGACGTATTTGACGGGTCGGACCTGGATGTTATCTATGTCAGGGCTTTTACTGTTCTTTAGTGACGTAAATATGTTGTAAACCTCGGCGGTATTCGTTGGCACCATAAAAACAGTGTTCAAGGACGCGTGACGTTACAGAAGGAGCAGCACTGTTACTCATGGCAGTTGTGTAGTGGGTGTTGAAATACTCTGCTAGAGTAAACAGTTCACCTTGGACAGTCATCTGAAACTGATTAGGCACAGATGTACGCAGGACGAGATGTCGAGGCATCCTGAATCAGCTGCTAAAAGTACTGCACTTTGGCTCTCCTTAGTTCTGATGTGATTCGATTGCGTAGTTTCTTCAACTCTACAAATATGGAAGGCTTACGCGTTTTTAAGAACAGAGCGAAAAGCTTATTTTTATCTTCAATCATTTTTACCTGCTCGATGCCGATCCAAGGTTTTCTTATCGATCGACGCTGCCTCACAGATTTCAATTTGAAGCATGCCTTGTAATGGGCAGAAAAAATAGTCATAAAAGTATCGTATGCTTTATCTGCAGTACTTTCTGCAAAAACCTCAGACCAGTCAGTGCTAATAATTTTATTCCTAAAATCATCGAGACTGGTGTCATTTATAGATTGAACTTTGAATGAGAAGGTTTGCGACGCACAGTGACGTCTGAATAAGCCATAAAAACAGGACAGTGATCACTGAGGCTGCAATTGACGGTTCCAGCTGCGGTTACTGGTGTGTTGCTGTTCGTAATCAATAGGTCCAAAACCGATGAAGTTGTTGATGTGACACGCGTTGGTGTTTTAATGACCTTTTGAAACCCACAGGCTGCAAGTTTGTTGTTCAGTTCAGTAGAAGAGGTATTACCTGCAGTGACAGTAATATTAAAATCTCCACCAAGAACTAGCCGCAATCGTTCGAAGGATGCATATTCGTGTAGGTTATCCACAAAGTCCATGAATCTTCTAACATAGCCTGAAGGACGTCGATATACGACAGCGAAAAGAGTGCTCTCTTGTTGCAAACAAAGTGCTTCATAATGTTTGGTGATATCGGCAAACTGGGACACCTTCTCACTTGATAAGCTGTCAGAAATGTACATGCCAACGCCGCCACCACGCATGTCGGTTCGATTGATAAAAAAATTATTATAACCAGGTAACAAAGGCGCACAGCTGCTCGTTGTGCACCAAGTTTCATTTAGCATGATAACATTAAATCGGAAAGAAAACTGATCAATGAAAAGAGCAAATTCATCGTGTTTTTTTGCCAGAGAACGGATGTTAAGGTCAATAAAGGATAGTGTGCTTTTTGCAGATGAGCACAGTTTAGCTGTTCTAGGTTCAACAAAGTGCTGATATAAGACATCAGAAAGACTGAACATTTTATGGTAGCTGCAATTCGCACCGCTTCATTAACAAAATCATTCAGGAGATCTTAGTAAGGTCGTCCACAGACTCAATGTGAACAACATCGCTACCCTCAGATTTCCGTGCCAATATTTTGCCATTGCGTGTCCACACGAACCGCCATTCACATGCTTTCTTACGTGCAATGGCCGATGACAGCCGCTTTTCTAGGCTTGGACACAAGTGTTCGTTGACGAACACTGGAGGGCTGCTTGCAGAGCTGTCTCTACCGTCAGCACTGCTGTCAAACAATCCTAGACTTTCTGTAGTGATGCGCTTCTTCCTTGATTTTTCTAGAGCTTGGTCACGTTTCTGGCGAGTTCTGAACTGCACAACAATATTGCTCGCAGCGAACTTTTTTGTTTCTTGATTTTTGTTCAGCTCAACAATGTCGCTCTGTCGAGCATTCCGCGCTGACACACGATGGCAGGCCTCAATATCTGAAGGCGAGACAGGTTCGCTGACAGCAGTGCCAATTTTACCAACAAGCTCGACAACATCCTCCGTCTCTGTTTGAATTACACCTTTGATCTCAAGATTGCATTTCCGAGAGTACTGGTCGTTGTGAACAAACATTTTTTCAAGATCTTTTATGCGTTTCTCATTTTCCTCACACTTCTTCCAAAGGCACTCATTTTCCTTCTTAAGCTGTTTATTTTAGGCAAGGACCTCCCCCAAGTCTTTTCTGAATTGCTCAAGATCCTTATTAATATACTCCATACTTTTGACCATTTCTCTCATCTCAGCCCTCTCCTGCCGACTGTCGCTCCGGGCGCCCTTCTTAGATGAATTAGGGCCCTCTCCCATTCTAGACAGGTCCTCCTGATAGAAGAGCTACCACGAATCTACAAACAGTTTCAAAGAAGTCAATGTAACGGCAATGCAACAACACTTCAGCAGCAGCAACGACGCCCTTACTAAAAAAAAACAAACAACAGACAGACTGCAACTAACCTGCGCAGTCGACAAGGCAACTGTCAAAGTGGTGCCCTCAGGCGCCGTCGGTGCTGCCAAATGGTGCATCCAGGGATAGCACAGTGTTTTTATAGGCGAGCGGTGATGTCACAGTCCCTCGTGGTACCCAGCAGACGAGGTAGATATCAGGGTTATCAATGATGACTGTGCAGCGTTGGCCCGTTGGTCCAGATGTGTGCCACACGTGGAGGGACGTGGAAATACGGAAGTGCTGTGCCAAGAACCTGCGTAGTCGACAAGGCAACTGTCAAAGTGGTGCCTTCAGGCGCCGTCGGTGCTGCCAAATGGTGCATCCAGGGATAGCACAGTGTTTTTATAGGCGAGCGGTGATGTCACAGTCCCTCGTGGTACCCAGCAGATGAGGTAGATATCAGGGTTATCAATGATGACCGTGCAGCGTTGGCCCGTTGGTCCAGATGTGTGCCACACGTGGAGGGACGTGGAAATACGGAAGTGCTGTGCCAAGAACCTGCGTAGTCGACAAGGCAACTGTCAAAGTGGTGCCTTCAGGCGCCGTCGGTGCTGCCAAATGGTGCATCCAGGGATAGCACAGTGTTTTTATAGGCGAGCGGTGATGTCACAGTCCCTCGTGGTACCCAGCAGACGAGGTAGATATCAGGGTTATCAATGATGACCGTGCAGCGTTGGCCCGTTGGTCCAGATGTGTGCCACACGTGGAGGGACGTGGAAATACGGAAGTGCTGTGCCAAGAACCTGCGTAGTCGACAAGGCAACTGTCAAAGTGGTGCCTTCAGGCGCCGTCGGTGCTGCCAAATGGTGCATCCAGGGATAGCACAGTGTTTTTATAGGCGAGCGGTGATGTCACAGTCCCTCGTGGTACCCAGCAGACGAGGTAGATATCAGGGTTATCAATGATGACCGTGCAGCGTTGGCCCGTTGGTCCAGATGTGTGCCACACGTGGAGAGACGTGGAAATACGGAAGTGCTGCGCCAAGAACCCGCATAGTCGACAAGGCAACTGTCAAAGTGGTGCCTTCAGGCGCCGTCGGTGCTGCCAAATGGTGCATCCAGGGATAGCACAGTGTTTTTATAGGCGAGCGGTGATGTCACAGTCCCTCGTGGTACCCAGCAGACGAGGTAGATATCAGGGTTATCAATGATGACCGTGCAGCGTTGGCCCGTTGGTCCAGATGTGTGCCACACGTGGAGGGACGTGGAAATACGGAAGTGCTGTGCCAAGAACCTGCGTAGTCGACAAGGCAACTGTCAAAGTGGTGCCTTCAGGCGCCGTCGGTGCTGCCAAATGGTGCATCCAGGGATAGCACAGTGTTTTTATAGGCGAGCGGTGATGTCACAGTCCCTCGTGGTACCCAGCAGACGAGGTAGATATCAGGGTTATCAATGATGACCGTGCAGCGTTGGCCCATTGGTCCAGATGTGTGCCACACGTGGAGGGACGTGGAAATACGGAAGTGCTGTGCCAAGAACCTGCGTAGTCGACAAGGCAACTGTCAAAGTGGTGCCTTCAGGCGCCGTCGGTGCTGCCAAATGGTGCATCCAGGGATAGCACAGTGTTTTTATAGGCGAGCGGTGATGTCACAGTCCCTCGTGGTACCCAGCAGACGAGGTAGATATCAGGGTTATCAATGATGACCGTGCAGCGTTGGCCCGTTGGTCCAGATGTGTGCCACACGTGGAGGGACGTGGAAATACGGAAGTGCTGCGCCAAGAACCCGCATAGTCGACAAGGCAACTGTCAAAGTGGTGCCTTCAGGTGCCGTCGGTGCTGCCATTAAAGGGACACTGAGGAGAGCACTATTAATATTTTTTTTATAGTAAAATCCGATAGTTCGGCATGTCATGGCTTTGTTGCCACTTGGCCGGCAGCGAAAGATGCATTTATTTCTAAGAAATTTGGATTCGAAGTTGAAAAAGGTTTTCCCGCCGCTCTGATTCAAACTTGGGATTCTCCTATGACGACACAGGACTAAGTGACGTGATACATGACGTGCACATGACGTACCGCAGACTCCGTGATTTCTGGCGGCCAGCAGTGCGGCCCAGCAGCAGCCGAAAATAAAGCTACCGCCGGCCGCATGTTGAAGGCATCTATCGGCTATTGCGGCCATCGCTTCGTTTACGTTTGCACCGGCGTTTTGCCAGCGTTACAATGGGTCTCGTTCTCGAAGTCGTCAACGAAGTTCTCGCAAATAGACACCTTTAGCATACCGTGTACCTTGTTACCGCTAGCGGAATACCGGGAGCCCGCCTACCGCAGGAAAACAGGCGCTGATTGGTCCCAATGCTTCAGGCTCGCGCGTAGCTGCCGGGCACATGGCGCCATCTGGCGACGTCAAGGAGATTTGCGGAAGCATTGGCTGCGCCTCAGTGATTCGTCGCTTCTCGTGTCCTAGTGTGTCTAGAACCATTCGTTCTAGCAACACTGTTTTGTCTTATGACGTCATCACGCTTGTACTTGCGAGTCTGGCCTGTGATGGCGATACCTGTATTTTGGTTCTTGCTCTTTTCTACGTTATGAGAGCTTTGTTGTCAGTATAAGCGGCGTTTTTGTAATCAGGAGCTGGTATTCTGTCGATACAAGCCAACTTCAATTTCTCCTCAGTGTCCCTTTAAGAAAGAGTAATGGTTGGTGAAAGCTACACCAAGCCAGAGGCAACGGAGCAAGGCTTCTTCACATTGTGGTAGGCCTTTTGGAAGCCGGAACTCCAGATCTGGGTCCAAGGATTTTAAACGTGAATTGCAAAATTGGCCGGAATTCCACGTGTTGGCCTTGACGTTCTCCACTCCTGTGGTGTCAGGTCGGATACCACTGTTCCATGCAAACTGCCTCTTTAAGGGGAAATGTGGGGATCAGATCGCAAAGATTGCGAAAAAAAGTCGATTTTTGAAAAGTACACTTTTTGGGACCTCCAACGCTGTTTTTATGTTGTACTAAATATTTCACCCAAGAACAAACTTTAAGCGCTCCAAATAAATATATTTGTCGGCATCTACACATAGACAAAGTGTGTGGTAGCCTAGAACTTTCAGGCGTGTTTTCTCAAAAGTTTGTTTTGAGCTTAATACCTTGCTCGTGGAAAGCGTAGCACAGTAGTGGGTGCATGGATTTTTACTCCGTTTGTTTTGTGATCACTGAAGTGTGGTCTGCGTCAAGATAGTCACAGATTTACCATACATGTTTTTATTACATGGTAAATGGAGCATGATACATTCTAAACATAAAAGAAGGTGTCCTTTAAAAAAAAGAGCAGAGAAATTAAAAAAAAATTATTTACACCACACTTCTTAGTAGATATTAAAAGCCTTTACAGACCTGTAGCCTGTTTCTGTGCCATGCTGGGCTTTCCACAAGCAAGCAACACGGGGACAACATATAAACGGCGATAAAAGGGGACCTACTGGAGGTGTCATTGTGAAACTTTATATCTGATTGTTTGCTGCTGTTTCAAGCCAGTCGGCCAAATTTCATCAAATAGGCAGCAATCAAAATGGCATATTTTATTTTGCCAGCAAAACTAGGAGCGTATGCAGTTGTGCTATTAAATTTCCTGGCGGATAACTTTTTCTGCCGCGGGTGCGCTGACGACGGTAAAATGCTAACAAGCCACTTTGCAAGAAAACAGCCGATTCCATGCGCAGCGTCTAAAGTCGTTCTACTGTGTGGTTCACCTATGTGCACAAAAAAATATGAACGAAGGCAGTGAAGGCTGCCAAGCAAACTTGCAAGGAGTGCTTGCTACGAAATTGACAAAGACAACTTGTGGAAGTCTGTGTTATTCGCCGCGATTTTCTTCGCAAATGCAATGGTCAAATTGACAGGGTCGAGGCAATTACAAAAAAAAAAGAGTCAGTTTGCATCTGCATATGTAGGTGTACACCGTCATCACTTCTGCCATATCCGTGATGTAATCTGCTGCTGCCCGTCATGCAGAAAAGCAATATGCCTGGTGGTTGTGGCCTATCAATAGGAGTGGGGCTGATTGATCCATTTTTGACAAGTTTGCGATCTGATTGTTCCGTAATACGGCCCCTGCAGTTTCTTCCTTGTCATCCTTGATGGCCAATTGCAGTGTATGGGGGTACCAAAGAGCTGCTTGGAAATTTCGAGCAGTGTCTATCACATCAAAAACAGGTACCCCTTGCAGTCGCTTGCCATTGCTTCCAGGTGTTTCATGCAGTGTGACTGTCAATCACGGCATGCTGGTTTACCAATGTGGATTTCCAAGTGTGAGGTAAAGTGATGGAGAGCTCTGGTCTGACCTCAACGTCCACGTGTCACTGGCGAACCACTGTACGCCTTCCTGCAGGTCGGCATGAATTCACAGGTTGGGGATGATCCTTGTTGAAAAAGTTGTCTGAGAGAGGATCTTGTGCAGTGGCCCCACGTCCTGCGTTGAACCCTCAACAAGTCGAATGGTGCGCAGGTCAAGTGCCACAGCTGCTTGGCCTAAGGCTGTGATGCACTGCCCAAACTTGTTCGCTTTCCACCAAAAATGCGTTGTGCAAAGCATAATGTTTGTTCCTTAGGTGGTTCGCCAGCAGCTTTGTCGTGCTTGACAGCATCCAAAGTTTAGCATTGCACCTCTTGCATGTCACTTCCTGTGAATTATCTTTGCAAGGTTTCCAGATCGTACTTTTTGTGCCATCAGCCATGTTGCTGAGACAGGCACTGCACACTGCAGAGCTGAACAGAACATAACTACAGACACGGGAAGCACTGACAGTGTGGGCACGCGGAGAAACAGGAGTGGGATTCCACTCTGCAGGCAGCGCTGCATGCATTCAGGCAGTGCCCTACTCTTTGATGCCCGCTCAGGGTGTTTTAGAACACGCAGCTACAAAAAGAAATTTAACGAAGAAGATGACACATGTGCTGTGTGTGGTAGATCTGTGGAAACAGTTGAGCACCTCATACTCAAATGTGACGGTATCCATCCGGATGTCGATGCAGGCACAGTCACTCTTTCGGAGGCCCTAGGGTTTAAAGATAACAATGGTCATGTAAATAAATCTGCGGTTGAAAAAGTGATTGGAGGATTGGTGGCTGAAACGCAGACAGGGGACATAAGGTTAGAAGTGTAAGAAACCGTAGGTAAGGAAGATGGTGAATTTTAATGAGATTTGACAACATAGTTGAACAACAATAATGAAAGAAAGCTGAGCATGGTGGCAATTGCCACCACCCCGTTTCAAAGGGGGGCGCTTCTATCTATCCATCCGTCTATCCTTTAACTGTCCCCCTTTTTGCTTTCTTTTTTACAAGCCCATTCTGTTTGGAGGATGAACTGGTCTTCCAGATCGGGTGTGGGCCAGGGCACATGCGCTGGCAGAGAAGTCTCATCCAACTTTGTGCTTGACACAATGGCTCCTGTGGTGTTGACCTCCCATGGTGACCCTCAGCGTTGACCGGCTTGACCCCGAAGTCAAGGGATTGAGAAAAGGATGGCACTGAGATTGGATAATATTTTTGTCATTGAGAATCTGACACAAAGAATCAAAAACCCTTGAAAAACTGAATCAGCTGGAAAAGCGAACAGCTTTCAGTTCGTGTGGACCAGAAATGGCAAAATTTTGCTCAGGAAAGCACCTGGCGCTATAGTGATTCAAGTGGAGCACAAGAGTGACCTCTGTGAGATTCATTAAGATGTCTCAGACTTTTTTGTCTTTTCCGGAATGGCAGGCATATGTCCAAGAAACAATAGAAGGCAACCCTAAACATGAGGTTGACAATACTGTTCTTCAGACCAATGTGAGAAGCGTAAAGAAACACTGGAACCTACTCTGCTCATATTTATCGCAGGCATCTGAGTCCCCTGATGTTATTGTGATATGTGAAAACAGCTTACAATATGCTGAAAGCTCCCTGTACAACTTGAACGGCTACAACCAGTACAATTATTGTATTAAGGAACACAAAGGGGCTGGCATAATGGTGTTAGTCAAATCTGAACACAGGTCGGAAATTGCTGAGTACAGCTTAGGTTCTGCCAAGGCTGTCATGGTATTGGTCAATACTAAGACAGAGAACTACGTCATAAGTGCTACTTACAGGCCTCCTGGAAACAATAAAGATGACTTTTTGAAAGAATTGCATGTTTGGCTGAAGAAAGTCCACAGTGATAATCCGTTATTAATTGGCAACATCAATATTGATGATGCAAAGCAAGGTAACAAGAACGTTATGGACTACCTAGATTTACTTGCAGGATATGGATTAAAAAAAATTGAGGGGGGCACTTTGTTGACCTAAAGTGTGGTGAGGCGAAAGCCTTAGGCACAGTGTTGCTGCTTGTGTCACTGATGTGTGGTTAAGACGTTAAGCTTCGCATCTAAGAGTGGAATGCGACAGCGTCCTGCAACACTGCCAGGGAGTCCACAGAACGCCATCGCCCATTCGGCTCTACACCTTGCTCGATGGTAAATTGGTTTCTGAGGAAAGGAAATGAATCTGTCTTGCATATCCCGGTGGACACCTGAACCTCGCCAAAAGGGAAGGGAGGAGGATGAGAGTGAGCGAAGACACTGTATTCACTCCACGCGCCTTTGTTCATTCCAAACCATCGAGCTGGCATGGCGGAGTGGATAGCATGCTCGTCTCGCACGCCGAAGACCGGGGTTCGATTCCCGAGCTCGACCAATTTCCTACTCGGTTTTATTTATTTATGTGGTCTCACTAGAAAAGTTAATTAGGCTGATTGATCTTTACTAATGCCATCCATAATGTCCTGTCACTCGCCTGTCAAGTGATGGAACTCTAGAATGTTCGACACAATGTCTATGAAACGTCTAGAAACGTCTTAACGATGTTTAATGATAGTTACGCATGACTTGCACATTTCGTGTACTAGTTAATCTATGTTTAGCGATAGTTAAGGTGACCTTAACTAGTATACTGATTTATTAGTGTTAGTTAAGGTACAGGCACAGTCCCACACGCCACTTCTTAACTACTGCTAAGTACCAATGAGTCATTTAGCCATTAAGTACAATGATATAATCATGGAATCTCTATATCATGTTCCAATGTCTTTCGATTGCACCCGGTAAAGTATCGATTGGCTATTGATTGGCATAAGCCCATATAAGGCATGCATCCGAAACGCGGACACATTTGCTAACAAGTCTTGGTCACGACAGTACGAGGCATTAAAGGCTTTCGCCTTAATGAGGACTTCACTAGAGAGGAATGGAAGGGGACCAGTTTCACACCGACAAGCACAGACCACATTGTCGCATCAACGAGGAGACGATCAGTTGCTGCGGTGATTCGACAAAAGGTATCTGACCACTGTTTTGTAGCTCTAGCCTATGCGAAAGAGAAGGGCTAAAGCAACGAAATAGACATGCAGCTTTTAAAGCACATAAATGCTGTTACTGTGGACAAATTAATTAAAGAATATGACTGCAGTGCACTGATGTGCTATACTCACGAGGAAATGGTTTGGTTTACGGGGTTTAACGTCCCAAAGCGACTAAGGCTATGAGAGACGCCGTAGTGGAGGGCTCCGGGAATTTCGACCACCTGGGGTTCTTTAACGTGCACTGACATCGCACAGTACACGGGCCTCTAGAATTTCTCCTCCAAAGAAATTCTAGCCCCCGCGGCCGGGATCGAACCCGCATCTTTTGGGTCAGCAGCCGAGCACCATAACCACTGAGCCACCGCGGCGGCACTCACGAGGAAATGTATGGGAAGTTCGTTAAAGAGATGTCAGTTATCTATTTGAAAGCAACTAAACAAAAGGTTTCAGAGCAAAGAAATCCAAAGAGCAAATGGGTTGACCGTGAAAGGTTAGAACTCTGCAAGGAGAAAGAGCACACATGGGAACGGTGCTGAAAGAAGAATATATAATGATGCGAAATAAAGTAACAGCAAAGCTAAGGTTGGCTAAAAAGCGATACTTTCTAAACAAATTTGCAGGCAGCAAAGGAAATACAAAAGGCACATGGAATTTAGTGAATCAGCTTTTGTGTAAAAAACCAAAGCAAGGTATCGATGAGACCATTAAAACAAAGTTTAGGGAAGAATTAGATGTTAAGAAAGTTGCCGACAGATTTAAGGACCAATTTGTAAAATCAATTGAAAACATTCTCGAGATACTGTGCGGGAGGCACGGCCAAAAACAAAGGAGACAGTCTTTGTCCAGAAATCGGCCTACTTACCCCCATTGACAGAAAATGATTTATGGAACATAATAAATTCATTACCAGTTATTAAGCCAGCAGGAATAGATGGCCTTAGGCCAAGGGACATTCGGAGGAATTTTAAACTAAAGAACGTTATTCTAGCAATCATAAGTGGAGCCATAAGCTCAGGAGTAATTCCTGGAAAACTTAAAATTTCAGTAGTCAGACCTTTATTCAAGAAGGGTAAAAAAAAAATGATTGTAGGGATTATAGACCCATATCGATATTACCTGTCCTTGCATATGTAATGAAGAATATATAGCGAAGATAATGACTGTGTTTTGTGAGAAGAACTCACTGTTTACAACAAGTCAGTACGGTTTTTGAACAGGTTGAAGTACGATTATGCTGTTAGGAGATTTCTGTGGATGTAGAAGACCTTTTCTACTCAGTACCACACGCGGAATTGTTCGCTTCAGTAAGGGAATGTGTGGAAGAACACGGAGAAGTGTCGTTCCAGAATTCTGCAGGCATGTCCCTAGATGATTTTATGACACTTCTGGACCTTAGTACCACTTTTATTTCATTTGACAAAGATCATTATCTGCAACGCCGTGGCATATGCATTGGTTCATGTGTAGCACCTGTACTAGCCAACATATTTTTATCACGTATTGACCAGTCACTGACAACTGCCCTAGATGGCAGTAAGGTTTTAAAAGTTTTTAGGTAGGTGGATCATTTTTTTAGTTCTTTTGATCAACCACCACGCTATGACGACCCACGATATGGTGAATGAGGTTTTATTTCAGTTCAGGCAACATGGTAAAGGTCTAACTTTTACTCATGAAATACCTTCGGGGGACTGCCTGCAGTTTTTGGATATCCACATGATCTTTTCGAACAATGGTGTGTGCTGGTTGTACCGTCCCAGAGCCCAAAAAGGTCTGTTGCCCTATAGTTCGGAGCACTCAAAAACTATGAAGAGAGGGATTGCTGCTCTGTGTCTAGAGTCTGCCCTCATGAAATCCTGTCCTCACAGAATGCAGGAAAGTTTTAATGATCAGGTCGGCAGGCTTTTATCTGCCGGGTTCCCCCGTGCGATCGTGGCGGCTTTGGCTGAGACGCTACTGCAAAAGATGAAAGGGAAAGCGCGGCAAAGGGCTGAAAGCAAAGCAAGACCAGTAGTCATGCCGTACGTGCACAAGGTGTCACACAACCTGAAGAAGGTGGCGGGAAAGTACAATGTGACAATGGTGTTTACAGCACCATCCAAACTGGCAAAGCTATGCCCCCGCATCACCAATCAAGGAACAAAGAAAAGTGGTTGTGACAAGAAGCACGCTAGGCCCTTTGCAGAATGCGCCGTCGGGGTTGTCTACGAAATACCACTGACTTGTGGAAAAACGTACGTAGGCCAGACTGGACGCTTCTTGAACGATCGTGCACGGGAACATGGGTTATCGCTAACAACGGGGGAGGGATCAAATTTGGCAAAGCATTGCCTGTCGTGCAGTCACTGTCGGCCACGGCTTAATGAGATTAGAGCTCTGGGCAAAAGTCGAGATTCAATTGCACGTGAAGTGATGGAAGCGTATTTCATAAAGAAAAGAGGACAAGCATGTATCAGTGATTCTTCAATTGCACTGTACAATAGTGAGGTAGCCTTTCTCGATAAGATGATGTAAGTTCAGACCTTGGTATGCTACTGATTGCCACATGTTGTATAATTTCGATGCGCATGCTCAAAGTGCATTCTATTTTCTTCCTTTAAATATGTGCTTTGCTTTTTGAATAAAATCAGTTGTAAGTTTGCGCTCGTCCCGTAACCTGTCGTGTGTGTGTGTGTTTCGCGCAACTGCCATGTCTGAAATTTCAAAACTACTTCATGAACCGTAAACAGATTGCGAAAACTGATAATGAATATAGTGAATTAATAGTCACTTAATTTGGTGTACCTCAAGGTACTTCTCTAGGACCGTTGTTATTCAACTTATACATGAACGACCTCGGATTCGTAAATTTAAACTCCAAGCTGTACCAATATGCTGACAACACCACACATTCCAGTTTGAAAGAAGCTTCATTCGCTCTTCAATCGAATGTTCATAAATTTATGAACTGGTACAAGAATAATTAGATTTTTCCAAATAGCTCAAAAATAATCCCCACAAAAAGTTGAATGTGCTACAGCCAATATTTCTACATGCTGAAAAATGGCACAACTGTCTATGTGTCCCACCTGAGTATAGCAATAATGTCCAGCACTGAGGCATTGAATTTGACCCTACGTTGTCGTGGAGTAACCATGTGAATGCTGTTTGTAAAAAGCTACGAACTGTTGCAGCGCAGTTTATCACATAAAAAGCTGCACAACTGTCAACCTAAGAAGAATGGCATACCAGTCGTTAGGGGAATCACAGTTACGGTAGGGTATTACACTGTACGGACTTTGCTCAGAAACACTAAAAAAGAAAGTTACCAGCATAATTTATAAATGTGTTCAAAATGTCTTTTGCTATTAGAGGGTAAAGAGAAAAAAGACCTGTATAGGGCAGGAGACCTACTACTATTTGAAGAATTCCAGAACTACAGCATCTATACAAGGTTCTATTATGACGATATGTTTAAGTCAGAGAAGCCTCAAAGCAAGTTCACTTTAAGAAACATAGAACGATTCAGCACCCCCAGAATCTGTATGAAGTATGGCAAACGGCAGAGCTTACTATGTGCCTGCATTATTCAACAAGCTGTCCGATGTTGATATCAACTGTACATTGATAAAAAAGGTGAAACGAGTGCTAAAGGATGTTTTCCTTAAAAATCTGTAAAAAGGTTTGCACCTTATCATTAAATGCTGTGCATGTGTTACGTTGAATATTTGCACATTTACCATTTCATTTTGTTTATTCAGGTCTCTAGGGGTGTAGCAAAATATATTGGCCTTTTTACTTTTGTTTCTTTATGGACTTTCCCCGTGTCTGTGGAGATACACGTACACAATGTATCTGTGTATGTTTGCCCTGTTGTTGAGTTACTCACAAAATTCCATCTGTCTGTATAGTGACAACGGTAATGGGTTGTGCCTGTTTTTACGTTGTGCTTCAATAAGAATAATGTCAGGCCAGTGATTTAGTTCCCCGAAAGTTACCATAAAAAGGTGTATTTCGCAGGCTGCTGGCACCGCAACAGTGCTGAAGTGGTGCGGGAATGTATGCTTTGTGAGCAGTGGAACAAAATAGACCATTACTATTACTACTCATTGTTCAGTCTGAGCGTTGTTGGGTGTGGTGGCCCCTGTGCTGTCCGACTGATTGTTATTCTCCGGAGAACATACACCAGGTGTGAAAGGTGTGCCGCAAGTGGTACGTGTGAAAAACACAAGGATGTGGCCAAGTGATGTACGGCACGAAAAGGGGACAGCTTGTCAGCAGCAATTGAAAGCGCATTTACTCAAGCTCGTGACGAGTGTCATTTATTATTTTTTGCTCACCACAAGGAACGCAGTATTTTAGGATAGAGGCAGCGCTTTCACAGTGTTGCACTGGATGTATGAAACGGAGTATAGGAAGGTTGGATGCACTGAGAGCAATCAACATTTTTGCTGGAGATGTCGCTGTTGCTCGGTGGTCCAGGTCCTCTCCCGTGCCTTGCAGAGTGTGCTCTTATTGCCCTCTGCGCTTGTCCATTCAGTGCTGGTGTGTGGTGCAGAGGCAGTATTGAGGTCTGCAAACTCTTTGTCTGTTTCCTGAGGAATACCAAAATGGGCGTACATCTGCTGCAGACAGCAGTGCGACTACGAGTAGCTGTGGTGACCGATCTTGGTAGTTTCTGCCATGGCAGGGGGGGGGGGATGGCATGGGACGCAGCCATGTTTTCTTGCGTGCCACAGAGGCGAGAGTGCAGCAGTTGCTGGAAGGCAGCCTCTCTCCATGCTCACCTTTCTGCTCTTGGACCATAACAAGGGAGCTGTTTGGTGCAGGGGTGAGTGTTTCACAGGGTGCAAGCAAACTGGTCCCCATTTGTCTACGGAGGGGCTCTAGGAAGGGCATCTGAGTTGTTTGCCAGGTGCATCGTACGGCTGTAGGCGTAGCAAATGACTTTGGAGCTGAGGAGAGGCAGAATCAAGGGGCTTCTGCACAAGCTCATACAATGGCCAAAAGTTCTTCTTCAATCTGTGCATACATTTGTTGAGCACTTGCTCGAGTGTTGCTGATGCAACAGCAACACTTGCTGCAGCGGTGCTGCTCCTTAGCCATATGAACTGGCATTCAACACTCTGGATAACCTGCTGAGCTGTATCAAAAAACGCAAGCTCTTCACCTCCTCCAAGCAGTGCTGACTGTTGGCACCCAAGGTGTGCTTTTCTGTAGCAGCTGCCTGAGTTGATGAGTTCGCCGAGCCAGTCGTGGAGGGAACTTTGTCAGAAAGTTAGCCACACCAGGAAAGTGCTGAAACTCGAGTCTGTTGGCTGGCTGAGATGGCCTCCAGCTTGACTGCATCTGCTCTGAGGCCATTTGCAGAGAGCAAGGTACTTGGCCAACTTGTCTCTGTTGAACCTCAGGTTGGCCAGGAGCTGCACTGGAGAGAGCACTCCCCGCACTGGTTCACTCGGCTCACTGAGGGGATCGAGCCATTTGTGCAGCTTCACATCTGAACCAGTGTCCAGTTTGAACGGGACGTCATCTCCACTCACTTGATTTGTTTGGAGCCACAATGACCAATGGTGGACCGCACGAACAGTCACCGCATCTAACGAGGGAGCTCGTAACTGGTGCCATTAGCATGGTGGCTGCGTAGTTGTGGCATTGTTGGACAGAGGCACTGCCATGGCTGGTGCTGTGGAAGCATGATTGCTC
Organism: Amblyomma mixtum; assembly: GCF_055824585.1. Classification (NCBI taxonomy): domain Eukaryota; kingdom Metazoa; phylum Arthropoda; class Arachnida; order Ixodida; family Ixodidae; genus Amblyomma; species Amblyomma mixtum. Next base: position 198,312,720 of record NC_143016.1, read on the forward strand.
CCAAGGGTTGTGAGCCTGGTTGGTTGCGCCAGTGCTCACTTTTTGGTGGTTGCATTTCTTGGGCAGTTGAGCCGCCATGCGCTGGTCCAGCATAAGGGTTTTTTTTTTTTTCATGTCTTTCTGTGAGTGTTATTCCATGGATCAAATGCACACTAATCTGCTTGCTTGCAACTGCCTGCACAAATGCATTGGAAATGTGGCCTGCTGCTTGGCTCATGTTGGGGTACAGTGCTGGTCGCGGCGCTCCACAATTTCTCTGAGTTCCTGCTCCGCTGATGGAAGGTCTCCGGGCCGTGCAGCAGCAGTGTGAGCCACGTCTCTTCGTCTTCCTTGTGGAAGATCAGTTTCTCCAGTCTTCAATGAAGTGGCCACTGGGAGGAACGAGTGTGTTGCATCTAAGCACCAAGTTGTCTGCTTAATTCCTAGATTTGGTGCCTTGTACAAGAACACACTGGCTTCAGCATTTGTGTGAGAGGGTTCTTGTTCTGGGCAGAGACATCTTTTGGCCACTGCAGTACATCTAGTAGCATTGCTGATTTTGCAAAGCATGAACCTGAGTGGTGCTGACAGCAGCTTTGGTCCCCACTGGGTGGTGCTTGTTCTTCCTGTGCAGAGTCGGTGTGCCTGCCCATGTTCCTGTCCACCTTCAGCCACCACTCGTTCCTCCACCTGGCGGCCAACATGGTGGTGCTCAACAGCTTTGCCCCCACGGCCGTCGCCATGCTGGGCCAGGAGCAGTTCCTCGCCATGTACCTCAGTGCGGGTGCGTTGCAGCCCTCTTTGCCATAATGATTGGTCATGACCGCCAGTGTTGAGGACCAGAGCACTGCAAAATTTGAAATTCCGCATGAAACTCCCCTGATTCATCAGAGGAGGTCATGTGACCTTGTGCCCACTGGGCACTGCATATGCTGGGCACTGGGTTGGCGGCTCTGCATGTGCTCGGGAAGAAGAGCAGCTCACAAGCCTTACCAGTGGCTGTGCTGGAAACTGCGGTGATTCAGAGGGTCATCAACAGCGGAGGACCAATCATAGGATGCCGAAGAAGGTGATGACTCATGCATACCATGTCAGGGCAGCGGAACTGGTTTTGGCAGCAGGATTGCGAGAGGAACATTAGACACATCATCATCATCAGCCTGACTACGCCCACTGCAGGGCAAAGGACTCTCCCATGTCTCTCCAATTGACCCGGTCCTTCCCCAGTTGTGGCCGCTGTATTCCCGCAAACTTCTTAATCTCATCCACCCACCTAACTAACTTTCAACCACCCCCTGCTATGCTTGCCTTCTCTTGGAATCCACTCCGTTACCCTTAATAAGGACCACCGGTTGTCTTGCCTTCGCATTGCATGCCCTGCCCAAGCCCATTTCTTCCTCTTGATTTCATCTAGGATGTCATTAACCCACGTTTGTTCTCTCATCCACTCCGCTCTCTTCCGATCTCTTAACGTTACATCCATCATTTCCCTTTTCCTTGACACATGTTTGTTTAGACACCTGTTGTATCTAATGGCAGCCTAAATGCTAGTACCTTTTCTTCTTTAGAGGCCCCCAAGTTTTTTCTTCACCTGTTGTGTGCCTTGCCTTTAGAAGTAACTGAACCTCAAATGGTGTCCTGGTTTCTTTTCTTTTTCTTTTGTTCTGTAATCAAATTCACTCTCTTAAGTGGAGGAGTGCAGCGCTTTTGATTAGGTAGCCAGTGCAGTGCCAAGCAGTCAGTGCACTTCCATCTGGCAGCATTCCACCACTGACTGCACGGTGCAACCAATTTCACTCTTGATCCACACCATGGTCAACAAAAACGCTCTTCGTGCGGGTCCATCTTCTTGCACATTTTCATAAAATCACTGCACAATTGCTCTTTACCCTAGGATGGTTCCACTTCATAAATCTGGAGACATGCATAACCCATGCAACTAGAGACCTACTTTCGCGACATCGGTACACATCATTTTCTTCCATCTTGTCAACTTCTTGGAATCAAACAGGCTTTTCTATAGCAGCTCAACATGGCTTCTGAAATTTTTCTCACGTGCAACACACTTAGTGTGTAACAAGCCTCCATGTAGCAAATTCCTCAACATTACCAAGTTTCTTAATTCTCCAGTGCTGTTCCTGCTGAACTGTTTGCGTTTTCTAAACTCAGTGTAAAGCAGGTGTTGCAGCGGAAGACCAGGATAGTATAATGAATCCACTAAGCCTGTTGGCGAGCGCTGCATTACTTGAGACCACATGAAGGTCTCATGCCAGTAAAACACGAGCTGCTGTCCATGATCGCAATAGCGAACACAGTTGACACAGCGTGATCAGTGCTGGCAGCAGTCTCTGCAGTGTTCGCTTTTGTAGTGTCAACACTGCAGTAGCTGGCGTTGAAGAGCAGCCCAGAAGTGCACGGGGCGAGGAATGCATGAGCATCGTCACTCCTCTCCAGCGACGACGCACAGCTGTGCTCCGTTTCACACACAGCAGGCAACGGTGCGGGGGTTGCTGAAGTAGTGCGTCCGGGAAACCATATTACTCCGCCACGCATCATTTGTTCTTCTCGAAACTCCGGTCAGTGTTTGGACAAAAATAAAGAGCGTGATAAAAAGATGTGGTAGCACTGAAAATCACTGTTGAAGCTGTGAGGTGCTCAGTGTTTGGGGTCTCTTGTCATAATTTTCACGGAGTGTGAACTACTTTTTGGGCGCGGATTTAGTAGAAGCGATTCGCTCCACCAACTGTATATCATACCGCCACGTGTACTTTTTGCTTCTTGAAATTTTGACGAGTTGCAGGACGAAAATGTGGCAAGAGGTAAAACGAAGTCCAGGAGGTGCCAGTCACGGCGCTTAGGATTTGTCGCTACGAAGTATGCTTGTGTTCGCTTTGGTTGTATGGCGAACTACTTTTTGCGTGCGGACTCAGCCTGCGCGAACAGGCGCGCTAGCTGTGGCAGCTTTGCCTGCTATGTGTGAAACGGAGTGGGGACGTTGGAGAGGGCCTTTTCCTGGGACACCAGGGGCAGCACAGACTCGAGCGCATCGTGCAAGCAGCAGTGGTGGCCCTCACAGACATCGCAAAATGTTTGCTTGGCGATTTCGTCCATGTTTGTGTTGCATTTTCGTTTCCATTTAGCATTGGCCTCGTGAGGCTTACATACACGAAAGCTGTATGTAACGAAAACCTGCATATACAGTCTAGCCGACTTGTAACGGCCACAGTTATAATGAATGCTCGCTTACAAACAAGGGTCCGTCAAAATGTGTATTAGTACTGTGGTGGTGTAATGCAGTTAGAATGCCTTAAGGGAGGACGAGGGTCTTAAAACTAACTTTTTTATTTATGGCTAGAACCTCATGAAATTTTGCACACAGGTGCGTTTTTCTCTTCCGATTCCATATATGTGATCGTAATTGAGCTGGTGGCCTCAGATTGTACAAAGTCTAGAATGTAATTACGTAATTTCTTACACAGGTTTAATGAACTTTCTCATTGCATTTTGTTGCTTTTACTTACATGAATTGATAGCCAGAAAGTTCCCATACCCGGTGACATTCTTTGTTTTTCTCTAAAGGCATGTCATCGTCGAGGGTAAGAGTAAGAGTACGTCAAGAGTAAGAGGTCGCAGTATTTTACACTGCAACTCGTTAAGCTAATTGTAAATTGCCATTTATATGTGGCCTAAACAAAAAAGTAGGAATGTCATCGGGTATGGGAATTCTCTGGTAATTCATGTAAATAAAAGCAACAAAATGCAGTGAGAAAGTTCATTAAAGCTGCGTAACAAATTACCAAATTACACTCTAGAACTCAAGATAACTTTTGATCTAAGACCAGTAGCTCAATTGTGGTTATGTATTTGGAATCAGAAGAGAGCAATGCACCTGTGTGCAATACCTCATGAGATTCTATCCACAAATAAAAAGGTCAGTTTCAAGAACCTTGTCCCCCCTTAAGCGAGGCCCCACAGTCTTCCGGCAAGCGCACAGATGGAGGAGCATCTCTGAGTAACGCCCTCCTCCCAAAAGTGTGTGGGGACCCAAAGAGGCAGCAAAAATAGAAGCGGCACTGTCGGAGCAATTTCTCCAAGTGCTGCTGTCGACAGAGCACGCCTTGAGAGGCAGCGTGGGGAAAGCCACGGCCATGATGCGCGGGAAAGAATGGCAGTGCCCTCCAATGAGCGGTGTTTACGTTGTGGTGAGTGCAGGGGCCTGGATAACGCTTGACTTTTTGTTTTCATGCGACAATTCATTGGCGCGATGGGTATTGCGCACGATTTGCTCGCCCAGTAGCTTGTTGAGCAAAGAGAATAAACAGCGCAAGCGACGACAAGCACAGGAAACAAGGAAACGGACGACACAGCGCTGACTAACAACTGAGGGTTTATTACAGATCATACAATACATAGATGTCAGGAATGTGGAAAGATATACAAAGTGCAAAAGCACCATAAATGTGACAACAGCAACAAAAGCAATAGATTTCTAGTGTTTCAAGAAATGCACGGCGCGGCAGAAAAGGACAAAACGTAGAAAAAACACCACAAAGCGTCAACTAACAACTGATTTTATTGAAACCCGCGTCAACGAATATATGCTTTGCACTCATCAACGACAAAAAAGAAAAAAAAGATAACATGCAGTGAAGAGAGCATTAGGCACAAAATGATTAGCACCCATGGCACGCGTGACACAAGCGAACATCGTCATGCCCCAAATCTAGTCATTCTGACGCTTCTCAAGAGAGAATTAGAATTCCTATCAGAATGATTAGATTTGGAGCATGACGATGTTCGCGTGTGTCACACATGCCATGTTCAATCCCGGCCGCAGTGGTCGAATTTCGATAGAGGCGAAATTCCAGAGGCCTATGTACTGTGCAATGTCAGTGCACGTTAAAGAACCCCAGATGGTCGAAGTTCCCAGAGCCCTCCACTACGGCGTCTCTCATAGCCTTAGTCGCTTTGGGACGTTAAACCCCCATAAACTAAACTGAACCATCGTCTGACGTACTTCTCGGCCACGTCAAATTTCCTGCTCGCTGCATGCTTGCTGTGTGCGAGAGCAAACTCCCAGCCATGCCGCTATTAAAGGGACTGCGGAGCACTGCCTGAGAGGATGCCAGCCATACTTCAGGTAGAATCTTTGTGTCACACAGATGCTGACTCAAAAAGAATTACACGAATCGATGCATAGGAACGGGAGTTGTGCAGTGAAGAAATTTCAAAATAAAAGCAAACAAATTGCTGCTCTCAACTCGAATTTGGGGGGCTTTCCATTCCTTTTCCGCTCTCCATATGAGACTTTGAGAGGGGAGTAATCAAAACAGCATATCTGAGCACGTTGCGGAAGTTTGCACCTCATGGTTGCCTGTTTGCTGAAACTCATTCTTGCCAAGGCTGGCAGTGTTGTTTCCAAGGTTACAACAACCATGTGGATGTCCAGCTGGCAAAGCGATGCTTCATCGTCACGTCGATGGTGCAGAAGGTTCAGTTGAGTTCAGTTCAGTCTATTTTCCTTAAAGGCCCCCTTGTATCGAGGGGTATTACATAAGGGGTGGGATTTTGATGACATGAGCAGAGAAAACAGCAAGCATTAATTAGCACTGAAGGTGGTCGGTTACGTGTTCTTGAAAAGTAGAGGATGAAGCGATGTTGACGATGTCACGGGGTAGGCCGTTCCAGTCCGTTGCTGCTCGAAGGAAAAATGAAGCGGAAAAGGTGGCAGTATGCGATGGCGGCCGGGCAACTTGCAGGGGATTAACATTGGTTAATGGCCTTCCCTGACTTATCCAAGCTCAAGATACCTTTTAGCATAGTGCGTGCCGCTACTGCCCCCGTGTACCGTGCTTTGCCACTGCGCGCTGATGACGGGAACGTGGCGCCATCTGGCGGCCGCGCCCGGTGATCCTCCTCAAGTGGCCAATGCGCTCTGTTAAATGTGGAACAAATGTCTTTCTTCCCTGTGTCCTTCCTTGGGACCAAAACGAGCGCTTGTAGATGGCTCGATCAGGTCTATTCCACCATGCCATTCTCAGATACATAGAGAGTGCGTAGCCTTAACTGCTGTTTCCTATTTCATAGATGTGTACAGAGAGGGGCAAAGTCCTTCGATGCAGAATATCAGCCAGAGCCTCTGGTGGTGTTTTTTTTTTGTTTTGCTTCCCTTTGAAGTGCTTTTATGTAAGGGAGACGTGTTGGTTTTGTTGATTTAATACAAAACCCAAGTACATGGCAAAACGTTTATTCATTTAACACAGTTTGCAGTGCATTTACTCTTCGACCAATCATCAGGCTCTCACGTGGTGATGTCACATCCACTGCTGAAAACCGTCACTGCGTGGTGTCATCATCAGCGCCACGAATTTGTTTTTGCGAGCTAATTAAAATATTAAAATCTGGAACATACACGTTGCGACCGATGCTAATAGCATCACTATAACTCATTCTATGCAAACAACAGGCACAATGTGATGTGCGGCCCCTTCAAGGTGGTTGCGATGCTCGGCAGCAGCACATGGCAAACTATCGCAACTCTCGTGCCTCCGACAGCCACCGAAACGTGGAGGAAGGCACTAAAAACTGGAGCTGGTGATGTCGATATGGATAGCGGGAGTTCGCGGCAGAGGAAAAGGTTGTTGATGATGATGATGATGAGCTGGGGCCTGGGGCGCCATCTGTGGGTGGCACGTGGAAGCTGCTGTGCACAGCCTCCGCGATCAAGCGCACCATTGCTCACAGCAGGAGCTGATAGCGGAGGCCACGCCACTTGCATTTAGGGGGCTATTTGTGCGTGGGTCATGGAAAAGTCGGGTGTGGCCCTTGCATGGATCTTTTTTTTTACATATTTCCTTCAGGAAAACAGGGTGCGGCCCTTACGCGTGTTTATACGGAATGTGTCAGCTGAGGAACACATTCGTTCCTTCATTCTTGTATAAGATGACCTTAATGTGGGGCTAAACTGTGCTCTCTTTGTGTCACTCTCTCCTTATTTATTTATTTATTTCATATACTTTCCGGGCCCGAAGGCATTACAGAAAGGAGTGGTACAAAAAAAATACAGTGCATAGTTGTACAAAACTGAAGTTATACGATGGCAGAAAATGCAGTTTTCTTGAATTTCTCAACATCGGTAATAGCAGCGATGGAGGGAGGAAGGCTGTTCCAGTCAACGCTGGTTTTAGGAATAAAAAAATCATGACACAATTTTGTTCTCGAAAATGGAACACCAACTTTAAATATATGATCGGAACGGGATGAAATGTATAAAGGGCTCGAAAAAAGATGATCCTTTAATAGAGGGTTATGATGATACAGTCTGTGAAGAAGACACAGTCGAAAACACTTTCGGCGCGAAGAAAGGTTTAGTAAGGCAAGTGTGTTTTTCATCACGCCTATTCAAATCGTTCAGCTTGAATGATGGAACAAAATGGCCCATTATGTGCACATCCTGTGAACATCATCCTGTATGTTGGAGCAGAATTGTGGGTGGAGTATTTTTGAACTTACCATGAGAGTAATGTGATGCGACAGCGGTGGCGTCTTGTACCAACAACCCTGCTTAGCAATGCTGCTGTCCTCACAATTCTGCAGCATCAACGTTTGAATTTTCAGATGGAAGCGACATCTTTTTGTGAAAAAATGATGCCTGTTTATCTGATCTTAGTTTGGACTGAGATGACTGCAGTTCCAGCCCAACCCAACGTAACGACCAGTACCTGTCTGTGACTCTTCTTTCTGGGGGCTGGGCCTCTCTCCCAAGGTTCTGAAAGTTTTCATGCACTCAGGAGCCCAAGGGATTCAGTTTTCTCCAAGACGGCCCAGGGTCGACGGAGGAGCCCAACGGGCTTCGCTCCAGCGCTTGATTTTTTTTCTAAACGGAAAGTTTGGCATTGAGAGTTTGGTACCTTTGAATACTCGTTTCTGACACAGTAGTGCATAGGCTGTATTTCAACATTTCTCATTCTCCTATTTTCTGTGCGAGTAAAATGATTTGATGAGGTTTTGTGTGGGTGTTTAAAATTTTCCCATTCAAAATTTTTGTTTCTCCATAAGCACAGTGTATGCTGTTTGGCAATAAAGCAAAAGCTTTGGGTGAGTAAATGTTCCATGCACACCAGCTTGAAGTGCCCCATGGTGAGGGAAGAGTTGCTGCCCCAAGCGTGCCTTGTGGGAGGAGACTGAGAAGAGCTTCTCCCCACTGCAGGTGTGGTGTCTTCCCTGGCCAGCTACCTGCACAAGGTTGCCATGCGAGGAGGTGCCATGTCCCTGGGTGCGGTGCGTACTCTCTCAGTCTCTCCTGTCTGGCCACCATGTGTTTCACGCAGGGCCTTTTGGGAACCTGCCCCTGCGTTGGCTCCACATTGATTGGAGCTCTGCACGATTCCAACAGTTATATTGCAAGCAGAATGCACATGGATCAGTGATGGCCATGAAACTCACTTCAGTTTCAGTTTTCAGTTTATTCGCTTTGGATGAGGGTGATACAAAAGAGGGTGACAAAAGCATCTGGGCCCTTATTAGCAGGCTGCTATTTCGGGCCCATGCAGTAAGTGCACAAAATAGCGTACCCAGGTGTCGAGAGAAGAAAAAAAATGTGTACATTTTATACGCAAGCAAATGCAACCAATGAAATGAAGGAAAAGACAACAGAGGACGTTCGTTACAAACATTGAATAATACATAGACACAGATTCAAGACTATTAGATCATTCTATACCAACCAAGTAGTACACTTTTTAGTACACTACATTTCGGCAAGAGATTGGAAGTTGTTTTTGTAGATAATGCCCTTTACCGGCGACATGCCAGACAGTGCTCCTGCAGGGTCAGCGCCTCATTTGTGTCATGTCATGGTGACAAACAGCAGTAGTCAAGGAACAAGCCTGTACGGTGCAGAAGGAAGCCTGAAAATGCACTGCTGACACAGTCTTTATCCAACAACATCCTTTCCGAAAGGCCATCTCGCATGCAAGCCTTGAAAGTTACTATAGTTCATACTATTCCTCTTAGAGTTCAAGGCCTCTTTCTCCCACTTCCTTTGCCATTTTATATTGCCGCAAATCTTTGCAGTGTTTGTTTTTGTTCATTCCTCAAAGCTGCTGGCACGCCGCTTTATCACTTTACTTGTGATGCAAGAAGTGACCAGATTTATCTCGATTGATCACATCCAGGCGGAGCTGATTCTGTGTCATTCCAGAATGTTCAGTGACTTTGCATGCTTTATCTCGAAAGTTCTGTATCAGCTTTAAACTGAGCACAGCCAAGGAGCACGCTTGCTGGCACTGACTCATTCAGTTCTTTGCGGGCGCAGGTCAGCCCGAGTAAAGAGTTTTGTTTGGAAGCCATTTTCGTCATCTTTCTGCCCTCTGGACTGCTGCGACTGATGAGTGCTAATGAATTTGTTGTCTGATCTGAGCTGAGTGTTGTGACTTTGTTCAGGTCACTAACAGCTGGCTAACCTGAATCTGCATGCACGTTTATGCTGCTCGCATTATGAAACAGCTGCGCACCATATGAAGCGCTGTCTGTCAAATCTCAAGATTAGTACACTTCACCCTTCAGAACAAAATCCCATATGAATAGTTTTTTTCCACATACTATACACGAATGGAATTCCATACCTGTCGAGGTATTGCAATCACAAAAGTTTGCAGAAGAGCTTGAAAAACATCTCTCTTCTATAAACTAACTGAAACAAAAGTAGTGTTCGCAATCTACGATGTTTTCCCAATTTTCTTCACTCTGTGATGCCGTTTCTTTTTTTCCCAAAAACAGTTCTGTTGTTTCGAGTAAAAATTGCCCGCCTGTTTGTGATTCCACTCTTCATGTCAACAAAAATAGCGCAGGAACTGAACAAGGACATGCAAGGACACACACTGTTCTGTTCGTGCGCTATTTTTGTTGACATGTGTTAGCAACAAGCCCTAGCTGCCACCTTAATAGATTCAACTCTTCCTGTTTTGTTAGTTATTGTGCTGGTGCCAGAACGTACTTGATTGAGCAACACTGCTACACCCAGCATTATTTTTCGTTAGTGGTTATTGTTGTTTTGCATTGTCACATCTTTTACTTTATTGCCCCTCCTGCCAGGGCCAGTTTTTTGGCCTGCAGTATCAATAAATAAATAAATAAATAAAAAGCAGCCAATAAGAATGTTCCATAAGAAATGCGAGAACCAAAGTAAAGCCCGCCTGGCCACTAATGTCTGTGATCTGTTGTTGCAACTGGGATTTGCACTTGGTGCTCCAGTTGAGCTCTCTCTTTGTGGAGCATCATGGGCCACTACACGAGTTATCACGGCAATTTTGCTGAACAATTTGCTGGGTCCATACAATTGCCAAATGGGCGAGTTGGCAATAGATTGTTGCGGGTAGCAGCGCTAGTGAATGATATGTTTTGTTTTATTTAGAAATTGATTCAAGTCGTATGAACCAGCCTAATTTGCACAATACAGTCAAGCCCACTTGTAACAGCAGCACTTGTAATGAACACTCACATATTATAAACGAGGTCACTGCTGCCATCAAAATATGCATCAGATGCAATGAACTCTGATGGCAGCATAACTGGATTAGGACAAACAAGATGCTATAAGCCCTCAGCCGAAAAACTCACACTTGTGAGTTTTGTGTTGCTAAGCTCAGCTCCGAGATTGCAATGTTCAGAAAAGCGTTTGAGCGATGCCACTGACAGACTCTACGTGAGCCCAGAATAGAAAGAACATCTTGCAAGGTTTTGTCTTGCGGTTTGGCAGGCTTAGCGAGATTCTGATGTTTTCTGTCCACAGCAACTAAGAAAGACTTCTTTTTCTCTCCTGTGATGCCATATGTGTTGAAAAAGGCTTTAAGGTGATTAACGTAGCAAGGCCACACATCTCCACCTGTTCCATCAAACGCCTAACATTGGCATGACGGCATTCTTGCGCATTGACACCCGGAGCAGAAGAACAAACTCACGTGCGCAGAAGTGGGCGGTCGAACATGGATCGCTTGAATGCCTTTCTTCCTCATCGCCACTTGTTGCGAGCATGGTGGCCCTTGCCGAGACGCGTACTGGCTCGGCGGTCGCCGTCAACGGCTGCACTCCGAGGAACACACACCACTGTGCAAACATCACATGCACTGCCTCTTTATTCTCGCACAACTCTGCCTCTTGGTGGCGCCATGACTGGATGAAAATGAAACTAGCAAAAGAAAACAACATTGTAACTCCGAATCATCTTTTCTTGGGCTAGTTGGTTTTTCATGCTGTAGGTGTTTGCAGCGCACACGAAACACGGACGGACAGCGCTGTGTTTCGTTCCCTTTTCTGTCCGTCCGTGTTTCGTGTGCGCTGCAAACACCTACAGCATTGTAACTCCGTGGTTGACCGTGAAGAATTGTTCTGAGTGCCAAGTCTGTAGGTAACTTTTTGTTCTCCAGTTGGCAAACAGCACGTGTCTTGTTCTTCCTTTTCTGCTGATAGCAGCCAAAATGAATGCAGCTAGCCCAGCTTTCTGTTCTGCCATATCAGGTCATGGTGTGGTGTCGGCCTGGTTTCCAACAGATGGCCATTTTGCGGAGGCAGTGGAAGGCTGCCTTGTTGCCCCTCGCAGCACTTCCCCTGCACCACCTGCTGTTGGCACTGTGTGAGGCTGCACTGCCACTTCCCCAGTTGTCCTTGTGCAACTTCTAATTGGGAGGGAGGGGGAGTACGCGGGCTCGAACCCGATCGCAGCGGCTGCGTTTCGATGGAGGTGAAACACAAGAGGTGCCTGTGTGCTGTGCGATGTCAGTGCACATTAAAGATCCCCAGGCGGTCGAAATCATTCCGGAGAGCTCCATTACCTCTCCATTATGGCACCTCTTTCTCTCTTTCTTCTTTCACTCTCACCTTCCTCCCTTCCCTTACAACGGTTCAGGTGTCCCCCCCCCCTCCCCGAGATATGTGAGACAGATACTGTTCCATTTCCTTTCCTCAAAAAACCAATTTAATTTAAACAAAATGCAAATCCTCTGACATTCAAGAAGGTGGTTTCTTCCCTGTCCTCCTCCTCCGCAGTCGGGGGCCATCCTGGCGGTGGTTGCAGCGCTGTGTGTGCAGTACCCAGAGGCGCAGCTGAGCATCATCTTCCTGCCCTTCTTCACCTTCTCAGCGGCAGCGGTGAGTCTCTGCTCTGAGGAGCCTTCATCTTGGGCAGAGGAAATGCCGCAAGGAGTGTTTGTGGCCCAAAATGTTGTCCACACGTCTACCCCTGCGCAGTGATTCTGATCTCACCTGGTGCTCAGGATTTCACTGCTACAGACCAGAACTAGGTGTGGGATTCCTCATGAGTCAGGATACAGGAGTCTAAAAATGAAACAGACTCCATGCCGTGCACTCACCCTGGCATCGTGCACGATGTGGAGGTCCTCGGAAATGTGCGTTGTGGCAACCACAGAATGGCAAGGTCTCGAATTAGCTTAGGCCTGAGAAGGGAACGGAGGAAATTAGTGAAGTGGAAGCCCATTAACGAGTTAGCAGTAAGACGGGAAGTAGGGGAATTCAGGATGTCGCTACAGAACACATGTCTGGCTCTAACTGAGGAAGACGATCTTAATATTCAAACAATGAAAGATAATCTCACAGCTATCATTACGGAGTGTGCAGTAGAAGTAGGTGGTAGCATGGTTCCACAGGACACCGGCAAACTATCTCAGGAGGCGAAATATCTCATTAAGAAACGCCAGAGCATAAAAGCATCTAGCCCTACAGACAGAATACAACTGGCTCAGCTATCAAAGTTGATAAATAAGTGCAAGGTAGCTGACATAAGGAAGTTTAATATGGAGAAATTCGGGCATACTCCAAAGAATGGAGGCAGCCTAAAAGCAATTAATAGGAAACTAGGCACAGGTAAAAACAAGGTGTATGCGCAAGAGACAAAGAGGGCAATATCATTAGCAATGTGGATAAGATAGCTTAAAAAGCGCTGATGAATTCTATACAAATCTATAAAGTAGCGAATGTAATCAGAATGTTGATGAGAGAGGCATTAGTGCACAGCAATGGGACATCCCGCCAGTAACGAAGGAGGAAGTAAAGAAAGCCTTGGGAGCAATGCAGAGGGGGAAAGCAGCTGGTGGGGATCAGGTGTAACTGCAGATTTGTTGAAGGATGGAGGAGAGATTGTGCTACAAAACTAGCCACCCTGTATACGCAATGCCTTGTGACCTCGAGAGTACCAGAAGCTTGGAAGAACGCTAATATTATCTTAATTCATAAGAAAGGACACGTCAAGGACTTGAAGAATTACAGACCAATCAGCTTATTGTCCGTTGCCTACAAGGTATTTACTGATACAGTTCTCATACAGTTCAAAACTGCGTGGACCCCACCCCGTGGTCGCGTACGCTACTGAGCACACGCCGACGACGGCGTGCCTTGCTCTGAGGGAACGAAGGAACGACACACTAGCTGACACAAACAAGGCATTTATTGCTATAACAACAACAATGCCAGCTAGCAACAAAATATGCTGAGGAATCGAGGACGTCCGACTCACCAGCATGGTTATGAGTGAATGTTCGCCCACGCTAGGGCAAGGTAGGAACTCTGAGGCTGGGCGGGTCAGGCTGGCGGAACATGTTTCCAGCACGAGGCGCCCACTGACGAAGAGCGGAGCCTTGCGCGTGAACGTCCTCACGCTTTTCCTGTCCCGAACAGAAGAGGAGCCGTCTCTCCTCCCTGCGCACGCAGCGAACACACCATTTGTGGCGCCCATGTCGCTGTGACGCCAGCGCCCTCCCCTGTTAGTTAAAGTAACACGCTAGGGAGAGTGCATCACGGGGAAGCTAACTAAAGGGGGCGACTAAGGCGCATCCCCACATCCCCCAACCTTAAACAGACCCACGCTCCTGCAAGTACATGTTGGGGGGGGGGAGTCTCCTGGTCTTCATATCCTTGAGGCTGGTCTTGCAGCGCAGAATATGCCGACAGCGTCCACGCAGTCTTCCGTGGTATTCCGAAGGTGGCGTGAGGGTCTCTGCTCGCATGGCCCGTAGACTACGTATCCGCAGGCCCGCGAAGAGAAGGCCGGTTGACCACTGCAGGCCAGGATTCTGCAGTAGTCGCCAGGGTAACAGCAGCTGGAGGTGACTGCTGACTGGTGTCGCCATGGCTGTCCCGGATGGATGCACCAAACAGGATACAGGCAGCTCCGTCAAAGCAGGCAGCAGCGAGACAATGTGCACGTGAGAGCAAGCCTGGGTGGCCCCGCGGATCTGCAAGATTTCTGAAACACACTCCGCATGCCTTTAACGTAGGTCACGGGAGGGGAAACGGCCTCCGCAATGGCCTCGGGGCTCAATGCTAAACTTACTAGCAAAACGTGTCGGGCGGCTGTGCGAACGCAAAGTTCAAGTGAACAAAGCCCTTTCTTGAGTTGAACGAGACTGCTCAGTTCATGTGAGGTTACAAAATGGGTGGGCAGCGAAGTGCGCCCCCTCTCAACACCACGGTCCGGTGGTCGTGTCTCTTCCGACATGGTGCAGGCAGTTCTGAAAAGCCTCACTGCCATTGTGACACTGACCCTCAACAAAAGAAAGACCCAAAACAGGTTTTGTGCACGCAGCCGCGAGGAGACATCAGCTTTGTGGGGTGGTCCTTCCCGCTCACTGCACAAAGCAGCTTCTGAGCGGTCGGCGCCCACCCTATCGGACGGTGTCGGAGCACCCGATGCCAAGCTGCAATACCAGCGAGCTCGTAGCTGCACCCGTGGCCCCAGGTCACCCGGCTCCCAGAGTCAAATCAGAGACAGCGAGAAAATATGTGCAGAAAACTCGGACCACCCACGTGGCTTCTGTACTCACTTGCTTCGGGCTCTGCAACTCCGCAGGCGCTAGGCCTCACGCTCCCTCGATGCGGACCATGTGGTTCTCGTTCTGAAGGAACTCCAGAGAAAACTTGACGAAAAACGTGCTGAGCATGTTGAAAAGTTCAAGCATGCTGCAGCGCAATACACCTCGCACTCAAGGAAGCATGCCGCAAATCCTAGCGATCAAAATTCGTGCTAGGCCTAGCACTTGTCAAGTCCGGACAAAGAGCATTCCTCGAACCGAACAGGCAGTCATCCAATGTTCCAAGAGCAGGCCCCACGTTGGGTGCCAGATGTGGGGTTTTAATTGGGGAGATAAATACGTTCTCTGTTTAACCACGGCTGACATAGTTCAAAACTGCGCGGACCCCACTCCGTGGTACGCTACCGAGCGCACGCCAACCACGGCGGGCCTTGCTCCGAGGGAACAAAGGAACGACACACTGGCTGACACAAACAAGGCATTTATTGTTACAACAACAATAACGCCAACTAGCAACAAAATACACTGAGGAATCGAGCACGTCCGACTCACCAGCACGGTTACGAGCGAGTGTTCGCCCTTGGTAGGGCAGAGGGAAACTCCAAAGCCGAGCGGGTAGGGCTGGAGGGCTTTGGTCCTCGTTTTTGGCGCTAAGTTCATCATGAATGGAGGGACACAGGTGAAGGAGTGCGTTGTCAGTTCTGGTCACCAAGATCAGGCCACACCGTAGACCTGGTTACGCAATTCCATTGACATGCAGAGTTTTTTTTTTTTTTTTAACACGGAGAATTGTGCGGCGCCTGGCTTTGAGCCCTGGTCCTCTTGCATGCAAGGTGGATGATCTACCTCTACTCCATCGATTACTGCCTCATTTTCCCAGTGGATTTTTAACAAATAGAAACAGTAGTTCAGATACTTTTTTCTTCAGCATAAATGCCGCAGGTGTACTAAATGAAAATAATGTATGTAACTACGCATGGTTTTGCAGTGAGAGAAGGCAGCCGCTGCAACCGCCAGTGGTCATGGTTGGAGATGCCTGACATATATCTCCTAAATGTACTGTGCACAGTCGGTACTTATGATGATGACGAGCTAATGACATCCTAGTCGAAATCAAGGAATGGGCTGAGGCAGGGCATGTAATGTGAAGGCAAGATAACTCATGGTCTTTGAGGGTAACAGACCAGATTCCAAGGGACGGCAAGCGTAGCAGGGGGTGGGAGAAAGTTAGGTGGGCGGATGAGATTAAGAAATTTGTGTGAATACGGTGGCTGCAACTGGTGAAGGACAGGGTTGACTGGGGAGACATGGGAGAGGCCTTTGCCCTGCAGTGGGAGTAGTCGGGCTGATGACGATGAAGATGGCTCAAGTCACCTGTGAAACGAACAAACAGAGGCAATGTAATGGCATGAATTCAGTAGAGCAAGAGCCTGAGAAGGAAAGAAGAAATAGGAAACATTTGGGGGACTAATATTTGGAGCCTGCCCACAAGCGGCAGTGGTATCGAAATGGCAGCTGCCATCATTGCTGCTGCTGTGGGCTCAATGAGGGACCCTTGGAATTAAGTACCGTTATCTGCCTCCGCTCTGACGAAGTGCACACCAACTTATTGGCCACCTAATTCTGTCTCTTCCGGTGGCATGCACACTGCAAGCGGACCTGCAGTGAATGAGGGTAAGTCAGTGGCAGTTACAGGAAGACCAAGCAAACACAGCTGATTGCCATTAGTGCCTGCGTTGTAGTGAATGAGCCTTGCACGTTGCTAGGGAGACGGAAACATCCATTTAAAGCAAGGAGTTGCCACTGCTGAAATGGCACCACTTCAGTTTGTGCTGCCAGTGGAACAAGTGTGGTGCACGCAGGCCCTCAAGGGTGTGCTGGTGTTTGATGCGGCGGGGGTGCTACTGCGGTGGCGTCTTCTCGACCATGCAGCCCACCTGGGGGGCACCCTGTTTGGTGTGTAAGTGACCTTTCTCACTCCTGGGCATGTCAGACTGGGCCAAAATTCAGAGCTTAGCAGATTGTCGTGACGCCTGTAGTCAATAACATAAACTGCATTCACGTTACAAACTCTAGGGTGGGTGATAAACGCACAGTACCAGGCACCAAATTCATTGAAACAGAAGTTCACAGGTATAACAGTCAGAGAAATACCATATTTACTCGCATAATGATCGCACTTTTTTCAAAAAAGGAATTGACGGAAATTTATTGGTACGATAATTGCGTGGGGTAAATTTTTTATAAAAAATATTTGAACACCGAGAACGCAAACACGTTGCAGGCAGACAACCCTTGTCACATGGGCGTGCTACTTGCGGTTACACCGCTGAACATGGTTATCGCGAACCAAGCTCAGCGATCTCGGCTTACGTCGTTAACAGAGAAGGTAGAGTGCGAAAAGTGCACGAGCTGGCCCGCTTCAAGAACGTACTTTCTTCGCACTAAGTCACGTTCCAAGAGCAAGGCATCAAAATAGGCAGTGTGCTGCGCGACAGCGCTTTTATACAGCCTTCGATCTCGTCCAATTGCGCAGCAGCAGCGTACAACAGCAACGTCCCGCGGCTCTCGAGCTACGCATTTTACTGCCGTTACGCCGAAAAATGTCCGGTCCCTGCCGTATCGTTGATGTGCTTAGGTGACACGTTCGCAACACTCGGAGCACTGGATTTCGCGCGCTTACCGCAATGGTGCCGCCCGCGAGCGCGGTGGACAACGGCGCTCTGTACTCCCTAGTCATCGCTAGACCTAACTTGTTTTGTATCGAAGCCACAGTGGATGGCGCTTTTAAATTGACCAATGCTATAATGAATGTTCTACTTAAGGTGCTGCCTTACTGTAAACCTAATTGTTTCATGTTAAAAGAAATATATATGATCAATTTCAGCGACGCCTTAGCAGCGGATGTGGTGTGCTGGCGGGTCAGTTGCGCTGCAATGGCGGCAGCTGCTACGTGGCTGTGAACGTAAAACTAGCTTGTATCGCAGTTATTACTCCTACCAGCAACTTGGTACAGGCAGCGATCCTCAAGGAGGATTCATTTTTGACATTCTCGTATCCCAGGGCTTATTTTTTAAAAGAACAAAAAAGTTTAGCCAGATCACCGCGTCACTTCGTTCATTATACCGCAACCCAGAACGTGGCGAGCCTTGTGACAGTGGCGAACCGTGATTCCAGATAACCGCAGTTTGGTATCCACGATTAAGCATAACCACATTTAGACTGCCCACGTGACTGCAGGTCAACCAACAGGCGACTGCTGCTGTAATGCTCACAGACCAAGATGGTCATCTGCATGTGCCATCTATCAGACAGATGGCACGTGCAGCAGCAAGTTCGGGGTGCGATCATTACGTGGGGAATAAAAATATCGAATTTTGCCAACAAAATTCGGGGGTGTGATCATGACACGAGTGCGGTCATTATGCGAGTAGATACGGTAAATGAGGAGCTGAAGAAATAAATGAAGGACAAACACGTCTGTGGATCTGCCCAAATCAAGCTTGGCTGCCTAGAAAGAAGACTGCAGAATGCATTCCCATTGCCCAGCTCACGGCGTGTAAAATTGTAAGACCAGCACTGGAATGTTCAGGTATTACTAGGGACCCTCACAGTCAAATCAAAATTAGCAAATTAGAAAGGTTTCAGATGTTAGCGGCCCAGTTCATTTTTTCTTGCTTCGACAGAAAGCAGTCGGTGACTGCACTCCTTGACAGGGCCGCTACAAGCATTATAATAAAAACTTAAAGTTACGATCCAGATGTATATTTATGACATCCACTACGAATATCCTGCGATTCAGCCTTGTACACCAAGGGTTGATACATTCAAATTTCCGTGTCTCATTCTAATACATTGTTGACCAGAACAGACTCAGTACAAAGGTGTTCTCAGGGTGCCAATCAGCTATAAGGGTTCAGCAGAGCCTGGAAGTGCTTTTTGTGCAAACCTGTTTGAAGTGTTTCTTTTTTTTCTCCCCACTCTGTAGCAGCCCACAATGGCTTAACAGTATTGTGAATGAAATAAGAGCTAAAACCAGCGAAAGTATCTCAGCTGTTCAGAAGATAATGCCATCTGTAAACCTCTGCAAAGGAGCTGGTCACTCTTCAATCACAGAGCTCAACTGCCAAGGCTTCATGGAAGTTTGCCTTCCTGCGTGCTGGTTGGGCACACATCGACTACATTGTGCGCTGCTGGCATCGTTCCTTGTTGCCACCAGTTGTTTTTTCCCCCCATGTCAATGTGCCAACGAGGTTGTTGTGTTAGTACAGCAGACTGGGGTGTGCTACACTTGCAAGAAGCGTGTTCTCTTATGTAGTAGTCATTTGCCACCTTTATTATTAACCAACTAAGATGCTCCAGAGGTGCCCACAGTCATTCAGTTTATAGTGTCATCAAGCACTCTTTTTACCTCCAGTTGTGCAAGCACAGAGCCCGTGGCTTCCAAGAGACCAGCTGAGGATATAATTTGTTTTCCCAGCATTCAAGGCTACCCATGATAAGGTTTCCGTGGCAAGCATTAGTGGAGCATCGCTTAATGTGTTTCAAGTATTGAATGGGATATTTAACATATGTAAAGCCGTGGATATGGGAAAGGCTTTGTATTGCCCTGCAGTGGGTGCAGTTGATTGATGATGATGAATCGCACGGATGGTCGGGAGATGTTTCAAAGACGGTTTGTAGCTGATTACTCATGTGGTGTTCTGGGAGTTCACTTTCACCCGCACGCAGAGAGCTCTTTGCAGCCCTGGTGGGCGGCGCATCTGTTTGCAAATAGTGCCACTCCCTGTCCTTTTACTCACAGGTGTCGATGGCTGGCAGCATCTGTTCACTTCCGTTTTTTTTTTTTTATTGCATAAACCAGTAATGGCAATTACTGTGCTCGTAGAAGTGTGTGTCTGTACCCTCGTTGCCAGGGTTCTTTGGTAATGGATATGTTCGAGTCTCTTCAGGAAGGTCCAGAAGCAATTCGCAGTCACCTAGCAGTAGTAAAGGAAAGACTGGAGAGGACTGAAAAAGCTGCATCAGGTTATGGCGTGCGTATAGATAAGGTGGAGGAAGATGTTCAGGAAGTGTATAAAAAGCTCGCAGCAGATTCAAAGATTGCAAGAAATGCTTGAAAAATACCAAGAAGAACTTTACTCACAGAGATTGCGTGTAACGGATTTGGAAGATCGTAGTCGCAGGAGTAACTTAGATGTGTTTGGCACTACAGAACAGGATGACGAAACTGAAGACGACTTGCGTCGTAAGGTATTCCATCAAAAACTACTAGGGGTAAATTGCATGTCAGTGGCGTGTATTCGTAGGCTGGGTTCCTCTACTCGCCCATTCATCATCCTCTGCTTCCAGAACTATCTTGAGACAGTGTAGCGTGACGTACACAAGCTAAATGGTTCTGGCATTTCTATTCAAAACGATTACTCTGCAGAAAGGAAGCGGAAATTACTTTGGCAAAGCGCAAAAGCAGAGAAAGACACAGGCACAAAGGTATATTTAATAAGAACGGTAAACTGGGCTAGTTGGTAGGAATTCATACTGAAAACTGCGCAAAAAACGAAGACACAGAACAAGAAGGCACGACACGGGCGCAGACTATCAACTGAAGTATAGGCCTCTTCATGTGAATAAAAATTCAGTTGATAGTCTGCGCCCGTCCCGTGCCTTCTCGTTCTGTGTCTTCGTTTTTTGCGCAGTTTTCAGTAGGTATATTTAGTTGGAGATAAACTTCGTGTCGATAAAGGTTCTTACGTTTGGGATGACTCATGCAATATGCGAAAGACAGAAGACAGTCGGACCACTCATCTGGATGCATAGCGGTCCCAGTTTCAGATGCCTCAACTACGTTTGCTTTCGCTCAATGCTCAGAGCATTGTTAACAAAATCGTCAGCCTCGAATGCCTCCTTGTTTCTTGACATAGTCATTCTGACAGAAACCTGGTTGCATGATGGCATTTCTAGCGACACAATTGTTCCTCCTGGTCACAAAGTTTACAGGTGTGACCGCTGTTCTCGTGGTGGAGGGGTGGCGGTCATAACGAAGTCCTCTGTAACGGTTGCTGTTTTAGACCACATACCTGACCATGAGAGCTTGTTTTGATATGTATCCCTATGGAGTACATCTTTTTTACTTTGTTCTGATATCGGCCACGTGACTGCAGATTTTTTACTTCAAAGTTTGCGTGATCACTTGATGGCAAGGCGTGAATGTAATAATATCATATTAACAAGTGATTTTAATCTCCCTAATATGGATTGGAGGCATTTGTCTTACGGGCGATGTGAATCTAATAATGTGATCTTGGATATTATGGTGGCTTTGAATTTGGATCAAATAGTTTGAGAACCCACCCGTGAAAGTGCCGTTCTTGATTTGTTTTTTGTGAGTGAAGTTTTTTCTTATGGCTTTTTGAGCGTTGAATGGGGTATTTCCGATCACGACTTGTTATCGTTTTGTTGTCCTCTTAAGTGTGAACAATTTTCTTGGAATGTAGCACCTGTATGCATACGAGACTTTAGTCGAGCTGATGACACAGCTATAACTGACTATCTAGAAACTTCCCTAATTAGTTGTGAGAGCGACAGTATGCATGTTTTGTGGAATAGTTTTAAAGAAACGGTACTGTTTGCTATTGCCAGTTTTGTTCCTCTGAGAAAAATTAGACTGTATCGAAGGAATCCCTGGATCAGCCGGTAGATTATTCACCTGAAACGAAAAATTAGGTGACATCGTAGGCAACACAAAAATCCTGCTTTCAGGAATTAAAGCACGTACTAGCGCAAAAGTTAAAAACATCAAAGAACCAGTATTTACACTTCCGTCATTTTTAGCTCCTTGCAGATTTTGGCGTCACCTCAGTCAGAGAAAGGACGCGATAGATAAAATAAAACTTAATGAAGCTACGTTAACTGAGGGCCATAAAATCGCAGAATCCTTTAATCATTACTTTCAAAGTGTTTTCACTGCGAATCCCGGCCTTAGGAAGCCAGAAGAGTGCATAACTCCTTCTGATAGTCTTTTTATCTCAGCAGAAGGTGTCTTATCATTGCTACGTCAACTTGATATCAAGAAAGGCTGCGGAGCTGATGGTATTCCAAACACATTCTTGAGACACTATGCTTCACAAATAGCGGAATACTTAGCCATCATGTTCGCAGCTTCCTTACGTTCAAGTGATTTACCTTCTGACTGGAAAGTCGCACCCATTCACAACTCAGGCGATCGATCAAATTTATTCAATTATTGTCCTACATCAAGAATTAACAGCTGCTGCAAACTTTTAGAACATGTATTGGCGGGTGTTATAAGGGATTTTCTCAGTAGCAAAAACATACTATATCACCTTTTCAACATAGATTCTGAAAAGGAATGTCAACAGTTACACAACTTGTGACTACCGTTCATGACTTATCTTGTGTTCTTGAAAATTCCGGACAAGTTGACATACTGTTCCTAGACTTTGCCAAGGCCTTCGATACGGTCCCACACAATAAGCCTATTTATAAATTAGAGCTCTTCGGTCTTCCTCTTTATATAATCCAATGGATTGATGCGTATTTATAAAACAGGAGTCAGTTTGTTGGGGTCAGTGGTGCTGTTTCCGATTCCCTGGGCATCACTTCTGGTCTACCACATGGAAGTGTATTGGGTCCTTTATTGTTTCTCCTGTACATAAATGATTTGCCTGGTGTTGTTCCAAATTCTGTATCCATAAGATTATTTTCTGATGATTGCCTATTGTTCAAAGAGATAAGGGAATCCTCAGATCATGGTGTTCTCCAAGATTCTCTGGCAGCTATTGATCGATGGTGTGTGGATTGTAGCATGGGTCTTAACATCAAGAAACTGTACTGCTATGAGTAACAAGAAAAAAAACACATTAGCACATTCACTCGTTCTCTCCATTCAAGAAGCTGCCAGCCATAGGGGCTTAGCACTGATTCTACTTACCAATCAATTCAACTGGTCAGTGCACATATCCAAAATTTCCTTGTGTTTCCTAACACGAAAACTCAGTTGCGCCCCCTCTAATATGAGGCTTTTGGCATACAACACTTTTCCTCTGGCTAAGCTCGAATACGCATCTATCATTTGGGATCCACATGCGAAAAAGAACATTACCTCCCTCGAAATCATTCAAAGGAAAGCAGTCAGGTTTATTTTCCACAAAATACAGCATATTCGATTCTCCCACCAAGCTAATGGCAGAAAATAATATCCCATTTCTTTCAGACCGCCGCAAAATAAACCAAATTTTGTTCCTTCGTAAGGTTCTTTCACGTGAGGTAAACATTCCAATACCTAACTATGTTCAACCTTCTGCCACCAGACGAACACGACACACTAAGGAACACACACTGCAGCCTATCATCGCACGAACATATTTATTCAAGTATAGCTTCTTCCCCCGAACCATCTCCGAGTGGGACTTGCTCCTAGATCCCTTTTTCGAAATAGTAATTTAGCAACCTATTGGAAGAACATTTCCTTGGTTGTGCCATTTTGTATTTTTTAATGCTGTTCTTTTTCTTTCCTTTTGTAATCACCGAATGATGCTGTGTGTTGTTTTTTCGTTTCTTTGTGTGTGATTGTTATGTTGTCCTGCTTGGGCACCTGCAGTATTTCGAAATAAAGGAAAACGCAGCGAACTATGGAAAGAAAAATGATCGGTGTAACATTAAGAGGTTGGATGCGGGCGGAGTGGGTGAGAGAACAAACACACGTTAATGACATCCTAGTTGAAATCGAGGAAGAAGTGGGCTTGGGCAGGGCATGTAAGGCGAAGGCAGGATAACCGCTGGTCCTTAAGGGTAACGGAGTGGATTCCACGAGAAAGCAAACGTAGCAGGGGACGGCAGAAAGTTAGGTGGGCGGATGAGACTAAGAAGTTTGTGGGGATACGGTGGCCGCGGCTGGCAAAGGACAGGGTTAATTGGAGAGACATGGGAGAGTCCTTTGCCCTGCAGTGGGCGTAGTCAGGCTGGTGATGATGATGTCCTCCCATTGCAGGGGCTACGTGCTGTATGGCCAGGAGATGTGGAAGCGCAGGGAGCCCATCTTGAAGACATGGCACCAGCTGCGCGAAGGATGGAGTGGCCGCAGATGATGGAAATAAAAACCACCTTTTGCTCGTCCTGTGCCTTGGCTGAGACTCTTCTGGCGTATACGAGGTGTTCATCTTGTGATGATTACAACTCCTAGGCAGCGGTGTTGCATCATCCTTGGCAAAGTTGAACACGAGCATGTGCTTCAGAAGTAGTTCCACTAGAATGCGACGCTCGGTTGTGGGAAGAGACTGATTAATCATAGCCTTAACCTGGGTCTCCATATCTCGTTGCACATGCTGCTCAATGACAGAGCTGGTTAACGCCGCGACGGAACCTGACATGCCTTCCTCGAAACAGGCGAGTTTGAGGCCCCAGGGCAACACAGCTGGCTCTTCAGAGTGGTTCACTGTCCACAGCTCGGTACGGCCTCCGGCCACGGGAACGACACAACGAGGCACGAGGATGCTCTTCTTAGAGCAGGCGAGCGTCGTAGGCTCAAAAGATTCAGCTTCAAAAGATTAGCACTGATTGCGAATAAAGGAAACTCGCACGAATGCTGCAGATAAAGCTGGTACAGTAGTGTCTTCTTCCACCGCAAATGCTCCAAAATCAGGTGTCGAGTTATCCACAAGAGCTGAAAGTAGTGAATTCAGAGCAATATCCCGTACGACAGTCTAAAGTTGCACCACACTCTTGCAGAAAATCAATCCCAAGACTCGCATCATGCGTTGACCGAGGCAGCACTGCAAATTCTGTTCTAAACATTAGGCCACCATTAGCAACACCCGAAGCACACACACTGAGTGGAACCAAAGGGTCACCACCGACATCACAGAATAACGCTGCACGCTCACCACTAAACTTTACTTTCCTACCTCAAACTCACAACGGATACTGTAGCTCCAGTGTCTACAAGAGCCATTGTTTTCACACCATCAATAAACACTTCCCAGTCTGTTCAACATAAACACAGGCAGAGGTATAGTGGACGTCATCGACTCGCCAGCGGCCTCACCTCCATCGGCCGTGCCTCCTGGTTTCCCGGAGGCGGAGGGGAAGCACGATGTCGAAGAGAAGGTGACCGCCGTTGGCGCTGCGGTCACACTGCGGTCAGATGCAGGTGATGAACTCCGCAAATGTGTCGGATGCTACGTGTCCCAAGCGGACATGGGGATCGCTGCTGTTCAGTGTGCAGTTGACTATGAATATTCGCCGGAGGTCGGTAGTCTTGAGCAGTCAGGAAACGGCGGCGGCAATATCTAGCGATATGCCCTGCAATGCCACACCGGTAGCACAAAGGTCGAGAGCGCCAGCGACCGCCATAAGAGTCCTGGCGAACATAGTCGCGACGTTGGCTGGAGCCAGGATCTCGCTGCTGACGGACCATATCTTCAGGGTAGGTGGGCCTCCTTTCCGTCGGCTGGTGGCCACAACGTTGGGCAGTGTTGTTCCGATCGTCCATGGGCAAAGCACGGCTAGGTTGAGCCCACGGAGTCGACAGGGCGGCAACATCTTCCTCTGGTGCAGAACTGTGCCGCAGATATTCTGTGCGGCAGAAGGTGTCCCGGGATCTGGACAATTCCTCGCGCACAATCTCTCGTATCATATCAGCCATAGAACGTGAAGGACAGGCTTCAACACTGGCTATGGAGGTGACATTGGCCAGTCTTCCGAATTTAGGAGTGATTCGACACAGTTTAAGAGCTTTAAATGTTCTACAATGTTTTATAACGTCGGCGGTGGTACTCGGGCTCTCTTTGCTAATCAGGAAGTTATAAACATCTACCACGATTCCTATCAGAAGGTGGCCGACTTTGTCTTCTTCAAGTATACTGAAATTTACTAACTAGCACAAATTTAAGATAGCTTCAATCTATGCGGTGGAAGTTTCTCCTGGTGCTTGCACCCGGTGAAGCAATGTCTGTTCCACACGCTTCTTCTTTGCCGATTCATCCCCAAAATTTTTCTTGATCTTGCTTGTAAAGGTTGCCCATGAACTTAGTGAATCATCATGATTGTCGAACCAGTCGAAGGCAGTGGCGGCAAGGAAGAACACCACGTTAGCCAGTTTAGTAGCAGTATTGCAGCAATTATATTTCCTCACCCTTTTGTAGGGTTTTGAGCCACTCGTCGGCATCCTCCTCAGGTTTTCCAAAGATGGTCCTGATTGCTCGGTATTTTCGTCTCCAGGCATGTTCGATGGCAGTGGTGTGAAGCCAGCAAGTCCACGGGTCCTTCGATAGATTGAACGCTCCGTGGTCGATGCCCTGCACCTCCACCGAAGCTGTGACATGCTTAGTACGCATGGGGATTTATTTACAAAGGATTGATCAAAGCAGGACCGCAATGAAGCCTACAAGTGCTTCTTCCCTTACTCTTCTTTTTCCTCTACCGGTCCGTCCGACCGTGGGTCTTCTGCTTCTTCCGCCGATGTTCTACGAAAGTGCGTGACAATATGTTACTTTGATTGCTGCATATTTCGTGAGTTTTTTAACAAAAGTTTAGCAAACGGTCTCTCGACTTGCAAATAAATGCTCCTGGAGCGCCACCCTGCTGTAATTGGCTGATTCCTCGTTGCGTCAAGCTGCAACGTCACATTGTTTCCTCATTTTGACGTCATTGTCAATAACTTTTGACGGGATTTGTGATTGTTCGGCTGGTGTGTGCAAGACTTCCATTCATATAGATATGGCTTTATCAAGTGTAGTTTGTTATTTAGTTTGTTGTTCCAAGCTGAGTGCTATTTTTCTTAATTTGCCATGTACCAAGTGCATGCAGTCCTTAAAGGGTATGTTTACTTTATTTGCTTGCAGCGGGCTTCAGCAGCGCACAGTCTGCTCTGTGGTTGCCTTTAATTCCGACATGACAGCTGGTACCCGGCAGAGTCTAATTTTTGTGCTTGAGCTACGCCTGTTGTTATGTTGTGCACAATGTCAATAAACAGCGCAGTGCACGCATGTCCAGAGTGGAGGGCTGTAAGAACAAGTCTGTGCATATAATACTGTTTGCAAGGTTCTCGTTTATTATTTCTTGTATGGCTACAAAGATGCCGTGGCATTTGGCATAGAAGATGTATGCACACTGTGGAAGCCTTACTATTTCAATCAAATTCCCTTGTACCACTGCGCTTGCATCTGTTTTTGTACCGTCTGTATAAAAAGCTGTGAGAGGACTGTACGTGTCCTCGAGTGCAAGGATTTCTTGTATCATATGTTGTTGTGAAGTTTGTTTTTTACGGAACTGTGTAAGAGTGAAATCGCAGATTGCAGGAATATTATAGTACTATGGAGGTGGTGGGTCTCACCTTTGCGCAATACCAGGCAATGTGCTTAGTATGCCAGGCAGTGGCCTGCATACAAATCACAACAGCAGTGGCCCGGTAGCCCGCGGTTTGCTGGCAGAGAGAGTGGCACTCTGTGGCTATAGGGTAACATGGAGATGTTTCTGCAGCGACCGGATATTTACTAATGTACGAGCATGGCTCTTCTGTCTGTCTGTGATGGTTTGTTGGTCTCTACATACAGGCTGCTTATGGGCCACGTCCTGTTTGGACCAATGGAAAAACGCAAACCTAAATTATGCACTGGATCCAGTCATTTGAGGTATGATGGTCTGGCTCACCCATAAACTATACATCCATAATCTAAGGTAGAGTGTACTACAGAGCGGGAGATTTGTAAAAGACATGTCCTATCAGAACCTCAGTGTTTTCAGGAAACCTCCAATTTGTGTCGTATGCCTTCTCCAGGTCGAAAAAGACAGCTAAACAGTCTTGTTTGTGTATAAAAGTTTCACGGATAATATTTTCAAGGCAAACTAGGCGGTCAGTTGTTGTGCATGCTTTTTAAAGTCACATTGATGGATGTCAAGGAGTTCACGTGATTCAAAGACAAAAGTCAGTCTGATATTCAGGACACTTTCAAAGAAACCAGGGCCATCTCTGGGAAATGCTGAGGCCTTCGGGCGTCTCAGTAGGCTAAGAGAGCGAGGGCAAAGCGAAAGCAGAACTGGCGCTTGCGTCCTTTGAGCGCCTGTGAGTAGTACCGTCGTGAGACCTTACGGTGTGGGATGAAGCCCACACTCGCACTGCGGGTACGTAGGCGGTAGGTCCTGCTTGCAGGGCCGGCGTCAAATCCAAGACGCTTAATAAAAGTTGGTAGAATCGGGCTCCCGCTTGCAGTGCGGTGCGAAGGGATTACCCGAAGTCGAGGGCGCTTCGGCGTCTGGCAGCTGGGGTGCACATCACAGAGGTGCACCACGGGGCGCAGCGACCCCGCCTTTCCGAAGCTCGTGGGTTGGACTGACACACGACCATCGGGGTGGCAGTAGTTCGTCAGTCCGCCACTCTCGATCGGAGGGCTTTCGAGCCCGAGGACGACCAAACCTAAATTGGTACAAGAGCAGTCTCTGGTGAGGGGGCGCACCAAGCACTTTGTGCAAGAGACTTGCACTTGGGAAGTGGCCTAGCCCTGGCCTAGTCTGTGTATGGCCGGGGGAGGCTGTTTTGGCAGGCCGAAAACTTCTTCTCCACCGAAGCGTGGCCTTGTGGTAGTTCAGAAGAATGGCCTGAGGGGCGAGTTGGTGCATGATGAAATGAACGGCGGCGCAACAAGAAGAACACAACAAGAGAGGGGACACCACATGCGCACAATGCGCACCACATGCGACCTGCGCATGTGGTGTCCCCTCTCTTGTTGTGTTCTTCTTGTTGCGCCGCCGTTCATTTCACCTTGTGGTAGAGCATCCGCCTCGCATTCGGGAGGTGCTGGGTACGATCCCCAGTGCCGCCGGGTACCCACCGGTTTCTTTAATGGGTACAAGATTGGGTACCAACTAGCCCAATTTGAAACTCTCCTAATTGCATATTGTGTAAATATTTGCATATAAATCTTCAGTTATTACCTTTCTTTATCCCTGCGTCTCGACTCATCGAGAGACCGTCTCTGACGGGGCACCCCTGGTGCGAAGAAAGAAGCTTCAGTCTTCCAGTTGGAACAAACCGTCTCTGACGGGGCACCTCTGGTGCGAGGAAGACAGGGAACCTGTGATCTTTACTGGCGCAGTCGACAGGATCCTGCGACCATCGGAAGACGGCGCAGGAAGAAGACTGAAGGCAAGGAGAAAGGCGACGATAAGGCAACAGCAGCGTTCGAGAAACGACCTGCGGAGAGACGGCGACAAGGACGCAAGGACCACGGAAGCAGTCCAGCGACGCGGAACTGCATCCGGTCAAGAAAAGCAGCGCGTCGAGAACTCGATGGTCACCGGCGGGTCGCAGCAAGTGACGACAGCGGGCACAGGACCAGCGGCGTGCGAAACCTCATCGCAGCGTCCGGTGAAAGTGGCGGTGGACTGCGACGCCAAGGAGCTGGCATGCGGATTGGCGCATCGAAACTGTGAGTTTCCTTCGTCGCATTGTTCACGTCCCTGTGCATGTGTTCGAGCCGGTAGGACAGTTGAGGGGTACAGACGGCGGTATGGAGGGTTATCCATGCCGGCCCTCACTCGATGTGAGCTACCGAGTGGAATAGACGATATGCGAAATGCGCAGCGCCATCTCTCGGCACTCCGAGAACTAAGTCCTCCATGTTGGCACGGTACAGAAAACGAAACCGCTGCCCAGCGTTGGGTTAAAACGGCTGCGCTTCGTTTGAAAAGTAAAATGCCGATGCAGTGTTGCGCTACCCTCTCCACTGTGAAAAGACACTACGATGCGTGCCAGAACTAGGTGCGTTCCAGCTTTTCGCTTTTTTATTTTTTTACTCCGTCCCAACGTTTTAGTAACACAAAACGCCATGCGAGGTATCATGTGTCAGCGCGCGGATCAGTGCGCAGCTTTCGCTTTCTGCGCTGATTTTTGACAAATCTCTCGAGGTGATTTGCGTTTAAATTAAGATAAGGACCACAGCCTTTGTTGTCTGTGATCAAAATTAGAAGCCGATTTCGTGCATTTATCAACTCCCCGGTCGGGCGTGAATATATATAGACGCAAACTTGAACAACGTAATAGAGAAGGTAATTTTTTTGAGCGGGCCAATCGCTCGTGCCGTGGCGAAATAAGTTCACTCGAAGAACCATATGCCGATTACAGCTTAGTTTGCTACGTGTTCAGTTAAGTTTTTCCCGCGTTCAATTAGTTTTAGAAGGGCGAGCAAACTCTCTGGACCATACGCATATGAAGCAATACACCCTACGTATAAAAACTGAGGTGCGAATGTTTTATTTCTTGAGGATTCCTATACCTTCCATATCTGCGGCGACGAAAATCTAAAAAAAAAGCGAATAATATAGCTACTTTATTATGAAGGAGGGACGCATTTCTAAGCTAGAAAGTTCGTGTAACAGTGTTCTGAAAACGCTTCAGGCCATCAGATTTTATTATCGTTGTGGCAAGCTTCAACAGCTTGCTTCGCAACAAAGCCATTTGTCCAAGTTTGGGAGTAAGCTAATTAAGTTTCGGAAGCAACCGAACATGCTAATTTCGCCCCTGCACACACAGCTTGACCAGCGTATCGAGTCCGTGCATGCACCTACAGCTGTAGCATCTTTCTCTAATCAAGGCGCCGCGGTGGCTCAGTGCTTATCTGAAAAAAAAAAAAAAAAAAAGCTGCGTCTTTGCTTACAATATTTTGAATTATATGTGCATGCCTACTTTCCTCTTGTTGATGTCGACTGACTGACTGCGTCTTAAGCAGGACGCGGTTTCAACGAATTGTGCCGAAAGTCAACCGGCGCCGGGCTCTGAAACGGTGACGTTGAAAACCGCGGATGCGCATTACACATTACAGTAAATGAATCGAATTACGCAGTTGGTCGAGGGTCTTGTGTGATTATACTGCAATGCACGAAGCCCCTGGCGTCGGCGCGAATGAAAGTTCGCACTGTCACAGAAGTTTGTCAACACACGTGAGCACTCACCGCAAAATAACCGCTCGCTACCCTACCAGATGAATTCGCGTCCACCTGGGAATAAAATAGCCATGATAATGCGTGATGCTTGAACGGGTGCTTTAATGCGAGCATTAAAACGGCAACAGCACACGGTCACGGTTCGACTTTCCAACCCACTTTCGAGTGCCGATTATTGCGATCATCAGCGCCAGACTTCAAGCGAAGCTGAGGACGCGGTAGGAGTAAGCTGGCGCTTATTGAAAGCACGTATACATTTAGTCAAAGATCAGCTGTGAAAACAACGCAGCAGCTGAAGCTTGCCTGTTGAAATTCCACTCGCAAGAAGAAAGTACGCATAGCAAACGATGCACCAGCTCGACGAGCTCGACCGCGCCAAGATGGAAACCGGAAGTTGTGGGCGCGGTGTTGCCAGACCGCCAAGCAATTTCGCATATCGTCTATTGGCGAAGGCGCGCTTAGCTTATTTTCAGGCTGAGCTTGCAAAAGTGAATGGAGGAAAGGCGCCGCTGTGCGAGGAAAAACCTCAGGATGTCAAGTGCGTCTTGGAGGTGTTAGAAACAAGGCGCCAGCAGCTAGAGCTCGAGCTTGCTAAGCCCAAAGAGTCTAGGAGAGCTAGTCAACTAGCCAGGGAGAACTTCTCCGAGTCCCGAGTGGAGAAACCGCCAATGCTGGAAGGCAAAGCCATATGCCTGTCAAGCACAGGTAAAGAAAACAGGCAGGCAGAAGTAAAAAGTGAGCCAGATTTCTGCGAAGCTGGAATCGCAGTTGAAGAAAGTGTCGTGACGGAACGCAGCGTCGCGGTATTAGAGGCGGTGCACGCGCACTCCGACGATCCAGCTGCACAGGTTAGCTCTACCACAAATGACACCAGGGACGCGGACGCGAGTTCAGGAATAAAAACTCGGTCACAGGCAAGCTGCGAAAAAGGGCAGTTGGTTCAGCGTGAAACGACCATCGACGACAGACGTCAGATCGGCGAGCGAGTGAAAGGAGGAAGTCTAGCGTTGCCGCAGTGGCACACCGTGTCGGGCATAGGGCATAAAGTGTCCCGTAGCGCTATTGATGCCAGGAACCTTCCATGCGAGGCAAAGAACGAAGGTTGGCCTGATGGGCCGACGGGACCGAGCGCCCCGCAGTTGTTGAACGCACCCGACGTGTGTCCCACCAGGTCCTTCGAGGACAAGGAGATGCGTGGCGACTTGCCACAAAGCAAATTAGGGTCCAGCGACTGCGAGGGGGCTCATGCAGCCTCAGACTATGCCACGAAGCCGGCAAGCGCCGATCAAGCACGGAGCGGCAATTTCAAGGTTTGCCCGTGCAGTAAAGGTACAAATGCCTCCAAGCGAGGCACAGTAGCTGGAGGCAGGTGCGTGGCCTTCACGTTGAAAGTCAGCGCGTGGAGCAGTACGTTCCGTGCTGCAGTACGCCAAATCCCGTGTGGCAAAAGCGGCCGCACTGATATGATTAGACTGGACAGGGGCTATGCTCCTTACGCAGCACGCGTCTCGTATTGGTGCGCCGTAAAGAGCGTGCCCTCAGGGGGTCGCGTGATCAGGGATTTGGACCCATCGAATACCACAACGTTTTCGATCCTGGAGGGCAGCAACTTTTTAGTTATCGCTCCGTTGTGGCACCAGCCTAATGAGTGAGTGACCGTCAGGCGTTAATCGGGTTGATTAACACGTAGTGGCTCGAAACGCACACAGGCACGCTCGGTGCGACTAAGGAGGCTCACGTGGCCACTTACGGACGTCGTGCGAGTGCTACTGAACGCTCCAGTTGCGAGTGTCTGTGTGTGTGTGTGTGTGCTCGTTCGCGAGCAGGACGAGGGTGTGTTCTTGGAGGTGGTGAACTGGGTGCAACGCACCAACTTGAACGCTGTGTTACGGCTCACGGCAGGCATGCCACTGTGTGTATTTAAGTGTGCATTTTGCGTAATGTTGTGTTGGTGTCCGTGTGCATTTTTTGTTTTTGGTTTTATTGGCGCCAGTGCTGGTGTAGCTGCGGTATGTCACCAACAGGGTGGTTTTGTGACCCGTACCGATCCCTTCTTGTTGTAATTCTAAAAGTGGCATTTGAGCCCTTTGTAGAATCTTGGGAAGGGCGTGTAAGGGATCGGTAGTGTACGCGGGGTCATCGGAACGTGGCTGGGGGCGCTCAAAGCGAAGCGTCTCGTTTTTTGGAACGCGGCCGCTCGCGAACGCGCCGGCAAGTACGGGTGTCCCCCACCCCGCGGAACCGATTCGCGCACGTGCTGGCACGAATGTGTATTTGTGTTTGTTTTTATGTTTATTTAGTGGTAGAGAGGGTGGTTTTACCTTGTTGAAGCCGGAGGGCTGGCCATGCCCTTGAAGAGCCAATCACGTTAATAGTGCAACATGATTGGAAGTTACCGAATGTGGGCTGGGCCTTTAGGGCTTTAAAACCGGGCCCCGGAGCTGGAAGCGAGGTTCTGGGCTAAGGTGAGATGCTACGCATCTTCGGCTACGCCGACTAGGGGCCTCCCCTGTTATTAGCCAGTTCCGCCTTTTGGTATCTAACTTGCATATTGTGTAAATATTTGCATATAAATCTTCAGTTATTAACTTTCTTTATCCCTGCGTCTCGACTCATCGAGAGACCGTCTCTGACGGGGCACCCCTGGTGCGAAGAAAGAAGCTTCAGTCTTCCAGTTGGAACAAACCGTCTCTGACGGGGCACCTCTGGTGCGAGGAAGACAGGGAACCTGTGAACTTTACTATACTCTTCAACAACAAGCCTCACGCAATTCAGCCATCACCTCCCGAAGCCGAGGCGGGCGCTCTGCCACGAGGCCACGGCTGCGGACTTCTTCCAAACGTACACCCCTAAAGGAAGCCGAGCGCCAGGCCGGGGGACGTACGCTTGTACCCTTTTGACCGGTGGGTGCCCGGCGGTGGGTTTCGAACCACCCACCTCCCGCAGCCGAGACGGGCGCTCAAACCACTAGGCCACGACCGACGGATGAGTGATAAGTTCCCCCGCCAAGCAACCATAAGTCCGCCTCGTGCGGCATAAGCCCAATTTGTGGCCTTTTTTTTTCGCGTCGCCGTGCCCCCAGATGGCGCTGCCGGCGGCGGGGTGGACACAGGGAGGAGTAGGAAGAAGCACGCGGCGCAGAAGAGTGCGGCGGCTGCTTCTTAGAAGCACTTGCGGTGCACAATGCTGGGGCCGGACTCGTCGTACTCCTGCTTGGAGATCCACATCTGCTGGAAGGTGGACAGGGAGGCCAGGATGGAACCGCCGATCCAGACGGAGTACTTCCTCTCGGGGGGAGCAATGATCTTGATCTTCATGGGGGAAGGAGCCAGGGCGGTGATTTCCTTCTGCATACGGTCGGCAATACCAGGGTACATGGTGGTGCCGCCGGAGAGGACGGTGTTGGCGTATAGGTCCTTACGGATGTCTACGTCGCACTTCATGATGGGGTTGTAGGTGGTCTCGTGGATGCCGCACGATTCCATACCCAGGAACGAGGGCTGGAAGAGGGCCTCGGGGCAACGGAAGCGCTCGTTGCCGATGGTGATCACCTGACCGTCGGGCAGCTCGTACGACTTCTCCAGGGAAGAGGAGGAGGCGGCGGTGGCCATCTCCTGCTCGAAGTCCAGGGCGACGTAGCAGAGCTTCTCCTTGATGTCACGCACGATTTCACGCTCAGCCGTGGTGGTGAAAGAGTAGCCACGCTCGGTGAGGATCTTCATGAGGTAGTCGGTCAGGTCACGGCCGGCCAAGTCGAGACGCAGGATGGCGTGGGGAAGGGCGTAACCCTTGTAGATTGGGACGGTGTGGGAGACACCATCGCCGGAGTCGAGCACGATACCGGTGGTACGACCGGAGGCGTACAGGGAGAGCACGGCCTGGATGGCGACGTACATGGCGGGGGTGTTAAAGGTCTCGAACATGATCTGCGTCATTTTCTCACGGTTGGCCTTGGGGTTCAGGGGGGCCTCGGTGAGCAGCACGGGGTGCTCCTCGGGGGCAACACGCAGCTCGTTGTAGAAGGTGTGGTGCCAGATCTTCTCCATGTCGTCCCATGGGGTACTTCAGGGTGAGGATACCACGCTTGCTCTGGGCCTCGTCGCCCACGTAGCTGTCCTTCTGGCCCATGCCGACCATGACACCCTGGTGGCGGGGGCGACCCACGATGGAGGGGAAGACGGCGCGGGGGGCGTCGTCACCGGCGAAACCGGCCTTGCACATGCCGGAGCCATTGTCGACCACCAGGGCGGCAACCTCGTCGTCACACATGTTGGCTGTTTAGCTTGTTGAGCAAATGCCCCGCCTGGACGAATGGAAAACTTCTCGTAAACGCCGAGAGGCCCGGAGTCTTGAGTGGCAGAGCGTCCGCCTTGAAAACACCATCCGGGAAGCGTTCATCCACAACCAACACTGCATCGGGGTCTTCTTCGGCCTGGAGAAGGCTTACGATACCACGTGGAGGTTCGGTATCCTCCGTGACCTAGCGGACCTAGGTATCCGCGGCAGGACGCTGGGCTGTTTGAGCGACTTCCTAACCAACCGCACGTTCAGAGTCCGCCTAGGCGCAACCTTCTCCAACACTTTTATTCAAGAAACTGGCGTACCCCAGGGGTGCATCCTCAGCATGACCTTATTCATCATAAAAATGAACTCCATTGAAAAAGTAATCCCAAAATCCATAATGTACTCAGTTTATGTAGACGACCTCCAAATAGCATGCACGTCTTCCAGCATACCTACCTGTGAGCGGCAGATACAAATAACAATAAATAAACTGGCTACCTGGGCAGATAGAAACGGATTTAGATTTTGCCCTCAGAAAACAGTAGCGGTTCTGTTCTCTTTGAGACGAGGCCTGCAGGCCGACCCCACACTATATCTAAACCAAACCCCACTACCTGTCAAACAAGAGCATAAATTCCTAGGGATAACTTTCGATAAAAAGCTCACTTTCTTGCCACGTATAAACAGTTTAAAGAAAAAAGTTTCCCAGGCCTTCAATGTGCTGAAACTACTGTCAAGAAAACGCTGGGGGTCTGATAGGACATATATATCGTTCTCTGGTTCGCTCTAATTAAGTTAGACTATGGGTCCATAGTACATGGCTCAGCAAGACCGTCCTACATAAAACGACTGGATCCTATCCACAATCTTGGTTTAAGACTGTCTTCCGGTGCTTAAAGAACTTCACCAATAGCAAGTCTGTATGTGGAAACGAATGAACCTTCCTTAGAAGATCGAAGAACTACACTAACTTGTACATACATCCTCAACATCCTTTCTCAGCCCAAACATCTCTGTTACCCAATTGTCACGAAATGCCCATCCCGAATACTCTTCAACAACAAGCCTCACGCAATTCAGCCGTTGCTCTTGCGCTTCGAAGAAAAATGCCAAGCTCTGAACATACTAAATGAAATTAAAAGTATTGCCCCAAGACACGAAGCGCTACCACCGTGGTACACTCCCCCCACAGTGTGTGATGTCACACTAACAGGCCTCGGGAAAACCTGTACACCACATGACCATATAATACAAGAATATCTAGAACTATGAAAAAAATACAGAAATTATACTGCATTTTAAACTGATGGGTCAAAAACTCATGCTCATGTAGGAAGCGCAGTAATACAAGGAAAAAATAAAAATGCAGTACGACTGCCCTCATGTGCTACAGTTTTCACCGCTGAGTGTTATGCCATTTGTGTTGCGGTACAGAAAATAACAAATTAAAACATCAAAAACAGCATCATTTATACAGATTCACTGAGCGTCCTTAGAGCATTAAACTCCAAAAATGCCTCGGAGCCACTGATAGGGAGCATCATACACAGTATATAAAAGGCACAACACAAAAACATGTTATAAAATTCTGCTGGGTTCCCAGCCACGTTGCCATTAGGGACAATGAGAGAGCCGACATGTGTGCTGCAGAAACCAGAACCATGGAAATAAAACGTGAATTTGCCTCCTAGAGATTACATGAAGTTAGTACATAGCAAACTAAGAGCCAAGTGGCAAGCTTCTTGGGAAAATGAAGGAAACAACAAGCTGCATACCATAAAGCCCATTTTAAAAGAATGGAAATCATGCCGCCATAAAGCGCGTTTTATCGAAGTAATTTTATGTCGTTTACGCATAGGTCACACACACACATCCCCCATAACTTCTTATTAAGAAAAAAAGACATACCTGTGTGTGAAATGTGTGGTGAGGAGCTCACAGTAAATCACATTTTAATTTCTTGTTCGCATCTCGAAGAACTTGGAAAAAAAATTTTTACGGTATTTACAATGAACACATTCCATTTCATCCCGCACTGCTTTTAGGCGAGCAAACACTTGTCGAGTTTTCACTTGTTTGTAAGTTTCTAAAGAAAGCCAATGTTTTAAATCTATTATAATGTAACCTCTATACACTAAACATAACATCATCTAACCTTGTGTTTGACGCATGATAGCCATAGTCGCTTATGCGCCATAAAACCCCATATAACTAACAAACTACCCAGAAGTAAAACAGCTGACTAAAAAAACGAGCCACCAAGTCATCCAGAAGCTGGAAATGTGGTTTGCCAGGCATGGGATACCTTTAGAAGTGTGCACGGATGGGGGATGACCGCAGTTCTCCTCGAAGGAGTTCCTAGAGTTAGCCAAGCCATGCGACTTTCGACACGTGGTTTCGAGTCCGAGGCTTACAAGGGCAAATGGGCTAGCCGAGAAAGGAGTACAAGTGTTCAAAAGACTCCTGAAGAAAACAAAGCATGCTAATGAGCCTCTGTGGCTTGGACTTCTAAACTACAGGTCATCGCCACTGGAGGATGGAAGGAGCCCTGCGCAGTTGCTGATGGG
The DNA here is from genome assembly GCF_055824585.1 of Amblyomma mixtum. NCBI lineage: Eukaryota > Metazoa > Arthropoda > Arachnida > Ixodida > Ixodidae > Amblyomma > Amblyomma mixtum. The sequence goes on from NC_143016.1 coordinate 198,350,329, forward strand.
GAGACAACTTTGAGGCCGTCTTCCAGACTTCTCCACCCCTCAGGCAACCGAGGTGAAGAAGCAGACACAAAGGCACCGGCCAAGGCCGGAACTACCGCCACTCAGGACAGGAGACATGGCCCGCATTTTAGAAGACCAGGGTTGGACGAGCAGAGCCAAAGTAACGCGGCAGGTCACACCACGATCATATTTGATGGAAACCGAAGACGGGAGCCTACTGCGTCGCAATCGGCAGCACATCCTGCGGACGTTCCACTCGCCTAGTGACACAGCCGACAGCGCCCACCGTCCTCAGAAAGCTAATGGCAGCGGCCAAGAAACAAGCCCTGCAGGCACACCAGAACGTCCGCCAGCCTCTGGCCTGCACGACGCAGCAACTCTCATGCGCCGCCCCGTGCGGGCGACGAACCCACGAGTGCGTCTAACTTACGATGAGAACTTCTTCGAGCAAGAACCTGGACCCTCACGTGGGTGTGAGTGAGGTGTAACGTAGCCCAGCCTAAAGCGGGAGCGCACTGCCCAGCTGGCAACCTCGAGCTCCCAGGGTTCCTTGCGCGTTCTGCACTCATCGGCGTGCGTCGCAATAAACAGCCCTCTTTGTTCAGCACTCGCCTTGTCGTACGTGTCGTCACTCTGGTACGTTACCACTACCATTTGGAAGAAGTTCAGAATGGCGCAAAAGACACACACACACAGGAAAATTAGGGGATGACACAAAGAGCGCCTACTACCAGCTGAGTTTATTGCGGAAACACCCTCTTTTATAAGGCAAGACATATCAACCACGAACCGGAAGCAGAAAAAACGCATGTTCATGGTTTGAATTCACATTTCGAAACACCATCGGCAGAAAAGAAAAAGCCACAAGAACAAAAAACAGAATCTAGAACTACAGGTGGCCGTCTAAGAAACCCAGCTCCTGGCGGCAGAGTTTAATCGATGAAGTGCTAATGCACGTGGACCCAGCTTTCTGTGTACGATATGCTTCTATAATCTCTTTCAAATCGCTCCCTGCCTCTGCCGATAAACGTTGCCTGTTCCAGCATCGGTCCGCAATCTCTGCATTCCCTACAGTGATCCGGCAGGTTACCCCTGTCATTGTTTTTAATCGTTCTTCTGTGCTCGCTAGCTCTCTCGTTGAAACACCGGCCAGGTTGAACGGGACACCTGTTAGACGGGTTTTCCGCTTTGTTGATGATTATTTTATTCTTTTTGACGGGACCTCTCCTTTTACCTTTGACGATGCTGTTGCTGATGTTCTTAACATTTTTAGAGACAGTTCTCAAGGCCTTACTTTTACTTGGGAACTGCCTCAACAGGGTAAAATCCAGTTCCTGGACATTCTGCTTGATTTCTCAAAAAAAGACCATGTGTGTTGGGTGTACAACCCCCGTTCCAAAAAAAGCCTCATGCCGTTCAGCAGTGCCCACTCCAAACTGGTTAAATGCAGCATTGCCATCACGTGCCTACACGCAGCTCTCTCTAAATCCTGCGATCATTGTGTGCAGGCCGGCTTTGACAAGCAGCTAGTGAGACTGGGTAGCGCTGGCTACCCGTATCTGATGATAATAGCGATATGTGAATCTCTGCTACAAAAAATCAAGGTCACTTCTAGCGGTGATACGCAAAGCAAGCAGGAAGACAAGAGGCCTATGGTGGTAATACCGTACATGCATAAGATAGCGCACAATATCAAGAAGGTAGGGGGTCAATATGGTGTAAATGTGTTGTTTTCAGCACCATGCAAGCTTGCAAAAAATTTGCTCCATGATGAACAGACGACCCCGAAGATGCGCTATCAAACATCAGATACGGTTCACTGAATGCAAGTCCGAAGTCGTATATCGCATACCGCTCAGCTGTGGATCCGTCTACATTGGCCAGACTGGCCGGTGTTTCAACGAGACAGCTAGCGAGCACAGAAGAACAATTAAAAACAATGAAAGGGGTTACCTGCCGGATCACTGTAGGGAATGCAGAGATGGCGGACCGATGCTGGAACAGGCAACGTTTATCGGCAGAGGCAGAAGAGAGATTATAGAAGCATATCATATACAGAAAGCTGGGAGCTGGGTTTCTTAGACGGCCACATGTAGTTCTAGATTCTGTTTTTTGTTCTTGTGGCTTTTTCTTTTCTGCCGATGGTGTTTCGAAATGTGAATTCAAACCATGAATATGTGTTTTTTCTGCTTCCGGTTCGTGGTTGATATGTCTTGCCTTATAAAAGAGGGTGTTTTCGCAATAAACTCAGCTGGTAGTAGGCGCTCTTTGTGTCATCCCCTATTTTTCCTGTGTGTGTGTGTCTTTTGCGCCATTCTGAACTTCAATCATGAACCAACTAGCCCCAAAGCAAGTTCTTCTACCATTTGGAATTACCTCCGCTCCAGAATACTTTCAAAAGAGGATGTCTGAGATACTAGGTGGCCTTCCGGGGGTCGTTAAGGTTGTGGACGATGTCCTAGTGCTTGGCGAAAGCAAAGCTCGGCACGATGAGCGTTTAAATGAAGTAAGAACGAAAACCACGCAAAGGACGATACACAGGGAAGAAGTAGACAGGACGAGCGCGGACTTGCAACTGTTTATTGAAACACATCTTCCTTCCATCACCAACCCTACGCATGCGCAACAAGCAATCTCTATCTAATCGAGTTCAGGAACTTCAGTTCCTTCTTGTACAGATGGACCGAAGCCTCGCCGAAGCCATCTGTACAAGAAGGAACTGAAGTTCCTGAACTCGATTAGATAGAGATTGCTTGTTGCGCATGCGTAGGGTTGGTGATGGAAGGAAGATGTGTTTCAATAAACAGTTGCAAGTCCGCGCTCGTCCTGTCTACTTCTTCCCTGCCCAAGCAACCACCGATATCCTTCGGACGGCCGACAGAGGTCTATTTCGGATGTTCTGTACGTCCGCTGAACATCCGCAAACAGCCGGTAGACGTCCGTCGGCCGTCCGAAAGGTGGCCAAAGGTATACGGTTCGCCCGCCGATGGACGTCCAGTTGAGTACGTCCATTGGCGGATCTTTCTCGAATATTCGCATATATGGTGCATGCGTGCTTTTTTCACTCCGCGCAATGCAATAAAACCAAAAACAATTTTATGCATAGCACGCATATTTTATTGTGGTTGATGATACATCAGCAGAGCAATGGGTTACATTCGGAAAATTTCTTAAATGTGACTCTTCAAATGTGGCAAGCTTGGGACACACATCCGTAATCTTCCCACCCACAGGATTTCTGAAATAAAAAAGAACGCGGCAAACATCAGTAATGTGAAACAAATGGCACAATGCAGTAGCCCAAGTAAAAACATTGGAATCAATTAATAGAAGTGTTTAATGCTGCAAGTATAACAGACAATGCACTTTAACAAACACCTCAATAAATATAAGGCAATAACAGCTCTCACTTTTCCACACCATATTTGACAATGTATCTGTTTATTTATTTTCATGGGCCTTAGGGCACTAACCTGCGCAACACTGTACGCGACTGTGCACAGAAGCCGCAAAGCTTCCGTTGCGAACCACTGCGACCTCACGTGCTTCCTATGGTCTGCCTTTCGCGCGTTGTCACTCTTTATATAGGCACAGTGAACATAGCGATGCCTTAAAAATTAACAAGATGCGAAAACACTCCGTCCCGCAACTTTGAAGAAGAGTGGGAATTAGTGGCGCGAGTTTAGGGCTCCCGCAGCTGTGTGATGTAGCTCCCGAAAGTGTGAGAACAGCACACACTTGAGGAAGCCATCTCCTCGCGCTTACTGCTCCCACTGTCCTGTGAACGAATGTTATATGAGTATGCTGCATTGTCCTAGAAGCAAAGTTCCAAGAAGTGTACTGGATACATACCTTCGTAGGCAATCACATGTGCACTAAGCCTTCTTTACACCAAGGTCGACGCAGTACGGGATTCCGGTGTTCCAGAAGAGCTTCAGGCGCTTCCCGTATCTTTCGAATTGCTTAAGTTACATATAACTTTCGTCCACAGACCGAACAAAGCCACATTTTATAATAACAGAGCTATAAAGATCTGCGCGACAACACTTCGCAACATATCAACAGCGCTACGGAGCCGTACTGATGGATTGGATTGGTCTGACCGCGAACTGACATCTATGATGATGGTGATAGCAGAATGCACGGGAGTTTTGATGCTTACGAATGGGTAGCGAGCAAAACAGTGGACATGTCGCGCAACGTTTTAAAAATATAAAACTACTCATTGAGTTCTTGCAAAATTCTGCAACACTTAGCTGCTTCTCCACTTAGATAAATTTAGCTCGTTGGCGGCTCTTGCACTGCAGGTAGGAGTGGAATCGTACCAAATTACAAACGTCTTCGCGTCAAACCCTCCAACTGATGCAAATAAAACAGTATACATACACGAAAGACTCGAATTTTCTGTGAAATAAAAAACATCCATACTCATGGCCTGGGAAAATACTCGACCTTACATCCTTCGGACGTCCACCTCGTCTCTCATGCGGATATACAAAAGTGGACACTGTCCGTACGTCCGGCGGATGTACGAATACGGATATCCGAAATCGGATTGTGTTCGTACGTCCGATGGACGTCCGATCTCGGCAAAGGACGTTCGGATCTAGCTCGTACGTCCGACGGATATCTGTGGTTGCTTGGGTGTGTATCGTCCTTTGCGTGGTTTTCGTTCTTAGTTCATGGATTACCAACTAGCCCCCCATCGTACACTCCTTCAGTTTAAATGAAGTGATCACACGCCTAGCAACGGCAAATGTGACATTCAACAAAGCGAAATGCTTATTCGGGGTTAGCCAAGTACGTTTTTTGGGTGATATTCTGAATGAAGAAGGCATTCATCCTGATCCGGTGGAAGTCAATGCTGTCAAAGATTTGAGGCCACCCAACAATGTAACTGAGCTTAGAAGCATTTTGGGCGTGGCCAATAATTTGGGCTGCTTCCTGCTAAATTTAGCTCAAGTGACAGCTCCCATGCATCTTCTTTTGCACAAGGATAGGGACTGGGTCTGGGGCAGCTGTAAGGAAAAAGCGTTCCAAGAACTCAAAGAGCTCATTTGTCTAGCGCAGTGCATGGCTATGTACGACCCTTCGCTACTAGCCACTCATTCAGCTGACGCATCGTCTTTTGGTCTGGGAGCAGTTTTGTTTCAAAAGAAAAAAGACGGGCAACGCAGACCATTCGCATTCGGTTTTCGTTCGCTCACCAAAACGGAGCAACGGTACTCCCAAATGGAAAAAGAAGCTCTGGCGTTGACTTGGGCAGCGGAAGGGCTTAATGAGTGCATACGAGGTCTGGAAGTTGTTTTCGAAACGCGCCACAAAGCCCTTGTTATCGCTGTTGGGGCACATGGTAATCGATGCTATGCCGCCCAGAATTCAACGCTTCCGACTGCGCCTGATGCGGTGCAGATTTTCCCTAGTATATGTTCCAGGCAAATCGCTAACCCCTGCCTACACTCTTTCACGTTCGCCGTTAGCCCGTACGAAAGTGGGAAGCTGCTTGACTGCCTCAGAGGTGACAGCTTACTCGAAGGCCTGTTTATTGGGCGATGATTTCCTTAAGAGAAGGCTAAGGACAAGAGTCGCAGTGCTGCCTTCGCACCGCAATCCGGGACAGTGCAGTCTGCAGGAAGCGGTTACGAATGACCGTAAGGTCAGGAAGGGGCAAAGCCGCCACTTCGGCCGACGTCATCGGTCTGAGAATCTCCCATATTGCCACGTATCATTGTAGTGTTTGTTCGTTCACGCTCAAGGCTGCAGGAAAGGGCTGTTATCATTTTTGTTCGTGACGCGAGAAGCGACCAGTCTAATCTCGATTGATCGCAGCCATGAAAGGCTGCATCTAGGTTTTTCCAGATTACTGTAGATGATCTTGTCCTGCTATCTGGAAGTTTCTTTGCCGGCTTTAAATTGAGCGATGCCGCGAGCGGCGGGCATTCGTAGTTTGACGATTGACGAGCACGCTTGTTGCTTACGCCGCCGACATACTTTACGCCGACATACTTTATCGTCCTGCGCGGCGGTCGAGTATCGGCATTTTTACTGCATTACTGACATGCTCAGTGCTGCGTCACTGCGCATGTGCTTGAATGATCAGAGAATTAAGTTCATCTGTTTTGTTGTATTTTCTACGCTATGACAGATAAAATAAACTTCTCTTTATACGCCGCCGCCAGGGCCAAATCAAGGTATCGGCCTACGCCGATGACGTGTCGCTTTTCCTCAAGGACGAGGATAGCTACGCCGCTTTTTCGCGGCTGTTTCTCGAGTACAGCGAGATATCTGGGGCCCTATTGAACAGGGGAAAAAGCAAGGCACTAAGGTTTGGCACCTTCACACCGAACCTTGCGGGCGAGGTGGAGTGGGTGCAGGGAGTGAAAGTCCTGGGAGTAGTATTCCTCGCCAGCGGAGAAGTAGCCCGCGATACCTGGACTAACCTCCGCACGAACGCTGAGAAACGCCTCTCGCTGGCGTCAACTTTCCGCCTTTCAATGGCAGAGCGCTGCTATATAGTTAAGTCCACAATCCTAGCCGCATGTTTTTTTGTCGCCCGCGTCGCAAACCCACCGCGCACGTTTGCGCGCAGGCTAACCTCGGCCTGTGGCTCTTTCGTTTGGGCGGGCAAAACCGAACTTGTGTCACGAATGTTCATGCGCCTTCCATCGTACATGGGTGGGTTTGGTATACCTTGTATACGCACCATGTGCAATGTGCTCGCCTTGCGAGGAGTACGAGATCTTGTACGCAACCCAGACTATCCCGGGAGAACACTCCGCACATATTTTCTGGGTACAGCGCGTAACGTGTTTTTTTCACAACACGTGGTTGGCCCTACAGCCGAGCAGCCGCCGGCATATTTTGTTAATGTGCGTCGCACACTGACGTCGTTGACTGCCAGCGTTCCCGATGTGGATGTTGATGAAACCCCGCCCTCCAGAATGTGTGAAGCACTAACGGTCGCTGCGCTGACCCGCGAACAACTCCAGAAAACGAGACGGGCACGCTGGCGCCAACTGACCTCAGCTACGCTTCCTGCAGATGTCAGGGACTTCGGCTGGCTGCGAGGCTGGCGGGTCCTGCCCACAAGAGACCGCCTTGCGGCGTGGGGCGTGGCGCCCTCCGCCCGATGCCCGCAGTGCGGTCTGCTTGAAACTTTGCAGCACGCAATGTTTGAGTGTGTAGTTGCGCGCACCTTTTGGACATTAGTGTCACGCATGTTTTTAACCCGCCTGGAAGCGCGCACTAGTTCTCCCGAAGTGTTTCAAAATATGCTCTTGTGTGTCGGCATGTTCGTTTTGTGGCGGCAGCGTGGAGTGGCATCCTTAAATGGGCGTCCGCAAAGAACAATGTTCCCAATGTTGCAGCGCCTGCGCACGCGCCTCTTTGAACAAGCATGCATGGACGCTCTGTCAATGAGCGAGGCTGAGTTCTTGCGCAAATGGTCGACATACTTTATCGTCCTGCGCGGCGGTCGAGTATCGGCATTTTTACTGCATTACTGACGTGCTCAGTGCTGCGTCACTGCGCATGTGCTTGATTGATCAGAGAATTAAGTTCATCTGTTTTGTTTTGTATTTTCTATGTTAAAACAGAAAAAATAAACTTCTCTTTCTACGCCGCCACCGAGTGAGTCAGTTCTTTTGCGGGCGCAAGTCAGCCCAAATAAAGAGCTTCGTTTGCAAGTATTTCTGGTGTCTTCCTGACCGCTGGACTGCCGTCACTACAACGTGACATCTGGTGGAGGTGCGGGGTAGCCTTCCATGTACCGGACACCCCCTACAAGTCGTGACGCCAGCCCTCTGAGTCATTCACCGCAAGACCTGACTGCAGTCCACCGCGCAAGCCGATGTCTGCTAGGGGACGCACCTGAGTTCGGGACTCTGCCGGACCCTACCCGGAAGCGAAAGCCAGCAGCAACGTCCACCATGAGCTTGCCCCAGACGACGACTCCAATCATTCTGCAGCAGCCCCGGGTGCCACCAACCTTCGACGCTTCGCCTGGCGCCGACCCCGAAGAATGGCTGGAGCAGTTCGACCGTGTGGCTGTCTTTAACAACTGGGACGATGCCATGAAATTTAGGTACGTCTTCTTTGCCCTGGAGGGACCAGCAAGAGTCTGGTTTGAGAATGAGGAAGCTAACCTCACGAACTGGGAAACCTTCAAGGATCAGCTTTTTAAGACCTTCACGAACGTCGAGCGAAAGGAGAGAGCCCAGCAGCTGCTACAGTCTCGCATACAACACCCAAACGAGACCGTTGCTGTGTACACTGAGGAAATGAAGCGTCTCTTCCGGCGTGCCGACGCGAGCATGAAAGAAGAAGAGAAGGTGAAGTTGCTTATGCGAGGAGTTAAAGAGCAACTATTTGCCGGCCTCGTTCGCAACCCACCGAAAACCGTCGCGGAATTCGTACAAGAGGCATCCACAATGGAGAAAACTATTGACGCCCGAGCCCGCCAGTATGACCGCCAGGAGCGCTTTTTGTCAGCAAGCTGCATGGATACCGCTAACAACGATAACCTGCGGGAGGTTATACGTGAAGTTGTGCGAGAGGAGCTCCGACGGTTGCTGCCAACGGGAACGCAGCCGCAACTTTCATCTCTCACTGACGTCATCCGGGACAAGGTTCAACAGGCCTTGGGTGTGACGCCGACACCCACGCAGCCTCTGCAGCCCCCAGCCATGACTTACGCCGCAGCTGTGCGCCGTCCTGCACCTCGACGACGGGACCCAAGCCCCTATCGCCATCAGCCAGCTGCGTTGGACCGCCGCCCACTCGCCCCAACCCGCGCGTCCTACGAGCGACGCGCGCAGCCGAGGAAATGCGACGAGTGGAGAACTCCCGACCAGCGCCGCCCACTATGCTTCCACTGTGGCGAAGCCAATCACGTCCTCCGGCACTGCCCATACAGAAGACTGGGCATCCGAGGGTTCTCTTACGACGCTCCACGACCCCGACCCGGCCAGCGACCAGCCGAAATCGAGGAGTTTTTACGTCGGGAAGAATACTCATCGCCGAGCCGCCTATCACGTTCCTCGTCGCCATCGTCCCCGCGCTTTGTATCTCCTAGCCGAGGTTACGCCGTGCGTGGACGCTCCCCCAGCCCCCGAAGGTTAAACTAAATAAAGCAGCCTCTGGAGGTGAGGTTGCTTCTAAGCGCAATGACAAAGATCCTCCATCGACGAGTACTCAAGACCATGCCTCAACTACGACGACAACACCGACGACGACGACACCGACGACGACGACGCGGCCAGACTTGAAGCTTTTACCGCTGCCCAGTGAAGTAACGTCGCAGTACGCCCACCGCAGCCTCACTACTCGACGAAGCCGAGATCGGACACCGAAGACAACGTATAATACGAGAACGCGAACAAGTGACCTTGAAGTTACGGTCGACGGTCACGCGGTTACTGCCTTGGTGGACACGGGAGCTGACTACTCTGTCATGAGTGGCCCACTCGCTGTCCGACTCAGGAAGGTAACAACAACCTGGGATGGCCCGCTGCTCCGCACCGCAGGTGGCAACCTGATTACGCCGTCAGGACGCTGCACCGCGAGAGTTACTGTAAATGGGAGAACCTATGCGACAACCTTCCTGATCCTACAGCAATGCTCGAGAGACGTGATTTTCGGAATGGACTTCCTGAACGAATATCGGGCGATCATCGACCTTCGATCTAAGTCGATCAAGCTTTCCACGGAAAAAGCCATACCTGTTGCGACGGGCGCGACTCATCACGTTGCCTTAAACGTCCTCGATGAAGCATTGAGCGTGCCGCCCCGATCAAGTGTTCTCGTCGGCATAGGTACTGGAGACATCGAAAATGCCGAAGGCGTTATCGAGGGGAACACCCAGTTACTCCTGGATCGAGGATTGGGCGTCGCGAGGGGAGTCGCCGAAATCCGAAATGGCCAAGCCCAGGTGTTGCTAACCAACTTCACGGAAGAATACCGGCATCTAAACAAAGGTACGACGATCGCTTTTATCGACGAGCTGGCAGACATCAGAGACGTATTTGCCCTACCCGACCAACCCGCAGAACCATCTGACCAAGGCCATCAACCCACATTCGACATCAACCCGGCATTACCCCGGAGCAGACAAGACCAAATACGCAGTCTTCTTCAAAGGTACTCCGATTGCTTCTCATCAGCATCGAATGTGCGACGAACCCGGCTTGCCAAGCACCGCATTGTCACAGACGAACACGCGCGACCATTGCGACAGAGCCCCTACCGCGTATCGCCGCTAGAACGCCAAGCTATCCGCAAGCAAGTTGAGGAAATGCTTCGTGACGACGTCATACAGCCATCGAGGAGCCCCTGGGCAGCACCGGTCGTCCTAGTGAAAAAGACATTTTTCAAGCGCTAAGACAACAAGGACGAAGAAGGAACAGACAAGGACTTGAAAAATGTCAAATCTGTACCAACTAGCCCGATCCGCTACCCTAGTGAAAAAGAAAGACGGCACCCTTCGCTTTTGCGTCGATTACCGCCGCCTGAACAACATTACGAAGAAGGATGTCTACCCCCTCCCCCGCATCGACGATACACTGGACCGGCTGTGCAACGCTAAGTACTTCTCATCGATGGACCTGAAGAGCGGCTACTGGCAAATTGAAGTCGACGAAAGAGATCGCGAGAAGACTGCGTTCATCACGCCAGACGGACTCTTCGAGTTCAAGGTGATGCCATTCGGCCTCTGCTCTGCCCCAGCGACGTTCCAGCGAGTAATGGATACGGTGCTCGCAGGCTTGAAGTGGCAGATTTGCCTAGTCTACTTAGATGACGTTGTTGTCTTCTCCTCAAGCCTTGAAGACCACCTCAGAAGGCTTCGGATAGTGCTGGAAACGATCAAGTCTTCAGGCCTGACACTGAAACCAGAGAAGTGCCACTTCGCCTACGAGGAGCTGCTCTTCCTTGGTCACGTCGTAAGCAAGGATGGAGTTCGCCCAGACCCCCAGAAGACGGCTGCGATCGCAGAGTTTCCACAGCCTAATGACAAGAAGGCTATACGCAGATTTCTTGGATTGTGCGCTTATTACCGACGATTCGTCAAGAACTTTTCGCGCATCGCTGAACCTTTGACTCAACTTACCAAGGCTGACGTTCCTTTTAAATGGGAAAGGCCACAAGAGGAGGCTTTCAACGAGCTGAAGCGCCGCTTACAGTCCCCTCCTGTGCTCGGGCACTTTGATGAAAACGCCGAAACCGAAGTACATACCGATGCAAGCGCGGTGGGCTTAGGAGCGGTTCTCGTTCAGAAAAATGGCAGACAGGAGAAAGTTATCGCGTACGCTAGCCGTTCACTGTCGAGAGCCGAGGCCAACTATTCGACGACAGAGAAAGAATGTCTCGCCATTATTTGGGCCACGTCCAAATTTCGCCCCTACCTATACGGACGACCATTCAAGGTTGTGAGCGATCACCATGCTCTGTGCTGGCTGGCCAATTTATTTATTTATTTATTTATTTATTTACAGGTACCTTACAGGCCTCCAGGGAGGCATTGAGTAAGGGGGGAGCAATATATATGTGCAACAGTAGCTAGAAGAAACCAAAAATGCGTAGAAACAAACACTGTTACATTCTAAAAGCTGATTACAAATTATCACGACAGTACAAAATACATGCAGAAAAACATTAAATAAAAAATAGAATATAAATACGACATAATAGTAACGGGAAAAAAAAGAACATGAGCAAATACACAGGAAGGCGAATGGGCTGATAAACAGGGTGTGACAAAAAAAAACAGGCATGACTCGGGCAAAGAAAACGTGCTAGGTGTTATCTATATAATGTTTGACCAGATGATTATGAAACGTGCCGTGGTTGCGATGCGATGCAATGCAGTTTGGAAGATCGTTCCATAGACATATAGCAATTTGAAAGATCCCTCCGGCCGCCTTGCTCGTTGGAGCCTGCGTCTTCAAGAATTCGACATAACTGTAGTCTACAAATCTCGCCGCAAGCATTCCGATGCAGACTGCTTGTCACGAGCTCCTGTCGACGCAGCACCCGAAGAGGAAGACGAAGACGCTTTCTTAGGACCGGTAAGCGCCAGCAGTTTCGCGCAGCAGCAGCACTCGGATCCTGACTTGCAAAGCCTAGTTGATTATCTGAAAGGCAAGACCGCATCGCCTCCCCGGGGGTTAAAGCGCCAACTGTCGTCCTTCGTCCTTCACAATAATGTCCTCCTGAAGAAGAACTTCGCGCCGAACAGGACAGTGAATCTTCTTGTCGTGCCCAAAAATCTCAGGCAAAAAGTTATGCAGGCATGTCATGATGAGCCGACTGCAGGACATTTCGGGATTGCTCGCACGTTGCACCGCATCCAGGAGAAGTACTATTGGCCACGGCTAGCTACCGACGTTTCCCATTACGTGAAAACGTGCCGTGAGTGTCAGCGACGCAAAACGCCTCCGACTAGACCAGCCGGACTCCTGAACCCCATACCACCGCCAACTAAGCCCTTTCAGCAAATAGGGATGGACCTCCTCGGCCCCTTTCCGACCTCTTCATCAGGAAACAAGTGGATCATCGTGGCCACCGACTACATGACCCGCTACGCCGAAGCAAAAGCGTTGCCTAGTGGTACCGCAACAGAAGTCGCAAAATTTTTTGTCGAACAAATTCTCCTGCGACACGGCGCCCCGGAAGTGCTCATCACAGACAGAGGAACGGCGCTTACAGCGGAACTGACGCAAGCCATTTTAAACTACAGCCAGACAAGACATCGGAGGACAACTGCCTATCATCCACAAACCAACGGACTCACAGAGCGTCTGAACAAGACCATCGCAGACATGCTCTCCATGTACATCGACGCCGAACACAAGACGTGGGACTCCATTCTGCCCTACGTGATCTTCGCTTATAATACTGCCGTCCAGGAGACAACCAGGTTTACCCCATTCCAGCTGGTATACGGCAGGAAGCCCACGACAACACTCGACGCAATGCTCCCGCACGTTTCCGACGAAGACAACCTCGACGTCGCCGCCTACCTTCATCGCGCCGAGGAAGCCCGAAGACTTGCACGGCTTCGCATTCAAGACCAGCAGCACACCGACGCCCGACGCTACAACCTGCGCCGACGAGACACACATTACAAGCCAGGTGATCGGGTTTGGATATGGACGCCAGTTCGCCGCCGTGGATTGAGCGAAAAGTTGCTGCGATGCTAATTTGGCCCGTACAGGGTTCTCCGTCGGATCGGTGACCTCGACTATGAAGTCATCCCCGACGCCACGACAGCATCTCAGCGACGCCGCCCACGCCCGGAAGTCGTACATGTCGTACGCCTGAAGCCATATTATGAACGCTAAAGGACTCGAAGTTTCATTTTCCGTGTTTATTTTCATTTCAAAGCATCGAGACGATGCTTCTTTGGAAGGGGGGTAATGCCACGTATCATTGTAGTGTTTGTTCGTTCACGCTCAAGGCTGCAGGAAAGGGCTGTTATCATTTTTGTTCGTGACGCGAGAAGCGACCAGTCTAATCTCGATTGATCGCAGCCATGAAAGGCTGCATCTAGGTTTTTCCAGATTACTGTAGATGATCTTGTCCTGCTATCTGGAAGTTTCTTTGCCGGCTTTAAATTGAGCGATGCCGCGAGCGGCGGGCATTCGTAGTTCGACGATTGACGAGCACGCTTGTTGCTTACGCCGCCACCGAGTGAGTCAGTTCTTTTGCGGGCGCAAGTCATCCCAAATAAAGAGCTTCGTTTGCAAGTATTTCTGGTGTCTTCCTGACCGCTGGACTGCCGTCACTACAACGTGACAATATAGTAAGGGAGAGCCCAGCCGGTCCCCATTGGTCACTGGTGTAGGCAACCAGATTGGCGAATTTTCGGTGCCTCTAACTCAGACGGAGACTGACGGTAACAATTCTCAAGCTCGGAATATAACTAGGACTATATTTGGTAGAGTCGTTCGCAAGCCCATAAGGCTGGGCGTGGACGACTGATGCTTTGTTCATGTTATTTTCTTTGGTGCCAGTTATGCTGGTCTTCATATACCATTTTTACTTGTATGCATGTGATGTTAATAGTGCTTGAAATGGGAGATGTGCAGGGATCATTTGTTTATGATTGCGTGACGTCGGCAGGCATCGTCAGCTGCGACTGCGATAGTGGATCTGCGGTCATGTGACGCGGGTGTACAAAAGCTGAGGACGATAGTAAAGGCGAGCTTCTTTCATCACCTGGGAGTGTCTGGACTGCTTCCTCGGACAGCGCTCAGGTGCGTGTTCGGCTGAACACGACCCTTACGTGTAGTGTAAGAGATCCTGTAGGAGCATGATCGAATGGTGAGGGTGGAGGCCGCGCGAGAACTCTCGCTTCGGATTGTCTGAGACGAGAGGCTTAAGGCTGGTTCACATGCAAACGAATGAGCGACTGAGCAGCGCGGCGCTGTGATAATTTCCAACTTGTTGGTAACTCGCCCCGCCCCACCGCGACGACTTAAAAAAAGGTTTTTGCGCCGCGGCGGCAGGATTCGCTAGTGTTTTCGCTTGCAGGTGAAACAGGCTTTATGCCTGTTGGCGTTCTTTCGCAGAACGCTTTGGCGACGGCATACGTACAGCATTCACAGCAATCCACCTCAGGTAGATCGGCTGCAAGCAGATGGGGCATTTTTGCGCCCGGTCTGCATTCCGTGCCGTAGTGGGCGTAACCGGTTGTCAAAGTGGCAGAGCGAATTAGATGCCGCCTGGAAGGTGGCTGCCACGTGAAGATCCCGGAGAGTGGCTAGCACCGTAATACGCCAGGTGACGCGTGAAGAGTTGCGCTCAAACTTCGCATTACGGACAATTGCTACAGGGTGTCGATTTTTTACCAGTGAGTGCCCGGATGTGCGCCCACCAGTCTGCGCACGCGCGCGTGTGTACATACACATGCTCAGGCTCACGCATGCACGCACACACACACACAGACGCACACGCGCGCGCACACACGCACGGCCGCGCGCACGCGCGCACACACACACACACACGCACACGCACACGCACACACGCACACACACCACGCATTACTGAAAGCAACTACCATACTCTAACCCTGAATGGGAATTGAGCCACGGGCGGCGGGCGCAACGAGAAGCTTCGTTTACTGATGCTTTTGCTACTGGGCCACGTTCGAAGTTTTTTTATTGTT
Organism: Amblyomma mixtum; assembly: GCF_055824585.1. Taxonomy (NCBI): domain Eukaryota; kingdom Metazoa; phylum Arthropoda; class Arachnida; order Ixodida; family Ixodidae; genus Amblyomma; species Amblyomma mixtum. The sequence continues at coordinate 198,365,492 of NC_143016.1, forward strand.
GTTGCATGGAATAACAGAAACCTCCCTGACCTCGTCGTGCCTTACTTGACTGGGTCGAATTCAGAGATCTCGACATACGACCTCACGCCATCGCTACTCCCTTACTCCGCCCGCACATAAATATTCCTGAAGGCGCACACATCATGAAAGGGCGATCAGTCAGGAGGTTGAACCTGTGCAGCATATACTCTCTGAGCTAAAATGTACTGTTCTTTGAACAGTGACCTCGCTGAAGGCAGCGATTGTGCGTGTTTATTAATCGTGCGGCTTTCCCACGTGCTTAGCAGTCTTATTAACAGGAAAAGTTCACACTTAATTCCAGGCTTCTCCACCAAAGGCAGAAATCTTATAGCGTAAGCCGTGACCTCGATGTCATTTTTAGGAGAGTGCTGAAGTAGCTTGTCCTCAACCAACACAGCACCACACAACACAAATAAGTTCGTTGATCAATAGTTTCTCGTTGCTCGCAGATGCAGCAGTTCCCTGATCACGGCACAAACGTCCCTTTGGCACGTCCTAACGCGTAATGTCCACGTTTGAAGTGTAAGAAAGGTTACTTCGGCCTATTGAATAGACATCCGCGGAACTTGCCTTAATAGAAAGGCGTCAAGAAAGGCTAGGCAAGGCTGAAGGTATATGCGTAGAGGTAGCAATGACCGATCAGAACCTTTGTCTCCTGCCTTCTGGAGAGATCGTACAGGTATTTTAAGGAAAAGCAAAGATTGAGGAAATCAAATGTATCAGCACAAAATTCTCTCAAGACTATGCATAGAAAATACAGATGAGCATTTAGTCACCTAAACACAGCTGCCAGGAAGCGCTGGTTTTCGGTTTTGAAAAGGGATAATCTTGAAACAAGTTAGTGGACAAAAAGTGCACGAAACATTCATCAGACTGTATCAAGCTAGCAAGAAATTCTGCATACGCACAGGATCCTTTTGAAAGCGCCCCAGAAAGTCGCAAAGTTCTATGTAATGATTTACGTTCTTCCTCGCACAATGCAGCAATTGCAACAGTGTCACAACGCAACGTAGCAACGAAGACGACTCAAGTTTCTGTCCTTGCAGACACGCACTAAGTGCTCCCAACCAATCCAAGCATGCGTTTTATTACATCCTTTCATCAGAGCAAGAGGTGGCGACGACATCAGCATATCCAAATTCTTACCTTTACACTGTACTAGCGGGAAGCCACAATTATCTGTGTTTTTGAATAAACTCAGCAATAGGTGGTCGAGATATATAGCGCGAGTTACAAACGCGATGTAGAACAGCTGATGCAAATAAAATATTTGTGGTAAGCTCTTTAGATGCATGCGGCAGGTGCGCCGGGTGACTGGTGACTGGCAAGTCGGTTTGGAGTGACGTAAAAATGTCTTGGCTGCATATACCAGCCGATACAGGGCGGCTTCCGCTCGTAGTTGGCGCATGCAGCTGTATTGACGGCGCTCGCGTAAGTACTCCGCGCGGGGGAAATTCCCGACTGACACGAGCTTCAGGAGAGACATATTACTCGCGCGACAGGGTCTCCGAAATTGCTGAAGCTGAAGGACTTAGTAGATGCAAAATCTATCAGCTTTCCTGCTTATGTACCTCATCAGATAGATTCTAGCGCACACATAGCCGATGTACAGAAATTTTGAGTTCATTTGATTTCGCGGCTCTTGCTTATACTTATGTCTTTTTTTTTGCCGCGGACAGTAAATTAAGTGGGTAAAGTCAAAACATCTCGCACTGAGGAAATTTCGCAGTTTTTCGTTTATGTACTGACATCATACAGAAAAGTAAGAAGCAAAATAAGGTTGAATAGAAAGAGTTCAGATTTTTTTTCGTCTGAACCCGTTTGAATCGGTTCGACGCGATCGAAACCGGTTCGTACCGGAACAGAATATCGCTCCGGAGCCAAACCCGGAACTGAACCCCAAAAGCGCGAACCCAAACCCGAACCGAACCCGAAAAAAAGTCCGGTTCTACACCCTGTGTACAGTGAAAAGAGCAGTCGTCAATCAAAAGAAAGTTTGTTCCTGTCAATAAAAGTGTCGTTAGAGCAAAGGCCAATTTCATGAAATTTTGTAAGGATTTAAATCTTGGCTTACTTGCCAGGCATATACTTAAATGCTTAAATGCTTTCGTTATAGCCAAGACCCACAAACCAGAAATCTCTTTCCGTACTATTGTTAGCGAAGAAGGATCGTGGCAGAGAAATGTTAGCCACTTTTTACAAAAGCACCCTGAAACGCTCGCTTTGCATGGCTCTTTCGTCACCAAAAAACCTGGTGACGTCACGCATTTCCTCGTCAGCACAGATGATATTGGATTTGGGTTCTCGCAGATGTACAAGTCCTGTTTTATTCGTTCCCTCAAGATAAGCTCGTGTTGGCTGGAAAAGAATGCATTGAAGCTGACGGCGACGTGTCTTTTCAGAACTCATCAGGCTTGCCAGTAGATAATTTCGTCTCTTTCTTGCAGTTTTACCTGAGATCTACTTTTACTGTTTTTGAAAACGTGTCATTTTTTTCATCGCAATGGTATTTGTATTGGGTCCTGCGTGGCTTCAATTCTGTGTGAGATTTTTTTTTCGGAAAAGTTGATAGACAGTTAAAATGTCGCTTAATGACGGTAGGCGGGGGCCGGGGTGTTTTGGTTGTATGGTGTGTTGACGATATTTTAGTGCTTTTGAAAAGCAGACCTTCACCTATGCCTCTACAGTAGGTCAAGGTTTAGTGGGCTTGGGCTAAACTTCACCCGTTGCACAATCAGACGCAGATGTTTTACAGTTTGTGGATTCAAAAATAACTTCTTGAAAAGCACGTTTCTGTGAGCTTTCAGCTTCGCGCAATAAAGGAAAACTTGTCTTGACTTCTTGACTTGTCTTTGAGAGCTACTCCGGGACACCTTTGCTGGATGTATCCCCCGCGCACCGTCAAGCCACTCCTCGGTCATGAGTCAGGGCACTCAAAACTAATCAAGGACGGTATCGCGGTTTCATGCCTCAAAGCCGCCACATCTAGGTCGTGCCACCACCGTGTTGCGGAAAGTGTGTCAGAGCAAGTGGTACGATTGAAAAGCAGCGGTTTTCCCGACCACGTCATCTCCAGGGCAGGAGAAAAAGTTCTGAGGTGGGTCAAGACAGGAGCCAACGGAAGAGGCCGTGTTGACAGTGAGCGCCGTAGGCCAGCCGTCATTCCGTACGCTCACAGGCTTTCCCATGGGTTAAAGAGCGTGGCATAGAGGTACGATGTTAGGGTGGTGTTCTCGGCTCCTAAGAAGCTCGCTGCAATTTGCCCACAAGTGGACAAAAAATTGGCGGCTGGTGTCCACAAGAATCGCAAGGCCTGTACAACAAAACATGTGGCGCCTTTCATTCCTTGCAAAAAGGGTGTTGTATATCGGTTGCCACTGTCTTGCGGTAAGGTGTACATCGGGCAAAAGGGGCGCTGTGTAAATGTAAGGCTCTTTGAGCACCGCAACCTACTCGGCCGTGACTCGCGAGACAACCTTCCCGCACACTGCCGGGTTTGCAAATGCACACCCCTTTTCCCGAAAACTGACGTGCTTTTTTTCCACCAAGATAAGGTGACCCGGGAGCTGATGGAAGCGTTCTTTATCCGAAAAACCGGCAAACGGTGCGTGAGTGATCCTTCAGTGGCCTTGTCAGAATTGGAATTTAGGTACTTAAATAACCGGGTGCACACGCGCGATGCTTCTGTTTAGATTATCTTGCACACTTGCACGTAATCTGTTATGACGTACGCAGTCGTGGGTGGTTTTTTGTATATATTGTGTTCTGTTCTTTCTAGTAAACCTTAGTTGCGAGTCAGCGCTTGTAGTGTCCCCTCTTTTGTGTTTTCTGTCTAACTTTGCGCTGTTTTTTCCACCATGAACCTGTCAAAAGAGCTGTTGCATCTCATGCTATGGAATCCTGTCTCCAAATCGTGCCCGCATCAGATGCAAAGGACCTTTCAGAACCATATTAGTAGTCTTCTGGCGGCAGATTTCCCCCCTTACGATCTTGGTTACAGCCGCTGAGAGCCTGCTTCAGAAACTGAAGAACGGGACATGAAGAATGGATGGTGATCGTCGGAAGGCCCATAAGCCTCAGGTTTTCATTCGAAAGACGTCACACAACATGAAGAAAGTGGCCAACAGGCATGGTGTGTCTGTTGTTTTTTTCGGCACCCAACAAGATGAGGAAGCTATTCCACGCATTTCAGGCGCCAAAAAAAAACGAGGATGTAAGATGCTAATCTCCGCTTGAATGTGCATTGGAGACAATGGGCCCACTCAGTAGTCAAGTCTACGTCGCTTGGCCAGTACAGTTGCCAGTTGGCCAAAGTTAGGCCAGTACAGATGCAGTACAGTTCACCTGTGTTTGTGCTTTTGCGTTGGCCAGGAGGACTAGGGAAGATCTTTGCAGACAATAAATGTCCCCATCTATGACGTGCCCTCCTGAACGCCTCAAGCAAGGCGGTGCAGTCGACCAATGAAGCACTAGTGCAGAACTGCTCAGCGCCGGTGAATAATACAGATACGAATGCAACAGAACATATCGGTTTTAGAGGGAAATCATCTCACTCAGATGCATCAGACTCAGTATTACAGACAGCTTGCTTTATGTGAATATCTGCTTGGGGACCAAAGTGCTCATATTAATGAGCCACGGCTGTAAACTGCTTGGGGCACACCTTTTGGCCGTGTTCTGCAGCTTTCAGTTTCTTGTCAGAGATAGAGAGGCAAAATTTAGCAGTTTGATCGCAGCTGTGTGCGCAACTGCGTTGCACATGTCCTGGATGTAACTAGCTGTGTTGGCTTGAAAATGGAGGGTTGATCAAAGACCCTTGCTTTAGCCAAGCTATCAGAAGCAACGTGTGTGAATTAGGAAGCTCCTTTATGGATGATTGCAACTGAAAATTGCATGCAGGACTTGTAAGATTTATTTTATTTGGTTTTATTTATTTATTTATTTGTTTGCAATCTCAGGTGATTTGTATTACTCTCGGGGTCAAAGCAGTAGACCCTGTCCTGTAATGCTTAAGTTCAGTGACCTCTGCGAAAAGTCCTGCAAACTATTCTAAGTTGAAAGGAAAATCAATCGCTCCCTCAAAGGGCTATTCATCAGACAAATTAGAAAGCGCCGCTGGAACAGTGCTGCTCAGCAAATGCTCGCCGGTAGCAAAGTTAAGACGACAAGACTGACGACGAACTGAGACAGCCTGCAAGAGGCGAAAGACACTGCAGCAAACAAATCGTCCGGCTTGGACGAAAGCTGAAATCGGCAAAAAACAACATACTCGTCCGGGGCCAACGAAACAAAATCTGTGACGTTTGCTTGCTCTGGTGAAACACAGCATCAAGTAAGCAAAAGCTCTTTAGAAAAATGTCCCTGAAAATTTTTCTATGTTCATCTCCAGGAATCAGTTGGCCTCAAATTGCCCCCCCCCCCCCCTCCGAAATCCCAAACTTTTTTGAATAAGGTATGCCGAATGGTGCGCAAAATATATGGCCCTCATATTTAACAAATTGTTGGCGTGCTCCGAGCTTCGGACGGACTGGAAATACGCCCAGATAACACCTATCCCAAAACCTACCGAAGTGCAGAATAAGGGTGTAGAAGAGCCTTATCTGAAAATAGTGGAATATATCTATAACGGCTGCAAAGCTACCATAGTCCTTCATAAAATCAGCAATAAAATTCCAATAAGGAAAGCTGTCAGGCAGGTAGACACGATCTCGCTAGGGCTGTTCACCGCCTGTTTACATGAGGTATATCGAGGCCTGAATTGGCAACAGTTGAGGATAGCAGTTAATGGAGAATACATAAGTAATCTGCCATTCACTGGTGAGATCACCTTGCTAAGACACTCACTCAGGAGATGAACTGCAAAACATGATCAATAAGACAGACAGGCAAACAGAACAGTGGGTCTTATAATTAACATGCAGAAAACCAAAGTATTGTTCAAGGGTCTATCGAGGCAACAGCATTAATAATACGCAGCAGTAGAGAATACGTCTAAAGAGCAGGCAGTGACCGCTGATCCGGAACATGAGAGAGAAATAATTAGGAGAACAAGAAGGTGGAGCTCATGTGGCAGGTTCTCTCACATGACAGCTTACCAATATCCCTCAAGAGAAAAGTATACAACAGCTGTATCTTGCCAGTACTCACCTACGGGGCAGGAACGTGGAGGCTAACAAAGAGGGTTCAGCTTGTGTTGAGAACAACGTAGCGAGCTATGGAATGGAAAATGATAGGTGTAACGTTAAGAGACCGGAAACGGCGAAGTGGGTAAGGGAACAAACGCGGGTTAATCATATCGTTCGTCCGTTCGTCCGTGTTTTTTGTGTGTTCCTTCTACGTGTGTTTGTGCTTCTTCGCTGCAATATGAATCAAGAGAGTTAATCATATCCTAGTTGAAATCAAGAGGAAGAAGTGGGCTTGGGCAGGGCATGTGATGCGAAGGCAAGATAACCGTTCATCTTAACTTGAGAGGGCTACGTGCTTGCGCAAAAGACGGGACGAAAACGAGGAAACACAAACGATATTGTACCATTAATGCGCAAATTCCAACTCGTTTTCGTCCCGTCTTTTGCGCAAGTACGTACCCCTTTCAAGCTATGAACCAACTCGCCCAGATTAGACTTTTAATCGCTCATCTTAAGGATAACAGAGTGGATTCCAAGATAGGGCAAGCGTAGTAGGGTGCGGCAAAAAGTTAGATGGGCGGATGAGATTACGAAGTTTTCGGGGAAAGGGTGGCCGCAGCTGGCCAAGGACAAGGTCAGTTGGAGAGAAACATGGGAGGGGCCTCGCCCTGGAGTGGACACAGTCAGGCGAATGATTATTATTATTTCACATCTTCATATAAGCTTTCAGCGATCTGCTCATCATGGCTTGATGTAGGCGCGTAGGCCTGCGCAATCTTCAGCTTATAATTCTTATTAAGTTCAATTACGCTATCTGCCACCCTATCGTTAATACTATAGAATTCCTCTATGGTGTCATGACAACAACTTGGGCATGTTGGTTATTCATGTGTGATGGAACAGCGCAGAACGAGAGGATAGGACAGAAGACAGGCGCCTGCCTATATGCTGCCAGCTATATCATCATCATTTTATTCCAACATCAACATTACAGATGCTGAGGACCGTGAACAAAAAGCCTCTAGCTGGGCTTGACGGGGTTCACGGCCCCTTTGATGAGGAATCCCAGGCCTTGTCTGTCTGCTAATCCACAATAGCACAGCACCCCTTAATATTGTCTGCGCCTCATCTGTCCTCCGAACCTACATGACACTCCCGCTATTATGGTTACGCCGCGAGGACGAGACAAATACGCAAACATGACGCTGAACTTACAACTGTGAGGATGTGCCCCTCCTACAAAGAACAGCAACGTACAACAAATCTTGAGCGACATTTATCTTGCACCGCCAACACAGAGATGCAGGTTAGAGGCCACGGGGCAAGTCTTTATTGGGGGGCCACCATCAGGGCTTGCGAGCGAGCACCAGGAAGGACTTGGTGTAGTCGCTGACCGAGTGGAAGTACTCGCGGTCCACGACGGTCCACTCGAGGTCCATGAAGCCCGCGTCGCGCAGCGCCTTCTCCACGCTCTCCTTGGTCAGGGTGACGCAGTTGAACTTGCCGGCCTTCATGTCCCAGTAGGTCATGCCAAGCACTCCGTTCATCAGCAGGTGGCCGCGGCGTCGCACCAGGCCGTGGACCCTGCGATGGCACCCCCCGCTTCTTTCACGCATTGCGCTACAACCATTTCCGCACTTGTCAATGGCTCAGTAGTCTGCGGCGCCTTCCCGTGCCACATTTTTCAATTGAGCAAGCGGGTATGGACGGCTTCGAAAGTAAGTGCTTTACTCTCGTTCACCGGAAATGTGTTCAGAGACCTCATTATCTACTTCCGGCTGCCGGCGTCCCGGCGCCTTCACAGCTGCATCGGAAGTGTTTGGTGGCTGCACAGCCTTGCATCGAAGACCCCTCTGGCCTTCACAGGGAGTTTTACCTCTGGGTTCGAGCTGGACAGCGCAGTCTCCCACTGCTCTAGGGTGGAGAGTCGCAAATGCTCCGCGGGTTTGTCCGCGGGGTATTCATAAAGAATGTGATAGAGAGTGGCTTTGGGTGCCCCGCGCTTAAAGCAGTCCGGTCAGACTTTGTCGGGGTGCATTAATGTTCCTGTTTGTACTGCCCCCAGGCTACTCCTTGCCTTGTGCTGAGTGAGGGGTGCTGGGGAGGGAATTTCAGTACACTGTTTCTGTAGTGGGAAGTAATTTCGAAGTACGAGACCATTCTCTCTCTAGCCGATCAGAGATAAGAATTGCCCACCGCCCAGCCGACGAGTTCTCGGGCATATTGCTTCGCGTTTTTGTTTCCCTCACAGCCGGACTGAGCTGGAACCCGCATCAGTTTAATTGACCTTAGATTGTGGTGCAGCAATGTGGATAGCATTTTGAATCCGGTATTGTATAGAGAGCGATTCGCAAAGCTCCGTGTTGCCGTTTTAGAGTCGCTTATAATTCAGCAATTCGTTGCAGCAATAGGAAGAGCTATGGCAGCTTGTGTTTGTGATGAGTGGATCGTATTTCTGATTCAGGCGCCATTGACCAGTTTTCCTGTTTGACTGAATACCTCTATAGAAAAAGAATTTTGGTTGGTGTATTCTGCAGCATCAACGCTTACTACGTATGAGTGAGAGAAGTGTCTTTGGACTCCTTCAGCACTATCTCCTTTCCTCGTCATGCTCCGGATACATGTTGAAATGTACAGGCTTGACGTGTAGGTGTTTATGTGATTTGGAATGTTTCGATAGAGCTGATGTGTGGTCAGATCGCCTCTGCTGACATTTTGAAATGAAAAGTTTATTTCTCCACACATATTATAGTGGAAAAAGGGGACACCGCGGGCAAAAAGCTGCGTAATGCAGCTTGAACTCGCACCCAGTGCCCCATGAATACAACGACAGCAGTGTGTTTCGCGAACATCAGGCTTAAGGCAAGCTTACTATCTCCATCAAAACAAAGAAAGAAAAAGGTCGACCGACAGTGTAAACCTGATATCGCGTGCAAAACAAAAGAGATGCGAGTAAATAATAGGAACAATATTCAATAGAATATACCAAACCTTTGATAGAAAAAAAAAACGTAATGGCGCAAGAAACGAGGACACGGAAGGCACATAAAAGACAGGACTGACGCCATTGTGTGCCTTCCGTGTCCTCTTTTCTTGCGCCATTACCAGTTTTTTCTTTGAACATGAACCAACTCGACCAAACTAGAGTTTTACAGAAGAGCAAGTTGCTGGGCTAGTTGGTGCTGTTGCATCGTGGTGGAGCAACCTTTTATCTATGTTCCACCCTCTCATGATTGCTATATATTCTCTGTATTCCCAATAAAAATTCAGTTGATAGTCAGCGCCTGTGTACGTCCTTCCTTGTTTCTTGTGTCCCGTCCTTTGCGCTGCTCCACCACGATGTAGTTTTACACCAAACCTATTTACACTGATGCCACAATAGACTCGAAAATGCACATGACAGAAAATAACTGATTCTTTGAGATGTCTTGAATACAAACATTATTTGCTGCCAATATGTTAAGACAATTTTCTAGGTTATAGGATAAGGAATGTTTACGATTAAAGTACGGCAAAACGGTAGAAGCCACTTAAGGTAAAAGACATCGGGTACTGTACACCGGTGTGTATTGGTGTAGATGAAATGCTGCAAGGAACAGTTGATTATTTGTTTTAACTGCATTTTTGTATGCTCATAATGATATGAACGGATGCGGTATATCAACACGCCAAATGCCATATAGCTTGAAGTAAAGAAACGAATGGGAATGCCAGGGTACATTTGCAATCAATCTGACAGCATGTTACTGTGAAACTAATATATAGTGTTCGTTATGTTTTGTTGTGGTACCCCAGACACTTATGCAGTAGGTAATACTACGTAATAATAGACAAGAATCTTCATCTTTGTTGGAAGTGAGTATCCATATAGACACGAGACATCATTGACTCGGTTCATTTTCTTGCAGATAGTGTTTATATGACAAAAGCATTTGTTGGGCGAGTTGGTGTTTTTGATGATCCATAACTACAGCGCAAACGACAGGACAGAGATGAAGAAGATGAAGATGAAGAAGGCAGCGCTGTGTGGTGTCCCTTCTTCATCTCTGTCCTGTCGTTTGCGCTGTAGTTATGGGTGTTTATATGATATATTGAAGAAAACAGCACTCGTCGAGGTCACAAAGGAAAAGAAAAACATACAAACCACAAACAAACTGACGTTTCGGCACCGCTACGGGTGCCTTGTTCACAATGTAAACGAAACGAAATGGGCCGTTGCTTATGAAGTTAAGGTGTTGCACACAAAGCGCATGTAGTATATCTCGGGTAGATTTCCCCGCGTCCTGTTTATCGCTTCGTTTGTCATTTGGATGTGTAATGATTCCTTCAGTAGGCGGGTAGGTAAGTTTTTACCTTTCAAGTATACGTGCGGAATCCCAGTCAATCAGGTGGCCCGAGTCTTGATTGTGCTATGCTAGAGCGTTAGAAGTCACGTTTTTGTTCTTTACGTCACGTTGATGTCCTTTCAATCGTCTTCTGAAATCGCCAGTTTTGCCTACGTACGAAGCGCTGGAATCTTTGCAAGGAATTTTGTAGACGACGTCAGGGTAGCTTGTCTTCTCTAAAGGGTCTTTCACCCGTACCAGATGATTTCGGAGCTTGCTGGATGGTACATTGGACACTTGGACGTCGTAGGCAGCGAATATCTTGCATAAGGTTGTGAAGGTGTAGGTTGCGCAACCACGGGACGAACCACGGAGAAAATACACAGACGCGTGTCTTTCACATGCGTGCTGGTTTTTCCGGCCAAAGGAGCAAGTACTCGGTGTAGGTAGCCCGACAACTTGTACAATGGAGACCGGGTGAAGTCCACAATCGGGCGAAGTGGCGCATCCTTTTAGTGCACCTTGGGTACCCCTTATATTCTTCGCGCGGAGCCATTGTGGCAGAGCAGACGATTGTACAGGAAGCCCCTGTCCGGAGGAACGTGAAAGACTCAGCACAGTTTGTGGAAAAACTAAAGACAATAGCGTTTGACGGCGACTGCGCCATGGTGTCTTTCGACGGGACGTCCATGTTTACATGTGTGCTGGTGGACTTCGCAGTCGAATGGTGCAGAACAGCGATGAACAACGACTTGTCGCTGCCAGAACGTACACTCATTGAAACGGACGAACTATGCCAGCTTCTCAAATACGTACTTCACGTTCAATAAGACGTTCTACAGGCAGGACTTCGGGACAGCAATGGATGCTTCAATCTATGTGGTTTGTGCCAACCTGGCCCTAGAAACGATTGAATACCGCGTGCTCACGTCATTCGACCCTCCACCAAGGCTGTTTCTTCGGTACGTTGGCGATTCTTTCTTCCTAATCCATCGACAACACGCCGAAAGATTCCTGCGACACCTTAACTCGCTTCCAGAAAGCGTCCAGTTCACTATGGTAGAAGTCAACGTGCGCCTCTCCTTCCTTGACGTCCTTGTTGAAAGAACAAGAAACGGTTTCGCAACGAGTGTATATAGGAAGCCTACCCACACAGGTAAATATCTGAATTTTCATTCAGCGGACCCAATAGGACATAAACGACCGGTTGCCTCGGCGCTTTTTAATCGGGCCTTCAGGATTTGCTCAAGCCCAAGAAAAGCAGGTGGTGAACTGAGCCACATACGGAAGGACCTTAAAGAAAACTGACACCCGTCCCAAGTCCTCCGTTCGCAAGAACTACGCGCTGCAGCACCCCTCCAACCGGAGAAAGAAGAGAAAAGAAAAAGCGTGCTGTCATTCCTCATGCACAGGGCGTCAGCAAAACCTTATGCAGGATATTCGCTACCTAGCTACGACGTCCAAGTGTCCCATGTTCCATCCAGCAAGCTCTGAAATCATCTGGTACGGGTGAAGATTCTTTAGAGAAGACAAGCTACCCTGGCATTGTCTACAAAATTCCTCGCAAATATTCCAGCGCTTCCTAAGTAGGCGAAACTGGCGATTTCAGAAGACGATTGAAGGAACACCAACGTGACGTAAAGAACAAATAAGTCACTTTTAACGCTCTAGCAGAGCACAATCAAGACGCGGGCCACCTGACTGACAGGGATTCAAATTCAGATTCAAATTAAAATTTATCTAGCATCAACAATGATGTTACAAAACTCGTGATGCTACGGGGTGCTAGCAAAAAGCCTGTAACGGCTTGACAAAGGCCAGCACCCCGTTCACAGAGCAATACAGCAGTGGACAAAAAGAGCGATATAAAGAAAAGCAATATATATATATGGCGACGGCTTTACATAATCATAAAAACATGTTAAGTGATCGGGCTAACAATGCGGGCTCATAATTGCGAATGTTAACGTCTTGAGTAATTACATATACACTGATTGATAGATCACTTGGACGTGTTATCAGAAGAGCTAAGAGCGTGTGGTAGTGTGTACATCAGCATTTGGCGGCCATAGTTAGTACGGGTGTGAGGAATCTTCCATGTCTGACTGCTTCGTGTGCTATATGCTTTCGCAAATGGAGACAGGGTCGCAAGGTTTTCAAGAAAAGGGTCATTATTTAGATGAAAGGCATGATGACGTTTTAAGAGGTCCATTGAACAGGTTCGGTAATGGTTGTAATCTAAGGTCATCAAAAAGAGGTATTGTGTGTGCGTCATTGGGTTCATTTAATATAATTCTTACAGCTTTTTTTCTGCAGTCGATAGATTTTGGACAAGTTTGTGTACGTTGTTGTGCCCCATATCAAGTGGCAATACGATAATGTAGATGCGAAAAGGGAGTTATACAAAAGTAATTTAATTTGCTTAGGCAGAAAGTAACGAAAACGTGCAAGAATACGAACTATTCGGGATAGTTTGGAGTGAACGAGGTCAGTCTGTGCGTTCCACTGCATATTCTCATGAAAAGAACACCTAAGGTTTTTATTACTGGTACCACCTCTATGACTGAAAGACCAAGTTGCAGGACAATATTTGAATTAACTGGTTTATTTTTAGGGCGAAAAAGAACTGATTTTGTCTTCGAGACGTTTATAGTTGAGGAATTATTTAGACACGAAGTGTTCAATACATCAAGCACTGCATTCGCTTTCTTTACAAGCAGGGGTAAACTGTGATGGGAGAAAAATAAGGTTGTGTCATCGGCATAAATAATAAATGATGTATTTAAATCTATGTTAACAAGGTCATTAAATATAGGTTGAAAAGTAGTGGCTCGAGAATATTTCCCTGCCGAACGCCATGTAGCAATGGTTTGAAGCTGGAGCAAGAGTTATTTATGTGCACCGTTTTGTTGGCGGTATTGTAGGTAGGATTTAATAAGAGAAAGGAAACAGCCTCTGAAACCATAATATTATAATTTTGTTCATAGTGTAAGGTGATTTATTTTGTCCAATGCCTTTGAACAGTCTATGAAAATTCCAAGTGAATACATCATCATCATCATCAGTCTGACTACACCCACTGCAGGGCAAAGGCCTCTCCCATGTCTCCAATTAACCCTGTCCTTTGTCAGTTGCCACCACTGTATCCCCGCAAACTTCTTAATCTCATCCGCCCAACTAACTTTCTGCCGTCCCCTGCTACGTTTGCTTTCTCTTGGAATCCACTCCGTTACCCTTAAGGACCAGCGATTATCTTGCCTTCGCATTACATGCCCTGCCCAAGCCCATTTCTTCCTCTTGATTTCAACTAAGATGTCATTAACCCGCGTTTGTTCCCTCACCCACTCCGCCCTCTTCCGATCTCTTAACGTTACACTATCATTTTCCTTTCCATAGCTCGCTGCGTTGTTCTTAACTTAAGCTGAACCCTCTTTGTTAGCCTCCACGTTTCTGCCCCATAGGTGAGTACCGGTAGGATACAGCTGTTGTATACTCTTCTCTTCAGGGATATTGGTCAGCTATCATTCATGATCTGAGAGAACCTGCCATATGCGCTCCACCCCATTCTTATTCTTCTAGTTATTTCCCTCTCATGATCCGGATCTGCGGTCACTACCTGCCCTAAGTAGACATATTCTCTTACTACTTCCAGCACCTCGTTACCGATTGCGAACTGCTGTTCCCTTGCTAGGCTGTTGAACAATACTTTGGTTTTCTGCATGTTAATTCTTAGCCCCACCGTTCTGCTCTGCCTGTCTAACTGATTGATCATGCTTTGCACTGCTTGTCCTGAGTGGCTTAGCAAGGCAATGTCATCAGCGAATCGCAAATTACTCAGGTAATCTCCATTAACTCTTATCCCCAACTGTTCCCATTCCAGTCCCCGCGGAATACCTCCTGTAAGCAGGCAGTGAAGAGCATTGGCGAGATCGTGTCTCCCTGCCTGACACCTTTCCGTATTGGAATTTTATTGCTGACTTTATGGAGAACTATAGTAGCTGTGCAATCGTTATAAATATCTTCCAATATTTTCACATAATACTCTTCTACACCCTGATTCCGCAATGCCTGCATGACAGCTGAGGTTTCCACTGAGTCAAATGCTTTCTCGTAATCGATGAAGGCTATATATAGGGGTTGGTTATATTCTGCGCATTTCTCTATCATCTGATTGATAGTGTGAATGTGGTCTATTGTCGAGTATGCTTTACGAAAGCCTGGTTGATCATTTGTTTGACTAAAGTCCAAGGTTGTCCTGACTATTAGCGATTACCTTAGTAAATACCTTGTAGGCAACGGACAATAAGCTTATTGGTCTGTAATTCTTCAAGTCCTTGACGTGTCCTTTCTTATGAATTAAGATAATATTAGCGTTCTTCCAAGCTTCTGGTACTCTCGAGGTCACAAGGCATTGCGTATACAGGGTGGCTAGTTTTGTAGCACAATCTCTCCTCCGTCCTTCAACAAATCTGCTGTTACCTGATCCTCACCAGCTGCTTTCCCTCTTTGCATTGCTCCCAAGGCTTTCTTTACTTCCTCCTTCGTTACTGGCAGGATGTCCCATTGCTGTGCTCGACTGCCTCCCTCAGTAACTTTATGATTACATTCGCTACTGTATAGATTTGTGTAGAACTCTTCGGATAATTCAACTATCTTATCCATATTGCTGATGACTTTGCCCTGTTTGTCGTTTAGCGCATACATCTGGTTTTTACCTATGCCCAGTTTTCTTCTCACTGATTTTAGGCTACCTCCGTTCCTTAGAGCATGCTCGATTTTCTCCATGTTAAACTTTCTTATGTCGGCTACCTTGCGCTTATTTATTAACTTCGACAGCTCTGCTAGTTCTATCCTGTCTGTGGAGTTAGACGTCCTCATGCTTTGACGTTTCTTAATCAGATCTTTAGTCTCCTGAGATAGCTTGTTGGTATCCTGTCGAACCATCCTACCACCTACTTCTGCGGCGCACTCTGTAACGATAGCTGTAAGATTATCATTCATTGTTTCAACACTACGGTCGTCTTCTTCAGTTAAAGCGGAAAATCGGTTTTGCAGCGACATTCTGAATTCCTCTACCTTCCCTCTTAATGCTAACTCGTTAATAGCCTTTCGATTCACCAGTTTCCTCCGTTCCCTCTTCAAATCTAAGCTAACACGAGACGTTACCATTCTGTGGTCGCTACAATGGACCTTACCGAGGACCTCCACATGCTCTACGATGCCAGGGTGTGCACACAATATGAGGTCTATTTCATTTTTAGTCTCACCATTGGGGCTCTTCCACGTCCACTTCCTGTTCGCTCGTTTGCGGAAGAAGGTATTCATAATCCGTAAATTATTTCTATCTGCGAACTCTACTAATAGCTCTCCCCTACTGTTCCTAGAACCTATGCCATAATCACCTACCGCCTTGTCTCCAGCCTGCTTTTTACCTACCTTTAAATTAAAGTCGCCCATCAGTACAGTGTACTGTGATTTTACTTTGGTAATTGCTGATTCCACATCCTCATAGAAGCTTTCAACTATCTGGTCATCATGGCTTGATGTAGGCGCGTAGGCCTGCAACACCTTCAGCTTGTACCTTATTAAGCCTAATTACGATAGCTGCCACTCTCTCGTTAATACTGTAAAACTCCTCGATGTTGCCAGCTATATCCTGATTTATGAGGAATCCCACACCTAGTTCTCGCCTATCTGCTAATCCACGATAGCACAGTACATGCCCGCCCTTTAGTACTGTATACGCCTCATCTGTCCTCCTAACCTCACTAAGCCCTATGACATCCCATTTAATACCGGCTGATTCCTCCAATAGCACTGTTAAGCTAGCCTCACTAGCTAAGGTTCTTGTGTTAAACGTTGCCAGGTTCAGTGTGCAATGGCGGCCTGTGCGGAGCCAGAGATTCTTAGCACCCTCCGCTGCGTCACAGATCTGACCGCCGCCTTGGTCAGTTGCTCCGCAGCCGCTGGGGACTGAGGGCCGAGGATTAATTGGTTTTTTCATAGAAGGTTGTGGCCAAGTACTACACCAGGGTGGCCAAACTCTGTTCTGGTGAGGAAGTGCGTTGTCGGTTCTGGTCACCGAAATCAGGCCGCACTCCAAGCCTGGTTATGCAATTCCATCGACACGCGAAGTTTTTTTAATCCGGTGGAGAATTGCGTGGCACCGGGATTCGAACCCCGGTCCTCTTGCACGCGAGGCGGGTGCTCTACCTCTACGCCATCGCTGCAGTGAATACAATTGGTGTTCAAAGTTCCGCACCGATACTTGAAAGGGAAAACTTATCTATCCGCCTACTGAAGGAATCATTACACATCCAAATGACAAACGAAGCGATAAACAGGACGCGGGGAAATCTACCCGAGATATACTACATGCGCTTTGTGCGCAACACCTTAACTTCATAAGGCAACGGCCCATCTCGTTTCGTTTCCATTGTGAACAAGGCACCCGTAGCGGCGCCGAAATGTCAGTGTGTTTTTGGTTTGTGTCTTTTTCTTTTCCTCTGTGACCTCGGCGAGTGCTGTTTTCTTCAATATGGTGAATTTTTCTCGCCGGACGGGTTTCCGTCGAATCCTTAACTATGATGTGTTTATATGTTTGTCCCAAGTCTGGATCTCCATGAGCACCACACACCGAGACATTTTATAGTGTCTACAACCTCAGTTGTGGAGTTACCCAGCATGAGATCAAAATTCATGGAGATAGGCTTGTTCTTTGGACGGAAGATAATTGCATTAGTTTTCCTAGCATTTACTGTTAAACAATTCTTTCGCGGCCGTTTTACCTCTCGGTGTTGAAGAAAGTCCTTCGTATTGCCTGCCGCGGTGGCTGAGTGGTTATGGCACTCGGGTGCTGACCCGAAAGACGCGGGTTAAATCCCTGCCGCGGCGGTCGAATTTCGATGGAGGCGAAATTCTACAGGCCTTGCGACCCCAGAAGGAGCGGTTTTATAACCGTTCCTGTTCAACATTACCGTCATTCCTTTAGCCAGGAAACTAGCGCAACTACCCGATGTGGAACACTTGCTCTACGAGGATCATACCACACTGCTGGCTACCACGGGTAACGAATGCAGAATAGAAATCTTCCAAGAAGCCACTGACCATGCGGTAGAGGAAGATTACCATATTGACCCCAGCTGTTCGTCTGAAAGCCTATCCGCACCTCTGCGTTACTGCGGTCGGTTGAACTGCACTGAGCAGCAGCAGCTTCTATTATCTGGGCCTCCCTCTCGGCTTTGGGTGGCAGACCTGGCGCTGGACCCACAACGTGCTCACCTCATGAAACGAAAGCCGGCCAATTTCTGATGTCCTTAATTTTGAAGCATGTCAAGCAAGAAATTCAAGATATTTTTGTGCTGTGCCTTCATCCACTTACGTTGACTTCTGAAGTTCCTGAAAATAACACGATTAGCTTTCTTGGCCTTAGACTCAGCTTTACGCCAAATCATACCTGCTGGTCGTTTGAATCACGAAGCAACAAACCTCTACTTCCATTCTCGTCGTCGCATTCTGTTGTGTCCCCTTATTGCTTTTGTGTGTGTGCGCCCCCGCATCCTCCTCCTAACGGCCACTCGCATCCTCCTCCTAACGACCACTCGCATCCTCCTCCTAACGACCACTTGCCCCTCGTCGCACGCTGTCGCCAGATGCCCCCCCATGGTGCGCCCCCGCATCCTCCTCCTGTTTTGGGAAGCCACTCCCTCCCGTGGACGCTTCTCCGCTCCCTCCTTTCTTCGGGCGGCCAGTTCGGCTCCTGCCTCGGTCGACGCTGGTCGCACCCTCATCGGCTTTAAATAAACGAAGTCTTTAAGTACCGTGTGCGTCTTTCGCTGCATTCAACACAGCGACCGGACACGACAGTGGCGACGAGAAAGTGGATTCGACCCGCGCTACGCAACGCTATTGACAAGCCATGGCTACGCGAGGGTTTCCCAATCAGATACCAGAGTTCAACGGCTCATCGTGGTCATCGTGGGTTGGACGCCTTCAGTTCTACTTTGAAGCTAACAACATCACAGACCCAGCCTTGAAGAGGGCCAACCTGCTGACGCTGTGCGGGGAGCAGACCTACGATACTGTCTGCGCCCTTATTCAGCCAAGCACACCAGCGGCAGTGTCTTACGACGACATCGTAAAAGCGCTGCAAAAGCACTACGACCCAAGGCCATCCGAGGTCTACAGCCGGGCTCGCTTCCAACGACGAGATCAACTGGGAGGAGAAACTGTGAGCGCCTACGTAGCCGCGCTCAAGAAGCTCGCTGCCGACTGCAATTTTGGAACGCTGTCGACAACAGCTACCGGGCAGGAGGGAGACGCAGCTTCTTCTGCTAACACCACCATGCTTCCCTTGGACGTGATGTTACGCGACAGATTTGTGTGCGGACTGAGTGACGAGTCACTGCAGCAGCGCCTGTTCGCTGAGAAGGACCTCACATTCAGCAAAGCTTACGACATCGCCGTTCGAGCGGAGAGCGCCGGTCACCAGCAGAGAGGGATTCGCCGGAACACCGAGCCGGTACACCAGACAAGCAACCAGGTGCGCAAGCCTTCTGTTGTTGTAAAATCGGTCAAAAAGGCACAACGCTGCTGGCGGTGTGACGACCAACACAACCCCCAGGGATGTCGATTCCAGTCAGCCACGTGTCATTTTTGCCACAAGCGAGGGCATATCGAAAGAGCATGCATTACGAAACGGAGACTTGCCAAGATAAAGTCACCTTCCCAGCCTAATCACAGCGTCAACGCCTCAGAGAATACGCCGCTATCTGATCTCCATGGAACAACATCAGCAACACCATCTGTGTTGTACGACCTGAACACCATGAATCTCGGCACGCGACCGAAGATTTTTACAGAAGTAAGCGTACATCACCAGCTGATTAAGTTCGAGGTGGACTCCGGCGCAGCCTGTACTCTGATCAGTGAGGACACGTTCCGAACTTCATGGCCATCTGACGCACCCGCCCTGCAACAAGACGACACGCACCTGCGAACGTGGTCAGGACAGAATCTGCCACTATTGGGCTCTGCCAACGTGCAGGTTAACTACAACGGCCAGACCCATACGCTACCTCTGCTTGTTGTGAAGGGCACAGGATCAAGCCTTCTAGGGAGAAACTGGTTTTCTCCACTAGGCGTGATGATATGCGGCATACACCAGACGCCGAGCCAGAACATGGTTGAGCAACTGCAAGAGAAATACGAAAGAGTATTCTCGGAAGAGATTCCAGGAAACGAAGGGCCCCCGGTCACACTGGAGTTGTTGGACAACGCGCAACCCAAATTTCTGAAGGCCAGGCCGGTGCCGTTTGCTCTCCGAGATTCAGTTGAAAAAGAGTTGGACAAACTGGAGCAGCAAGGTGTCATCGAGCCGACGCAGCATTCAGAATGGGCCACACCACTTGTCGTAGTTCGCAAGAAGAACGGAACCATACGCCTCTGCGGAGACTACCGGAGCACCGTCAATCTTGCGACTAAAGCGTCCTCTTACCCGCTACCGACACCTGAAGAAGTATTCAGTGTACTGCGTGGCGCAAGAGTCTTCAGCACATTGGACCTCACCCAGGCGTATCAGCAGCTGAAGGTGAGCGAGTCAACTGCTGAATTATTGGCAATTAACACACTGAAAGGCTTGTACAAAGTCAAGCGACTGCCTTTTGGCGTAGCTGCAGCCCCGGCCATATTTCAAAAATTCAGGGAGACAGTGCTTCAGGGCATCCCAGGAGTTTGTGTCTACCTTGACGATGTCATCATCAGTGGCACTTCCACTGAAGAGCATGCAGTGCGCCTAGAGCTCGTTCTCGAAAGGCTAGCAAACGCTAATTTGTGCATAAGCAAATCGAAGTGCTGTTTTGCGGTGCCAGAGGTGCAATTTCTGGGACACCGAATTGATGCGGAAGGCATTCACCCTACCGAGGACAAAGTGCGAGCGATCACAGAAGCACGAGCTCCAACAAACAAGCAGGAGCTACAGGCTTTTCTCGGACTCTTGACGTTCTACGACCGGTTCTTGGAACAAAGAGCTACCGTGGCCAACGACTTATACCAACTCCTTCGGAAAGATGTGACATGGACATGGTCGCCACGCCATCAGCAGTCATTCGATGCCCTGAAAGACCTGATTCGAAGATGTACAGTCCTCCGCCACTACGACGAAAGGAAGCCTCTGCTTTTGGCTTGCGACGCATCACCGTATGGAGTCGGCGCGGTTCTATCGCAAACTGACGAGCAAGGAAGGGAAGCTCCCATCGCCTTCGCCTCACGTACGTTGTCGCAAGCAGAACGCAACTACGCGCAACTTGACAAAGAAGGGCTAGCCATCGTCTACGCGGCGACACATTTTCACCAGTACATTGCCGGCCGGAAGGTGACCTTTATAACCGATCACCGACCGCTATTGGGCATTCTGGGACCACAAAGGCCTATGCCACCAACCTTGTCTCCGCGAATGACACGTTGGTGCATCAAACTCTCAGCGTACGACTACGCTCTGGTCTACCGCAATGGGAGTAAACATCAAAACGCCGATGCGCTAAGCCGTCTGCCACTAGACGCAACTGTTGACGAACCATTTCCACCAGGAGACGTTCTGATGTTCGAAGCACTGCCAGAACCTCCGCTTACAGCAGGTACAGTTGCAGCATCTACGCAGAAGTGCGCAGCTCTCCGGCTAGTTTACACAGCTGTTCAACAAGGCAACGTGCATAAACTCAAAGGGGACAACTTCGACGCTTACCGCAGGCGAGCTACAGAGTTGAGCACCCATCGCGGCTGCATCATATTTGGGTCCCGAGTTGTGATGCCGAGAGAACTACGCGCACAAGCTATGTCTCTCATCCACGCCGGACATCGGGGCATCGTTGCAATGAAAAAGTGTGCCAGAAGCTACATGTGGTGGCCTGGCATTGACAACGACATCGAAACAGTGGTGCGAGAATGCAAGCCTTGCCAGAGCAGCCGGAGCGCCCCGCCGAAAGCTCCTGTCCCAGAATGGGAAAAGCCAGACACACCATGGCACACACTGCACATTGATTTTGCAGGACCAATTGAGGGCTGCACTTTCCTTGTGGTCGTAGATGCCTACACAAAGTGGCTTGAGATAAGGCAAATGGGACAGACGACTTCGGCAGCAGTCATTGACAACCTCCGATCACTATTTGCAACGTTCGGCCTGCCGCGCAAGGTAGTGTCGGACAACGGAACACCGTTTGTGTCTGCGGAGATCCTCAAGTTTTATCGCGACAACGGGATCTCATCAGTTACATCGGCCCCTACCACCCAGCGACAAACGGACAAGCCGAGCGCTACGTAGCCGAGCTAAAACGCGCCCTTGAAAGAGATCAGACAGGCTCGCTGCAGCGCCGCCTTGCGCGCTTTCTCTTCAAGCAGCACACGACTGTTCAGAGCACAACAGGCGAGACCCCCTCGAAAATGATGTTCGAGCGTGAAATGCGAACCCAGCTCACAGCCATCCTCCCCGAGCCAAAGGCAGAGACGTTCCGGGAAGAAAAAGCAATTCCGCGCTGCGGCACGCTTAATGAGGGGCAGCGCGTCCTCGCCCGACAGTTTCTGAAAAAGCCACGCTGGGAGGAAGCTACAATTGTCAGACGCATAGGCCTGCGCTCTTGGCTCGTCAACATACATGGCACAGTAGCACGCCGACATCTCAACCAGCTGCGTAGATTTACGACGCCGTCTGAGAGCTGTCCGCCAGCGGAGAGAACACGTGCACCATCTTCCCACATAGCCTGGCACCTCTTCCCGGAAGAAGAGACTTCGCCCAGGACAGACCTAGGAGACACAGCGAACAACAGCCAGCCTACAAGTGTTTCTCCCCCGAGCGCACAAAGCCAGCGCGCCTCCACGCGTGAGCGCCGACCCCCTGCACGATACCAGGCAACTTTCTAAGGGGGAAGGAAGTGTTGTGTCCCCTTATTGCTTTTGTGTGTGTGCGCCCCCGCATCCTCCTCCTAACGACCACTCGCATCCTCCTCCTAACGACCACTCGCATCCTCCTCCTAACGACCACTTGCCCCTCGTCGCACGCTGTCGCCAGATGCCCCCCCATGGTGCGCCCCCGCATCCTCCTCCTGTTTTGGGAAGCCACTCCCTCCCGTGGACGCTTCTCCGCTCCCTCCTTTCTTCGGGCGGCCAGTTCGGCTCCTGCCTCGGTCGACGCTGGTCGCACCCTCATCGGCTTTAAATAAACGAAGTCTTTAAGTACCGTGTGCGTCTTTCGCTGCATTCAACACAGCGACCGGACACGACACATTCCAAGCTGGTTAAACGCGCCGTGGCTAAGTCATGCTATAACAACGCTCTAAATAAATCATGCATTCACTCTCAACAAGATGCCGCCGCGGCTGCTCAGCGGTTATGGTGCTCGGCTGCTGACCCGAAAGACGCGGGTTCGATCCCGGCCGCGGCGGTTGAATTTCTTTGGAGGAGAAATTCTAGAGGCCCGTGTACTGTGCGATGTCAGTGCACGTTAAAGAACCCCAGGTGGTCGAAATTTCCGGAGCCCTCCACTACGGCGTCTCTCATAGCCTTAGTCGCTTTGGGACGTTAAACCCCATAAACCAAACCAACTCTCAACAAGATAGTTTCAACCACCAAACTGATCGCCTTGTAAAAGCACGATATTCCAAGCAACTGCTCGTGTCCGTACCTGAATTGATGCTCGTAAGTTTAAGCAAAAACAGAAAGAACGAACTGACAGAGTCCGCCAAGGTTAAAGAAAAGACTACAGTTGTTTCTTACATTCGCAAATTTTCGCATAAACTAAAGGAAATAGACAAGCGAGCTCACGTAAGAGTCGTTTTTTTCGGCTCCCGAAAAGCTTGGGAAACTGTGGAAACAAGTAAATGACGAATTCTCACCACAGAGGTGCTCCATAAAGCATGAAAATAAGTTTGTTGCATGCCAATAAGGAGTCATCTGCTCCATTACACTTTCGTGCGGAAAACAGTACGTTGGCCAGACGGGCAGATGCCTGAACGAGCGCCTGCAAGAACATAATAGCAATGTTCATAATACTGTTAAACGACATCTTGGCATCCACTGCCGAGATTGTGCAAGCAAAACTTGCCAGCCACACTTCCAATGGTGTTGAGTAGAGACCCCAATATGCTGACTCGAGAAATTATTGAAGCCGCTAAAATCAGTAGGCCCTCCTTATCGCTGTCAACAAAAGAATTAGAATTTCTATCTGCAGGGAAGTAATGCTACTGTATCATTTTGGTTTTTTGTGCATGGACAAGTGTGTATCACCCTCATGTTTTCTTTTTGATGTGTGGAGCCTGTTCTATTTATTCCCACGTTCCGAGCAATAAACCTTTAGTTGCAAGTCATCGCCTCCCTGTGTGTATCTTCCTTTAGTCCTTGTCTATTTCGCGCAGTTCTTGAACATGGCATACCAACTCGCCCACGCATGAGTCCTAACCAGTACAGGCGCGCTTTCGTGTTCTCTCAATTGCGAAAAAAAAAAAATACCCCCACTACCGTGTTCGTTACTAGCAGCGGACATGTGTTGCTAGAAGACAAGCTGAATGGAATGACGCTTGAAGAATCTCTGCCCTTCTCGGGAGAAGAATGCGCCACTAGGAATTTCCTTCGTGCCGCTGTTCCGAAAGAAAACAAAGCAGTACTGGCCTCTTGATGACCCTGGCGTAGGTGTCCAGGTCCTGGATGACCGCCTCGAGGAGCATCGAGGTGACGACCACGTCGTAAGAGCCCTCACGGTCGTACTTCTCGGGCAGGAACTTGCCGCTGTCTCGGTTGAACAGGTCGCACGCCACCACGTCCAGCACGCGCGACCGCAGCTGCTCCTTCAGCTGCGCTGGCCTGCGCGCACCGTGAACATGGAGATGATAGGCCAAGGAACAAGCGGCTGTTGGCGATAGACTTGCTGCAATCAAGAACAAATTGGCATGCGCCGACATGCACTGCGAAGGCAGAGTAAGCGATGGGAGTGGATCGCAGGACGAGAAAAAGCAGGGCCGGCAGAGAGGAGTTCGGTAGCGGCAGTAAATTCTGGAGCCACCGCTAAGTGGTGGGAACGTAGTATGCTATCGTAACCAGCGAACGGACAAGGGCTAGGTAGGATTCCTTCCTCATGAATCAGGATACAGCAGGCAACGTAGAGGAATCGAAGAAAATTAGCATCACTGAAGCATGCTACCACAGAAGGAGGAGGAACAGGACAAAAGCGGTGCTAATTTTTTAGACTGAAAATGCACCAACCAACCCCAAAGTCGTTGTGATGAAACAGAGGAATTCTATAGTATTAACGAGGAACTGGCAGTTTTCGTAATTAGCTTGAATAAGAGCTACAGACTGAAGGTTTTACAGGCTTACGCGCCTAAAACAAGCCATGGTGACCAAATAGTCAATGTAGACTTCGAACGAACAGTGAGAAAACTAAAAACACATCACACTGTACTGATGGATGGCCTCATGACGAAGGTAGTGAAGGAGCAGGCTGTGGGGACTATGGTATAAGATCTAGGAATAGCAGAAAGGAGTTATTAGTGGAGTTCGCAGAGAGGAATAATTTACGGATCATGAATATCTTCTCCTTCAAACGAGAAACAGGAAGTGGAACGTAGAAAAGCCACAACGGTGAGACTAAAAACGAAATTGACTTCATACTATGAGCTCACTCTGGCCTCCTGCAGGATGTGCAGGCCCTCAAAGAGGTGCGCCATAGCGGCCAAAGGCTGGTAAAGTTTCGAATTACCCTAGAATACCTAAGTAATTTGCGATTCGCTGATGACATTGCCTTGTTAAGCCACTCAGGACATGAACTGAAAAGCATTCAATGAGTTAGACAGGCAGAGCAGAACGGTGGGGCTAAAAATTAACATGCAGAAAACCAAAGCAGTGTTCAACAGCCTAGCAAGAGAACAGCATTTCGCAATTCAATAGACCTTATGCGAAATGCACTGCCATCTAGCGGCCGCCGCGCGCGATCCGCCATGTTGGAGGATAGCCGCCGGATTCACAGCACGTACTGGTGCACTCTCGTCGCGCGCGCTCGAGTTTCACCGTCCTCAATATGCTCACATATTGCTTAGTGCCTTGCTGTACGCAGGGGGGTCACAAAGACGCCCAGGGAAAAAAAGGCAAGAGCGCTTGATTTGAGCGCATTTCTATTTTTGGACTGCGATCCCCGACATCCGCGGCGCAAATGTTGCAGAGCCGTCGCTACACGTCGAGACATCGCACAACACATTTTGTTATCGCCATGTAGCTAATGAAATAAGAAATAAGCTTTGTAGGCACGAAGAAAATATCACACAAAAGCTGTTTTTCTCCTGCGATTGCCCATGAAGCGCTGCGATTATCGGCCTCGCAAGAGAGTAATCGTGATCAGCTGTTCAGTGGTACGGGTCGCGCTTTGTGAGAACCGTCGCTCCCAGCGTTATCCGCCGCAGCCGTTATACGCGTTAGTTTTTAGTGTGAACATTTGTTTCGACGGAAACACTAGCAAGGGTCAAGCGCCCGTAGCACGGAACGTTTGCGCTCTGCAATCAGTCAGTCGTTTCTGTTAGACCAGGGAAAGGTGCCCATTTTGTGAAGCGATGGCTTGTATGAATGTAGCGATTTCACTGAACAGGCCGGTTTCCACGAAGCCGTGTGTTGTGTAAACAAACGAACAAAAAAGGACCGTAAGGGAAGCCGCTCAAGCTGTACCATAGTTCCAACTAGTAGCGGGAATGCATAACGCGTGTAGAATCCTCCAAAAATCTCAGTGCACAACTGCTTGCTCGTCGTGGTAAAACCATAGACACTGCTGCATTCACGGCCTACCTGTTTTTAACGGCGATAGTTCAAGAATGGTAAACACTTGTGTAGTGTGGTCGTGCGGGGACCTAGGGGTCTATGTGCCCAGTAATAATAATAAAGTGTTTTCTCTCTCTGTCCAGGGCACTAGGGCAAACTAGGGGCTCTAGAGCCCCTTACTAGAGCACTAGGGCAAACTAACAAATGCTGTACGAACTTTTCAAGAAAAATGGAAAGCGTCGCATGTTGACAGGCCACTTATTTCGACGCTACCAACGTGAGCGTGAGATTTACTATCGCTTGCTTTCGGCGCCGACGCAACACGCAGAAAACGCTACCCCAACAACAACAAATCAAGCGGGACGCCCGTTTACGAAAAAGTATCGAACCAAATAAAAACTGACTCCAACGGGACCGAAATGCGCACATTTTTAGCCGTAAACAAAAATTACACTTGCTTCGTACATTTCTTGGTGTTCAGCGTCGGCAAACTGGCGTAGTACTACGTGAAAAACTTGTAGCTCCGGACCCGGTGGCGTTCGGAAAGTGTGTTTTGGACGCATAGTAAGTGTCTGCGAAGTCACTTGGAAACTTGGGCAGCAGAAACAGGTCGAGCGACCATTCAGCCATGTTTACAGGCTCAAGTGACAGGAAAAATCAGGGGGAACTTTGTTGACCTAAAGTGCGGTGAGGCGAAAGCCTGAAGCGGGGTGTTGCTGCTTGTGTCACTGATGTGTTGTTAAGGTGTTAAGCTTCGAAACGCGACAGCGTCTTGCAACGCTGCCAGGGGAGTTCGTCGGTAAATTCGTTTTTGAGGAAAGGAAATGTATCTGTCTCGCATACCTCGGTGGACACCTGAACCTCGCCGTAACGGGAAGGGAGAAAGATGGGAGCGAACGAAGACACCGTATTCACTAGACGCGCCTCTTTCACTCCAAACCATCGAGCCGGCATGGCGCAGTGGTTAGCACGCTCGTCTCGCACTCCGGAGAACGGGGTTCGATTCCCGAACTCGACCAATTTCCTACTTGGTTTTATTTATTTATCTGGCCTGATTAAAAAGGTTAATTAGGCTAATTGTGTGACTAAGCAATTAACTAAACTCATTCCCACTTACTTGGAGCATCACTATACGATCCCTTTAATTGGTTGCATGGTTACTAGCCTAAGTACAATTGGCCCCGTTTGAAATTCGCGCACTGTGATGTCACGACCGTTTCGACCAATTGAAAAGCGTGACATTTCTGTCGACAACTCCTGCTTACAACGATGAGGCATTAAAGGATTCCGCCTTAAAAGATTTTGGAGCCAGCACAGCAGTAAGGAAGCTAACGCAGGGCACGCCTAAATCCAGAAAGCAGAGGCGGATCGAGCTACAGTCACCCTCCAACATGGCGGCTTTCCACTGGTTCTTCTTTTCTCCGATAGATGGCAGCAATTTTGCATAAGGTCTATTGGTAGCCAGGTGCTGAAAGTAGTAAGAGAATATGCCTACTCAGGGCAGGTAGTGAGAGCTGATCCGGATCACGGGAGGGAAATAACTAGAAGAATAACAATGGGGTGGAGCACGTATGGCAGGTTCTCAGATCGTCAGTGGCAGTTTACCAGTATCCCTCAAGAGCTGTATCGTACCGGTACGCGTATTCGCCAACTGCAGCCTGTACAGCCACAAGGCTTGAAACCACGGTGAATTGATCACGGTGACTGAAGATTGTCACAACGGCTTACCTAAAAGGGATAATAAATCCTCTTAAACGGCGTTATATGCCACTAAGCATCACTATTTGCGACCTAAAAGGGGAAAAATTGAAAAAAAAATGAAATTAAAAAAACAATAAAATTACAGTACAGAGAGCGGAGTCGAACGGCCGACCTTCCATACGCCACACGTGCCTCTTATCCACTGCGCCATAGCGGCGATGTCAAACCGTCGTTCTGAATGAATATTTATAACCAACCTTAATGTGGCTGCTACCTGCCGGTGGGCGGCGCTGTCATCGCTGGATGTACCGGCTGCATTTGGCGAACACGCTACCGGTACTCACCTATGGGCAGAAACGTGGAGGCTAACAAAGAGGGTTCAGCATGTGTTGAGGACAACGCAGCGAGCTATAGAAAGATAAATGATAGGTGTAACATTAAGAGATCGGAATCAGGCGGAGTGGGTGAGAACAAACGCGCGTTAATGATATCCTAGTTGAAATCAAGAGGAAGAAATGGGCTTGGGCAGGCCATGTAATGTGAAGGCAAGATAACCACTGGTCCTTAACGGTAACGGAGTGAATTCGAAGAAAAGGCAAGTGTAGCAGGGAGCGGCACAAAGTTAGGCGGGCGGATGAGATTAAGAAGTTTGCGAGAATATGGTGGCCGCAACTGGCGAAGAACAGGGTTAATTGGCGAGACATGGCAGAGGCCATTGCCCTGCAGTGGGCGTAGTCAGACTGATGATGATGACGGTGATGAAGATGGAAAGAGGAAACGGAAGAAAGTAGTGGAGCGGAAGCCCATCGATGGTAGCGGTAAGAGGGGAAGTAGAAGAATTCAGAACAGATATTCGGCCTCTCCTGACGACGACGACCTCAATGTTCAAGCTATGAGGGGTAATCTCACAGCTATCATTACGGAGTGCGCAGAAAAGGCAGGCGGTAGGATGGTTCCACAGGATACTGGGAAGCTCTCTCAGTAGGCGAAAGATCTGGTTCATCATCATCCTCATCAGCCTGACTACGAGCACTGCAAGGCCAATCCCCCCCATGTCTCCCCATTTAACCCTGTCCTTTGCCAGCTGCGGCCACCGTATCCCCAGAAACTTCTTAATCTCACTCGCCCACTAACGAAAAGTGTTCAGCTTTAGTTAAGAACAATGAAGCGAGATCTTTCTCCCGCCCCCTGCTACGTTTGCTTTCTCTTGGAATCCACTCCGTTACCCTTAATGACCAGCGGTTAGCTTTCCTTCGCATTACATGCCCTGCCCAAGCCCACTTCTTCCTCTTGATTTCAACTAGGATATCATTAACCCGCGTTTGTTATCTCACCCACTGCGCCGCTTCCCGTTACACCTTGTAGCAACGTAGTGATCCGTTCGGTGTTATTAATCACTCGCCACCGCACATTATTTTTCGGCAACGAAACAAACACAAAAGTACAAACAATAAACGAGGCGGCTTTTATCGGAAAGGAAACCAATTTCAGTATGAGAGCGAAGAAAAGGAAAGGAACAAGAGAGCCAGGCAGCAACACACGGGAAAAACACACGGGGGAACAGAACAAAGTGCTTACGAAAAATGCAGAAAAAAAGAAAGTCAAAGAGGAAAGTCACACTACTTGTCTCTTATTCGAGCAACGAGCGGGGAGGACTGGCTGGGTGTCGGGCAGTCAGGGAGTCTCTGGGCGTTCCAATGTTGATGCAACGCTACCGCAGCGTCGGCGTCCGTGGGCTCCCGGCACGGTTTCCAGGTCTGGTATCCCGGAAAAGTCACGTAGGCGCCAGAAGCGGCCTGTGTGGAGCAGCTGACGGATGGACGGAGAAGAGTAGCGCCTGAGCCTGGTGGTTGAGGCTCTCGACGATGGAAGTCCAGGTCTGGTGGCCCGGACGTCTGCGGCTAAGGCCCAAGCCCGGAACTCGGGGAGCCAGCAGAACTCGTCCACGTCCGTCGCCCACCGCGCTCTTCTCTTCTCTGCCACGTAATCCTCTTCGACCTGTCCCGCGTTCCCCTCCGCACGCGCTCCTCGTGCTTTGTCTTCTCCTCACGAACGCCGCTGGGTGGCGCTATCTCCTTACAGAAGGCCCCCTCTTCGGAAGTTTTTTCCAAGGGAAAGAACTCAACTTCAGGAGAGCGACACCAGACGCGTTCGACGATCGCAACACAGAACATCGCACCACAGCGCGCACACTACACACCACACACAATACGACGGTCGTCAATGTTCGAAGCGTTCACGGACATTCGCACACACAGCACAGAGAGCACATGGAAAGTCAACGTAAAGCGTCCATAGAGGGCGAAGAAACACGGAAAGCATAAAAAGTAACTAGCCGACACCCAAAAACAAACATGAACAAACACAGACAATGCCAACAAGAACGGGTGTGGGCTACATTCTTCCGTTTTCCATTCTTCACATCAAACCACTTCACCGTCGCGAGAACTCTTTCAACTAGTACTTCCGTTTTCCTTTGTGAAACCGGTTTCTCCAAACCGACCTCGGTCTCCACCATGGTTTTAAATATCCCCGTCCTACGATGTTATACACTCTGTGTCGGCCGTTGTTCGCCGGCACCGATGGAACAACGGCGTCATTTACTTTGTTCTCCCTTTCCTTTGACACAGTCGGTTGACACTTAGCACACGATCTGACATAATTCTTAATGTCAGCCTGTACATCGGGCCAGTAAAACTCACTGAGCACCCTTCCTATTGTTTTCTGTATTCCTTGATGGCCAGATAATGCACTCTTATGCGCCAACTTAAGGACTCGCGTGCGTAAGCCCTTCGGTACCACCGCTTGCTCAACGACTTGGCCGGGACAAACTTGGTATGTCCGGAAGAGAACACCGTCATCTGTATCAAAAGAGTGGGCGGTCTGTCCCTTGCCACGAAATATTTGCCCCAACTTCCTGCGACACACCTCTAAGGTCGGGTCTTCTTCCTGTTTGAGGCGAAACTCCGGCCGTGACAAGTGGAGTGTGTTCAGAGTGGGGCTTTTACTACTCTCTGAAACCTTTGCTGTCACCGTAAGGGAAGGAACATCGACCGAACTCGTCATGGCAAGCGAAACTGCCTGATCAGTTAGAACTGGCGGGTCAACCGAGAATGGAGGTTTAGCGCCAGGGACATTGCCTATTATGATGTCGTATAGGGGTGTAGACAAGCACCTCCGCTTCCGGAACTTCTACACGGGTCCCATTGGCCAAGAATAATGTAGCCTGCTTCCCTGTAAGTGCCGATGCCGGTACAAGGGACTCACGCACAACAATGCCGGTGCTGCCCGTATCCCGTAATACCGAACCAGGCTGGCCGAACACCTCACCGTGCGCCACGGGCATAGCAGTTTCCACCGGGTTGGAAGGACAGACTATCTCCCCCAACTGGCCCTCTACGCGCGTTACCACTGCAGTGCTATCGGGATGTGAATATCGAGGTGTCATGCAACAGGCGGACTCCTCATGGTCTCCTGGCCTCTTAGCTTTGCACGACTGGGCATCATGTCCTACCTCGCGGCACCAGGTGCAATACGATTGCTTCGGCTTCGTCCGACGATCCGCCGCCTTGTGCCCAGTCTTCTCGCAAAGAAAACACCGCAGGCGAGATTGTGAACCTGAAACCTCGTCCTTGGCTTTATTCATCGTATGCTCCCCCTGTTCTTTGAAGAACAACAAGTTATTTTGCCGCTGTGCTTCGAGAAAATGATCGGCAGCCTCCGCCAGCTTGGAAACTGTCTTGCCCTCCCGCTCACGTAAGAAAAGGGCTAAACGAGAATGACAGTTGTTCAGAAATTGCTCGCTCACGACCATCTCGCGAACCACCTCAAAAGTGCGGCCTTCTCCCCGCATCTCGACCCAACGGTCAAATAAACTAAACAACCGGGCAGCATATTGCGAGGCCGTTTCTCCATCCTGGGGCTTGCTCTGGCGAAACTTCTCTCGGTATCCTTCCGCGGTGAACCTAAACCTCTGAAGCAAGGCAAGCTTCGCTTTGTCATAATCCACGGAATCCTCAGGCGAGAGCCGACCGAAGACCCTAAGTGCCTCGCCGCCAAGGCACAAGCTCAACGCCGTTGCCCACTTTTCTTTTGGCCAACCCTGCCCCGTGGCCACATGCTCAAACTTCTTTAAGTAGGCATCGAGGCCATCCCGCGCTTCATTGAACTGTGGTATGTGGCTGTGCGGGTTAATGGAGCTGGTCGATGAGACGCTACGCTCTCCACGGTCACTCGGAGGATTTGCGCCACCCTCCTTGAGCCTTATTTGTAGCTGCAAGTTCTGCGCCTCTAACTCCAAGCGTTCCTTCGCAGCCTCTCGCTCCGTCTCTAAATTCCGTGCCTCTAAATCCAATTTCTGCTTCGCAGCTTCACGCTCCGTCTCTAAATTCCGTGCCTCTAACTCCAGCTTCTGCTTCGCAGCTTCACGCTCAGCGGCTCTCTCTTCCCGTGGCTTACGAAGCTCGTCCTCCACCCACGCTCGTAACTCCGCGCCGCAC
Source organism: Amblyomma mixtum (assembly GCF_055824585.1). Taxonomy (NCBI): domain Eukaryota; kingdom Metazoa; phylum Arthropoda; class Arachnida; order Ixodida; family Ixodidae; genus Amblyomma; species Amblyomma mixtum. Next base: position 198,397,952 of record NC_143016.1, read on the forward strand.
AAGCCCATACGCTCGCCTAAGGCAACCAACTCTGACGCGCTCATACTGTTCCTAAATTAACACAACAGGCAAAGAAATAATAACCGACCTCGTCCTGTCGTAGTGGACGCCAAATTTGTGAGGATCTGTGAGATTGCAGGTCTTAATTAAACAAACACAAAAGTACAAACAATAAACGAGGCGGCTTTTATCGGAAAGGAAACCAATTTCAGTATGAGAGCGAAGAAAAGGAAAGTAACAAGGTAACAAGAGAGCAAGGCAGCAACACACGGGAAAAACACACGGGGGAACAGAACAAAGTGCTTACGAAAAATGCAGAAAAAAAGAAAGTCAAAGAGGAAAGTCACACTACTTGTCTCTTATTCGAGCAACGAGCGGGGAGGACTGGCTGGGTGTCGGGCAGTCAGGGAGTCTCTGGGCGTTCCAATGTTGATGCAACGCTACCGCAGCGTCGGCGTCCGTGGGCTCCCGGCACGGTTTCCAGGTCTGGTATCCCGGAAAAGTCACGTAGGCGCCAGAAGCGGCCTGTGTGGAGCAGCTGACGGATGGACGGAGAAGAGTAGCGCCTGAGCCTGGTGGTTGAGGCTCTCGACGATGGAAGTCCAGGTCTGGTGGCCCGGACGTCTGCGGCTAAGGCCCAAGCCCGGAACTCGGGGAGCCAGCAGAACTCGTCCACGTCCGTCGCCCACCGCGCTCTTCTCTTCTCTGCCACGTAATCCTCTTCGACCTGTCCCGCGTTCCCCTCCGCACGCGCTCCTCGTGCTTTGTCTTCTCCTCACGAACGCCGCTGGGTGGCGCTATCTCCTTACACCGAGAATGGCCCAAATGGGGCGGCCAAACGGGGCGGTGCGTTAATGACCGCGCGGCTGAGCACGCAAGATCGCTAACAATTCTAGGAGGTGCACATCTTTCGCAGCATTGCGCTTAGTGCTTCGTGTGTAATCGTGCGGCAGAACATGGGCCGGGGCAAAAAGATGCCAGCAATGCAAGAAATGTGAGCCACGGCTTCGGGAGATAAAGATTCTGGGCAGGAGTGGAGATACAAAGGCCGGAGAAAATCGTATTTCGTGTGTGAAGTTGGTGCTATAATACTACAGAGAGGCACGATGCCGAAAAGGAAGACGGACTCCCATTTCTTTGCTCCGGGCTGTCGGAGCGGTTATCCGGGAGCTCCTAAGGCGTCTTTGTTCACCGCACAGTCTTTTTACCAGGAAGAGAACATCTGTGTAATATATTTTCAACATTTCAGGTGTAACTGGAAAGTATCCGTAGAGCCATTGCTCTACATGGCAAAAATATCGCATTACAAGCCCTGTACGGGATCACATCTAGCCACACCAACCCAAACAGTTTTGAAGTTCAGAGGGTGTCACCTGCACTGTGGCATCAAGTGACATTGAATAGGTTGGGGCAACCGAAAAGGAAATAAAAATAATAGGCCCCTGCCTGCACCGTTTACACACAACAGGCTTAACCCAATTGAAAAATAAAAGAGGAGGCCCGTAGGCAAGTTGTAATTTGACCACCCGTGGGTGGAAAAATAAAATATTAGGGAAAATGCTACATTAGCGACCCACAGCCGAGAGAGCGGGCCCGGGGAGGCTCCCCTGACCTCCCCTGGGAAGTAGCGGAAAGGGAAATGGGACGTGGGAAGGGAATGGGGACAGCGAGTTTTTTGCTGTGATCCTTCAATTATCTCGACTCCATTACTGGCCCGCCTGGCCAGGACAGGGAGAGCATCGAGATTGCCCAATGGTGCGGCCCCACTCACGGGATGCCCGACCACCCACCATACGCAACGGGCTCCGACCGTCGGAGACAGGAAAACCTAACACGGGGTCAGTAGCTACCTGGGGCTCCTCTCGCACACTAGAAGGCCTTTCCCACCTGCCGGCTACTAGCCGTCGAAGGTTTTTCGCGGTTTTTCGGACACCGGAAGTATGTATGATAGTACCGATCGCCAGTGGAGGTCCAGAACGTCAACGGCCTCGCGGCCTCAGAACTGGTCGCTCCGGGGGGTCCATCTGTGCTTCCTCCAACCATCCATGCACTTATTTCCTCCCCTAGCTTACTCTTCTCCTACAGAGGAGGAGTGTTCAAGGCTGGGCGACCGGGCCACTAACCAAGAACGTGGCTTAGGATGAGATGACCCGGACCTACTCCACCGGTACTCCACACATCTTCGGTTTTCGCCAGACTCTTACGAGGCAGTACTAAGCCCTCATCCCCCGGCATCCCGCAGGCGGTTAAGCCTGCGGCCGGCCGTAAGGCCGCTTCCCCGAGGCGGCGGTCCTCAGAGCCTGGCCACTATGAACCCCCGCGCGGACCTGGTTTCTCCGTAACCAGAAACCGACGCGTCGGTAGTAAGACTTGCACGCCCCCGCGCGCAGAGGAAGGAAGGTAGCATGTATTTGAAAACCTTTTGGCGTTTTGACATGCCTTCCGGGCCGGATTTCGTGGGTACAACCTGAGTATAAACCCAGGCCTGCCTCCGCTCAGGCATCGGACCTCACGTGCACGACTGGCCCTCACAGTCGTCTGGGAGTCGCTGCCACTCCCATTGGGGGTTTGCATCCCCAGAGGATGGGTCCCGGCCATCCCATCCCCACTGTTGGCATTGCACCGAAACAAAGCCTAGTAGCCGAAACTACACCGGCCCGTATTCGGTGGCGGGGGGGGGGGGGGCACGAGCAGGCTGCACAGTCAGATTTCCCCCCCCCCATCAAGTGACAGCAGGCTAATATTTTATATAGCTGGTTATGTCGCCAGAAAATGTGTCCTGAAGACGGGCTGTGAAAGCTGCCTGAATTTGCTTTTGCTGACCAATGAGGAGGCTGGGAACTAAAACCTAGACCCTTTCACTCGCATGAAAGACAACGGTGGTCTTCTGTATCCCGCTGCTCCCCTCTACAAATTTGTAGCTGACCTAAAAAATGCCTTCACGACATGTTTTAGCCTCCTAGAACTACATGCAGATTGTATCGTTGATATTGTACAGGTGGTTAAGGCAAAAACAGAGCTTCGGCTTGGCTGTCCTGACCACTGTGAGAATGTGGCAGCAGAGCTCACTGCTTTTTATATAACAAACCGCCTTCAATTTCCGGAGCCCTCCACTACGGCGTCTCTCATAGCCTTAGTCGCTTTGGGACGTTAAACCCCATAAACCAACCAAACCAACCTACTTTTTTTATGAAAAGCTTCAATAGCAGCAACAACCGGATGCGCCAAGCTTCTAAGTACCCGAAAATGAGTCGTTGCACTTAGATCTCCGAAGCACTTTGTTAGGAAAGCTACAAGCCCAGCCTTGATTCCGTGGATGACATTGCTATGTAACCTAATTTCGGCTGATTACGCCAATAATGTGCCTCCCATCAAACCAATATTCGCTTCAATTTTTCTTTCACATGTCTGCACTTGCCAATAAAGGTATAATGCTCGCCTCCCGTGTCTTCTCAACTTGGCATATGTCATGCATAAATTGCAAGACTTGCCGAAAATTGGGGTGGAAATATTTTCAATCGTGAGTAACATTCAGTGAACAAAATGTGTTTCTGAGGCCGCTTAACCACCTCAGAAAAAACTGATTTCCGTAAACTAGTTGACACGTAGGCGCGCGGACAGATGAATGAGGAATGTAGTTTTATGACTGTATGCTCTATGCTCGCCTCCCGTGTCTTCTCAGCTTAGCATATATCATGCATACATTGCAAGACTTGCCGAAAATTGGGGTGGAAATATTTTCAATCGTGAGTAACATTCAGTGAACAAAATATGTTTCTGAGGCCGCTTAACCGCCTCAGAAAAAACTGATTTCCGTAAACTAGACGACACGTAGGCGCGCGGACAGATGAATGAGGAATGTAGTTTTCTATGACTGTATGCTCTATGCTCTATGCTTGCGTCCCGTGTCTTCTCAACTTGGCATATGTCATGCATACATTGCAAGACTTGCCGAAAATTGGGGTGGAAATATTTTCAATCGTGAGTAACATTCAGTGAACAAAATATGTTTCTGAGGCCGCTTAACCGCCTCAGAAAAAACTGATTTCCGTAAACTAGACGACACGTAGGCGCGCGGACAGATGAATGAGGAATGTAGTTTTCTATGATTGTATGCTCTATGCTCTATGCTTGCCTCCCGTGTCTTCTCAACTTGGCATATGTCATGCATACATTGCAAGACTTGCCGAAAATTGGGGTGGAAATATTTTCAATCGTGAGTAACATTCAGTGAACAAAATATGTTTCTGAGGCCGCTTAACCGCCTTAGAAAAAACTGATTTCCGTAAACTAGACGACACGTAGGCGCGCGGACAGATGAATGAGGAATGTAGTTTTCTATGACTGTATGCTCTATGCTCTATGCTTGCCTCCCGTGTCTTCTCAACTTAGCATATATCATGCATACATTGCAAGACTTGCCGAAAATTGGGGTGGAAATATTTTCAATCGTGAGTAACATTCAGTGAACAAAATATGTTTCTGAGGCCGCTTAACCGCCTCAGAAAAAAACTGATTTCCGTAAACTAGACGACACGTAGGCGCGCGGACAGATGAATGAGGAATGTAGTTTTCTATGACTGTATGCTCTATGCTCTATGCTTGCCTCCCGTGTCTTCTCAGCTTAGCATATATCATGCATACATTACAAGACTTGCCGAAAATTGGGGTGGAAATATTTTCAATCGTGAGTAACATTCAGTGAACAAAATATGTTTCTGAGGCCGCTTAACCGCCTCAGAAAAAAACTGATTTCCGTAAACTAGACGACACGTAGGCGCGCGGACAGATGAATGAGGAATGTAGTTTTCTATGACTGTATGCTCTATGCTCTATGCTTGCCTCCCGTGTCTTCTCAACTTGGCATATGTCATGCATACATTGCAAGACTTGCCGAAAATTGGGGTGGAAATATTTTGAATCGTGAGTAACATTCAGTGAACAAAATATGTTTCTGAGGCCGCTTAACCGCCTCAGAAAAAACTGATTTCCGTAAACTAGACGACACGTAGGCGCGCGGACAGATGAATGAGGAATGTAGTTTTCTATGACTGTATGCTCTATGCTCTATGCTTGCCTCCCGTGTCTTCTCAACTTGGCATATGTCATGCATACATTGCAAGACTTGCCGAAAATTGGGGTGGAAATATTTTCAATCGTGAGTAACATTCAGTGAACAAAATATGTTTCTGAGGCCGCTTAACCGCCTCAGAAAAAACTGATTTCCGTAAACTAGATGACACGTAGGCGCGCGGACAGATGAATGAGGAATGAGCGGTGGCTCAGTGGTTATATGGTGCTCGGCTGCTGACCCGAAAGACGCCGGTTCGATCCCGGCCGCGCCGATCGAATTTCGTCGGAGGCGATATGCTAGAATGCCCGTGTGCTGTGCGATGTCAGTGCACTATAAAAATCACCGAACTGCTCAAAGGGGCACGGCGGGGAAAAAAAGTGCCTATCAGGTTACTTAAAAGTGGTTATCAGGTTACGAAGCTAGTTGAAGCAAATGGCATGCATGTTTATTAACTACAGGCGTATTAGAGCACCACACCGACACAACGACGTGGAGAAACATACACAAACTCCAAACGGAGCCGCGACGACGCCGCTGGAAAAAGTTGCAGTGGCGCCACCTGGTGGCTTCTACGCCAAAGAGCACGCCCGCGCCCTTCCGTTCGCGCCACTAGGATAGTATTCTAGTTCACTATAGCTGTACCTCATGCGATCGAACGTCTCGCCGCTCGGGAATGAAGCTCGGGTCACACATCGTTGAGGCATGCCAGCCGCGACACTTGCTGCAAGATAGCATGCTCTTGCACATCCTTGCCGTATGTTTTGGCCTCGTATATTGGAAACCTCGGCCTTGCTCCCGTAACCTGAGTTTCTTCTCCGACAGCTCCCTTGCAGTGGTGTGATTCTCCATTGCATGCTGTTATGACTTGCACAGGAAGTATTCCACGTCCTTCCTTGTGCCATGCAAGGCTGCCGCCGAGGAGTGTCGAGGCTTGCCAGGATAGGATGCATTCTTCACCAGTTCATGTGCCTGACTGCTGGACATGGACTTAGGAGTTGCGTCGTTAGGTTGCTACCTGCCAGCCTTTTCTCGCCTCTCAACTTCCATCCGAAGGAATTCCAGAAGTGCGCGCAGCTCTTTCTCATGCATCGACTCGGTTCCTGCCTCGGAGCTTGTGTCGGTAGTGGAGACGTTGCCGTTGCTGGAGACCTCTGCGTCCTTCGAGGCTATCATCCTGTTGTACAGCAGGCTCACGTCGGTCGGAAGCGCCCGGAGCACAGAGGTAGAGCACTGCGCAGTACGATTCTTCGCCCACATCCAACGCCTCAAGGCCTCACATGTGAGCATGAAGGCTGTCATACCAGCACCGCAGAGTGTGGGCACTGCCTGTTGATGGCACCTGTGCCGCAGCCATGAGGCCCTCCATCTGGTCCTGGATGAGGATGGCTTGATTGGCGAATCGCTGCGTTATGACGTCAATGGCGTGGTTGTAGCACTCCGCCGTCAGTTACAACCCCTCAATGGCACATGCTCCGTCTGACGCCAGTGCAGATCACAAATACTGGAATTTGTCGCTGGTGATAAGCCCCAATTCTTGTGGATCGCTGTTTCAAACAGCTCCCAAAATGGCTGACAATCCTTTCTTTCGGCAATAAATTTCAGGAGTTCCAATTTGGGGGTCTTGTCTTGGCAACCGTTCCTGTGGTTGTGCTTCGATCTTCGTTCGAGGTAGTGCTGCCCACGTCCGTTACTTCAGTGCTGCGCTTCACTGCGGACTGCAGCATGGCTAGAGAAGTCACGATCTTGTCGCCGTATTCGATGACGGTTTCAAACTCTGCGTCGGCTTCCTGTTCGGTGATCAGAGGCTCGATCGCGGCGTCTACATCGTTCAGTTGTTGAGTCAATTGCAGACGCTCAATAATAACCTCCAGATTCTCGGCGTTCGGTGCGGTAGACGTTAGCAAGGCTCTGCCTCATCAACCAGACGCGTTGCTTGAGTTCGCAGGGCCTTCCTCTTTCTTTTCGAGATCTACATGTCTTTCGACGAGTCGATCTTGGTGGTCCGTTGATGTTGCAGAATCGTTCCCGAGTTTGACACCAGATATTAGTGTAGCGACGGAGTGATCCTTTCGGCGTAAATAATCACAACACTCGCCACCACACAGATTAATTTTCTGCAACACAACAAGCACCATTTATTCCATGGTGGAGAAAAGGCGGCACACTTCATCACCGACCACGGAAAGTCTACCACAACATACACCGACCACCCAGTCCCCACCACGACCTTCCCGACCCTTTCCCAGAAAGGGCATACAATCCCTGCGAGGTCGTTCTGCGCGGAAGTTTGTTGCGTGCGGCGCCCACTGGTCCAACGGTAAAGGGGTAATGCCCTGTGCGGCGACCACCGACCGTTCTAACACACCTACCACGCACTGCGTCCGTTACAGCTACGATTTTTATTTCCATAGCTCGCTGCGTTGTCCTTAACTTAAGCTGAACCCTCCTTGTTAGCCTCCACGTTTCTGCCCCTTGAGTGAGTACCGGTAAGATAGAGCTGTTGTATACTTTTCTCTTGAGGGACATTGGTCAACTGCCATTCATGATCTGAGAGAACCTGCCATATGCACTCCACCCCATTCTTATTCTTCTAGTTATTTCAGTCTCGTGATCCGGATCAGCGGTCTGCACCTGCCCTAAGTAGACATATTCCCTTACTGCTTCCAGCCTCTAGCTACCAACTGCGAATTGCACTTCCCTTGCTATACTGTTGAACATCACTTTGATTATACATGTTAATAGTTAGCCCCACCATTCTGCTCGGCCTGTCTAACTTATCAATCATGCTTTGCAGTTGATGTCCTGAGTGGCTCAGCAAGATAATGTCACAAGAGAATCGCAGATTACTTAAGTAGTCTCCATTAAATCTTAACTCAATCTGTTCACAATTCAGGTTTCAGAATACCTCCTGGCGGTTAGAATTGATCATGGTGTAAAGAACGAAGGTAGCCTAAACGAGGTAAAGAGGAAACTAGGCATTAGAAAAAATCAGATGTATGTGTTTAGTGACTAAGAGGGCGGTGCAATTAACAATATGGAGTTAAAGTGGCCGAAGAGTACTACGCAAATCTGTGCCGTAACCACTGTAATCAGGACGTAAACGAGATAAACAGTATCAGACAGCAATGGTACATCCCGACAGTAACGAAAGAGGAAGTAAAGAAAGCCTTATGAGCAACGCGAAGGGGAAAGCATGTTTTATGGATAAGGTATCATCACATCTTCTGAAGGACGGAGGGGGCGAGAAGCTTGGAAGAACGCTAACATCAACCTAATTCATAAAAAAGGAGACGTCAAGGAGTTGAAAAATTACGAATTACTCTGCTCACTGCGCGTTGCCTATGAAGTGCTTACTAAGGTAATCGGTAATAGAGTCAGGACAACCTTAAATTTCAATCAGCCAAATGATGAGACAGGTTTTCATAAAGGATACTCGACAAAAGACCATTATCATGCTATCAGGCGATAGAGGAATGCGCAGAATATAACCAACCCCTATACGTAGCTGTCATTGATTACGAGAAAGCATTTGACTCAGTGGAAGGCTTAGCTGTTACGCAGGCATTGCGGAATCAGTTTGTAGAAGAGTGTTATGTGAAAATATTGGAAGAAAGCTATAATAGCTCACAGCTCCCACAGTCCTCCCACAATCCTTTGGAGTCATGCAGGCATTGAGAACCAGGATGCAGAAGGGCCTTATGTAAAAAAAACTGGAAGAAAGCTATAATAGCTCACAGCTCCCACAGTCCTCCCACAATCCTTTGGAGTCATGCAGGCATTGAGAACCAGGATGCAGAAGGGCCTTATGTAAAAAAAACTGGAAGAAAGCTATAATAGCTCACAGCTCCCACAGTCCTCCCACAATCCTTTGGAGTCATGCAGGCATTGAGAACCAGGATGCAGAAGGGCCTTATGTAAAAAAAACTGGAAGAAAGCTATAATAGCTCACAGCTCCCACAGTCCTCCCACAATCCTTTGGAGTCATGCAGGCATTGAGAACCAGGATGCAGAAGGGCCTTATGTAAAAAAAACTGGAAGAAAGCTATAATAGCTCACAGCTCCCACAGTCCTCCCACAATCCTTTGGAGTCATGCAGGCATTGAGAACCAGGATGCAGAAGGGCCTTATGTAAAAAAAAACTGGAAGAAAGCTATAATAGCTCACAGCTCCCACAGTCCTCCCACAATCCTTTGGAGTCATGCAGGCATTGAGAACCAGGATGCAGAAGGGCCTTATGTAAAAAAAAACTGGAAGAAAGCTATAATAGCTCACAGCTCTCACAGTCCTCCATAAAGTCACCAATAAATTTCCAATCAGGAAGGGTGTCAGGCACGGAGACATTCTGTCGCCAGTGATGTTCACCACCTGTTTAGAAGAGGTATTCCGACGCCTGAAATGGAAACAGTTGGGGTTAAGAGTTAATGGAGAATACCTCAGTTTCTTCTGGTCGCTGATGACATTGGCTTTATAAGTCATTGATGCGATGAACTGCAAACCATGATCACAGTTAGACAAGCAGAGAAAAACGATGGTTCTAAGAATCATATTCAGAAAACCAAAGTAATGTTGAACAATTTTGTAAGGAAACAGCAGTTTAAAATCAGAACTTTAAAGAAGCCTGTAGTCACGAAAAATACATTGCCGTCTTTCCATGCAAATTGGAGCACAGTGCTGTATCAAGTAGCGAGGCCGGTTTCTAATGAAATACAATGTGCTGTTTAAAAACGCGTTGTAGAAGCACATGTGCGCAGCGCTTATTCCGAGTGATGCAGTGCCATAGATGCCCTCGCCAATAGTGGGCGCCCATATTTGCAACAGCATTGTAGTTTCCTTCTGGCCCGCCGGAATCAACCGCCCACGTATAAGCGCCCACTCCTGGTTCAAGTTCTTGAGCAGGACAACGTCGGAGTTGGTCGTTTCCAGGCTCCGCGGCGACGCGACTTTTAATCCTACAGAGTCTCTCATGCAAAAAGTGGCAGCTGTATAATGCCGTTAAACAGAATAGACAGGCATGTGTTCATTCTTCAATTTTTTCACCTGAAGGATGTGACGCGACAGCTTTAGTCCTTTAATGCCCATATATGCAGAATTAGTCATTCTCTGCTTCACGTTCACAAGGCCCGGGGAGACCTCAATCCGCTTTTGGCGAAGCGGCGCAACGGTTAAGCGTTGCGCCGCAGCCCTGCGATGGGAGGTGCTGCCGCCGGTGGGGATTTTGCGATCCATGTTGCTCTTCCCGAGGGACCTCTCGCCAGCAGTCATTGATTTAACTGCCACGGTGGTCGTTTGCTCACAATCCGGCTGTGATGGTGTCACAACGTGACGTGCCCTAGTTGGCGCGACGCCCTCTCCCCGTCGGCTACAACTGGTGCTCCTCCGAACTTACCCGACCTTCCTCCGATTGGCTGCACCCCAGCCTGCCCGACCTGTTTTCTTCGCGCTAAAAACCCCCTGCGGCCCGATCGTTGTCCTCACCCCTTTCCGGCCAGCTGGGCCGCCGAGGCGAGCATGCCGTTCAGGTTGAGCGCGTTGTCTCGGTCGTCGCGCAGCCAGGCCTGGAGCAGCGCCCGCGTCTGGTCCAGGAAGTGGGCCACCACGAGGCCGTCCACGCGGGAGCTCAGCAGCAGCGGGAACTGGATCATGGGCCCACACCCGAGGTCCAGCGCCAGGGGCCCGCCCACGGTGCCGCGCGACAGCCACCGGTGGGCCTCCTCGGTGAGCAGCCGCAGCTCGCGCACGTGCGACGGGTACACGGAGCCGCTCAGCACGCCCGGGTCCAGCAGCTCGCGCAGCCGCTCCATGGGCACCAGCCGCTCCTCCTCCTCCTCGTCGGCGCATCGGTTGTCCTGCGGGACACACACTCGCCGGGGTTCGAATTTCTTTCAAAAGCTGGGCAGTTTTGTCGCACTCCCACCCCAACCGACGGCAACTTTTGTCTCGTAGTATGTTTTACAACAGAGCTTACCTGGTCTGGCCGCGTACGATGCATGCTGGGAACCATCTGCGCCGGGAATGAGCAACAGAAAGCCGCCAACATTGGGTTTACACCGAATGACGTCAGAGGCGCCTTGTGCCGTCTATACAGGTGCAGGGCTTGCGTCATTCGCAGCTGTATAAGCACCGCTGTCCAACTTACTACGAGACAAAAGCTAAAAGCTACCACAATATGCTAATTTGTGCGCAGTTTGAGGCGAAGCGAGGCAGCGGTTTAAAAGGAGGTAAAGGTGCACAGCACAATACATTGACGCGAAGCTTTGTACTGCTCGCTTGATTACACTAAAAGCTTCTAGAACTCGGCTTTATCATTTTGGTTGTGACGCAAGATTTGACCAAACTTATCTGAAATCACCGCAGCCACGCGCAACTGCTTCCACACTGTTCCAGATTACTGAAGCTCAGTTGGAGACTTATTCGGATGGCTCCTTGCCCCTTTTAAATTGAGCGCGGCCAACAGCAGCAGGCCATCTGTACGATGACCGCCGAGCACGCTTGTTGCTACCGCCGCCGCCGAGGTGTTCAGTTCTTTGTGGGAACATGTGTGCCCAATAAAGAGCTTTATTTTGCGCCACATCGGCTGGTACATTGTCCAAGGAATAACTCAGCTGCCCACGTGTTATCGTCCCATTTCCTAAGGCCTTTTTCAAGTAATATTGTTACGGGGATGTTACGGCGGTAAATCTATATTGGCGGCTGCTCTGAGATGGTAGCACTCAGCTCAGACACCGAGGGCCCAGCTACCAACTGCCAACGTCGTCGTCGTTCAGCGCACCGCCACTTCTTCGTTCACGATTCGTACACTTATTGAGTAACCGGTTCATCGGTAACACTATCCCCCTCGGCTGAAGGCAACGTCCCGGTGCGTGTTAGGCGTGCGATGTCGATGGTGGGTGATTGGGCTTGAGGCGAGCTACATGAACGACTTCGGACTTCAGTGGAGCGGACGTAGACTTTGGGTGCAGCGGCGTGATTTCATACGTTACGTCGGTCACTGCCCATCATACACAATAAGGACCTGTGTAGCGCGGCAGAAGTTTTTCACATAACCCCACACGACGGGATGGGATCCACAGCAAGACGAGAGATCCGGCAGGGTAGCGTGCATCACGGTGCAGGCCATCGTAGCGGTGTTTTTGAGCCTCTTGGGAGGCGGAGAGCTTGTGACGAGCAACCAGGCGGGCGGCGTCTGCTCGGGTGATAGCGTCACGTGCTTATGTAGTGACAGGGCCGGCTGTGGGCAGCAGAGTGTCGAAGGGCAGTAAGGGGTCTCGTCCAAAGAGAAGAAGGGCGAGTAACCAGCGGTATCATGGCGCGAAGAGTTGTAGGCGAAGGTGACAAAAGGCAAGCTTATGTCCCAGTCCCGGTGGTCGTCGGATACGTACATGGCGAGCATGTCTGTCAGCGGGCGGTTGAGACGCTCCGTAAGGCCGTTCGTCTGAGGATGATAAGCAGTGGTGAACTTGTGACGAACGGAGCACGAACGAAGGATTTCGTCAACAACTCGGGAGAGGAAGCAGCGGCCACGGTCGGTAAGGAGTTGACGGGGAGCGCCATGGTGTAATATGACGTCGTGCAGAAGGAAGTCAGCGACGTCAGTGGCGCAGCTGGTTGGAATGGCGCGAGTGATCACGTACAGCGTGGCATAATCGGTGGCGACGGCAATCCACTTGTTCCCCGAGGAGGATTCCGGGAAGGGCCCAAGTAAATCGAGTCCAACACGAGAAAACGGGTCGGTCGGGATGGGAATCGGCTGCAGGTGTCCAGACGGCAGGACAGCGGGTTTCTTTCGGCGCTGACAGACGTCGCAAGCGGCCACGTAGCGTTGGACGGAGCGGTACAGACCAGGCCAGAAGAAACGCCGGCGCAACGCGGTCGTACGTACGGGAGACACCAAGATGACCAGCCGTTGGTGCGTCATGCAGTTGTTCGAGGATAGTGGACCGTAGGCGTCGGGGAACAACGAGCAAGTGCTCAGCGCCATCAGGTCGCATGTTGTGGCGGTACAGCGTGTTCCCGTCCAGCAAAAACCGGGCCAGAGAAGTGTCGCGCCGGTCGGTGCTGACGCGGTCGATGAGAGAGGTGAGGGTGGGATCCAAGCGCTGTTCGTCGGCAATGTGGGAGAGGTCGGAGATGGAGAGGACACAGGGATCCGACTCACAGTCTGTAGAAGGAGGATCGACAGGATAGCGTGACAGGCAGTCTGCATCTTGATGGAGGCGACCGGACTTGTGAACCACGGAAAAGGTGTATTCTTGCAATCGCAATGCCCACCGGCCAAGACGGCCAGTAGGGTCCTTGAGAGAGGAGAGCCAACACAGGGCGTGGTGGTCGGTTATAACAGTGAATGGGCGGCCGAACAAGTATGTGCGGAATTTTCCAATGGCCCAAACAAGAGCCAGGCACTCGCGTTCTGTGATGGAGTAATTCTTCTCGGCGGAAGAAAGAAGACGGCTGGCGTACGCAATCACGCGGTGCTGGTCGCGTTGTCGCTGAGCAAGGATGGCGCCAATTCCGTGACCACTGGCATCGGAGCGAAGTTCAGTCGGGGCAGACGGGTTGAAATGGGCCAATACATGAGGGTTGGTGAGGACGGCGGTAAGACTGGAGAATGCAGTAGCCTGCTCTGGTCCCCAGGAAAAAGGAACGCCTTTCTGCAGCAGATTGGTGAGAGGGCGAGCGACGGCTGCGAAGTTCGGGACGAACCGGCAAAAGTAGGAACAGAGACCAATGAAGCTGCGGACATCGCTGGGCGAGCGGGGACAGGGAAAAGCACTGACGGCACGAACTTTATCAGGGTCAGGTTGTATGCCACTCGGATTCACCAAATGGCCGAGGACTTTGAGTTCGCGGCGACCGAAAGTACATTTTTTTGAGTTGAAGACCTGCGCGGCGGAAAAGTGCCAAGATGGACGAAAGGCGAAGCCGGTGGGTTTCAAAAGAGGGCGAGAAAACAATTACATCATCTAAGTAACAAAGACAGGCGACAAAGTGTGCACTGGCACTGCACGGAGCGCTCGAGGTCGGAATACTGACATTAAATCTTGCCCTCACCATCCGTCATAAAATCCTGTCTTCATCGGCTTGCCGTCACGTCGCAATATTTTAATGTGTTTCCCGCGTTTCGAACGATGCCCATCCCATATCCCGCTGTACTGCCTCGTTTGTGGTTTTACCGCGGATACCTAGTGCTAATCTCCGCACAGATCTCCTATTTGCTTCTAATCATGACTGAAGGTCTGCCCTCAAGCGCAGTACCTCACTCCCGAAAGCAAAAGTAAGCCCCGGCACCATTATTCCTTTCCAAATTCCTCTCAGTACTTCATATTTGTTTTACCTCCATAATACCCACTGTTTCATTATCACGGCATCTCTTATGCCTTTTGCCCTAACATACTGTTCGTGCTTTCCCGTGCATATTTGTCCTTCATTTATCGATTTATCATTTATCTTCGAAGTCTTTTGCATCATATTCATACTGCTGCAAGGTGTACAGCGCATAACATCAATGACATGGAACCCCCCCCCCCCTCCCCCGCAGCCCGTAAATTGGTTGGTTTGAATATCTCCTAAATGTTCTCCTAATGTCTAGGTTTCATCATAAGTGGGCATGATAAGAACATCCACTATGATCACAATGAAGATTGTACCGAGATGATATGAGCGCAATATGAGCTTTTGTGACCACCTTATGGACATCTGATATCTTGTGGAGGATATAATATGAAAATCCAGTGGATGTAACTTGGTTGGCTGGAGGCGAAGGGGAGTGCGCATCGCCTTCGCTACAAGAGCCCATCCCGCTGTGTCGCCCTGAAAGCGCGCAACAGAGCAAGCGGACAGCCGCTGCGGCATCTGCCCGCCGCACTGTGAACGAACGAGGCCCCTTTTGTTTTGGTTGTCTACTCTTCAGGCTAAATATTGTTGCCTGTGGCCTGCGTACACCGTTGCGTGAGTTGCAACGAAGGCGAGGCATCGGCGGCTACCGTGAGTTTTCAAGCCGGTGCCATAAGTAACAAAGGCATTCCTGAGGGCGCTGCTTCTCTTTTGGTAATGGCTGTTTTCATTGGCTCCAGCAGTGGGTTTCATTCTTTGCCCAGCGGGTCCTCTAAAAACTGCTTTGGATGACAGCTATAATATAGTAATGAAACTTTCTTCGCCAGAGTACCGTCGCGAAGAGATTGACTGTTGTCGTAGACGGTTGTGGATCAGTCGCCTTGCCTTCTTGACATTCCGCACTTCCTTCAGGAGGAACTTTGGCTGTGGGCACGGAGCTAGGCAAATCTGCATCTAATAGTTTTTCCACCTGCGACTCGAAACAACGCACCACGCGTGCTTGAAGTATGCTCATGCTGAAAGAAGGAATTCCTCCGTACTCCTCGACACATCGTGAAGCGTGAAACGCCTAGCGGGTCGTATCCACATGAGATAGATGGTTGCAAGTGGTCACTCGCAGGCGGAAAGACAGATGCAGGTTTCCCTAGCTCCGTGACATTGGCTGTGGCAGAGTGAAGGAAGTGCCGAATGTCAACAAGGCCGAGGGGCTTGATCTTCGACAGTCTAAGGCAGTCATACCCTAGATTAACGAACTCTCACATCGGTTTAAGAAATGTGAGGTAAGCGCTTGCACTCGACTAGTTTTTCTGCACCGAACAAGCTCAGCGCGTTGTGTCGGCGTGTGCACAGTGACAGACAGCTGCGCGGCCCATATAATGCGAACCATGCTGTCAGTGTGGTCTGGTTTACGAGGTGCCACACTCGTGTGGGGAAACGACTAAGCGATCGCGCCACGTTACTAAAAATATGCACAGGCAGGAGTTTAGCCGTGCATTGCAATGCCCTTTACTGGACAGCGCGCACGCCTTAAAATATAGAAAACGAAGAAAAAAACAAGAGACACCTTTGAAGCACGAATTATTCAGCGGAGAGGGCAGAGTTGGGTCAACAAGCCATCCGTCAGACTGCCTGAGAAAGCATTAACTTATCTGTAATAAGTTATCTGGTAAGACTAAGAATGGAATAGACTTCACACTATGCGCTCATCCTGGTATCGTGCAGGAAGTGGAGGTCCTCGGAAAGGTGTGTTGCAGGTACAGAATGGTAAGATCTCGAACTAGATTGGGCTTTACGAGGGAACGGAAGAAGCCAGTGAAGCGGAAGCCCATTAACGACTCATGGCAACGCATAGGAATTCAGGATATCGCTGCAGAACAGATATTGGCCTTTAACTGAGGAAGACGATCTTAACGCTCAAGCAATGAACGATAACCTCACAGCTATCATCACTGAGCTAAGATTTAGAAACGCGAAAGCTTCAAAGCGCTGAACGCTACAGACAGAATAGAACTGGCAGAGCTATAAAATTTAATGATAAGCACTAGGTATCCGACTTAACGAAGTATAGTATTTACAGAATCGAGCATGCCTTAAAGAACGGGGGTAGCCTAAAAGCAGTGGAGAGGAAACTAGGCAAACGAAAAACCAGATGTATGCGTTATGAGACAAAGAGGGCAATGCCGTTACAAGTACAGATAGTTAAAGTAGCCGAAGGGTTCTACACAAGTCTATGCAGTAGCCAATATAATCTGAACATTGATGAGAGAGGCAGTAGTGCATAACAATGCGACATACTACCGGTAACAAAAGCCGAAAGAAAGAAATCCCTAGGAGCGATGCAAAGGGAGAAAGCAGCTGTTGGAGGTTAGGTAAAAGCTGATGTGATGGAGAATCAGGGGAGATTGTGCTCGAAAATCTAGCCGGCCTGTATACGCAATGCCTTAGGACTTCGAGCGCACCAGAAGCTTGGAAGAACCCTAACGTAATCTGTATTCTTAACAAAGACATCAAGGACTTGAAAAATTACAGATTGATCAGCAAACGGCCCGTTACCTGCGAGCTATTTACTGAGGTAATCGCAAATAAAATCAGGACAACCTTAGATTTCAATCTACAAAAAGATCACGCAGGCTTTTCTAAAAGAATACTCGACAATAGGCCATATTGACAGTATCAGTCATGCGGTAGGGAAATGTGCATAATATAATCAACCCCAATACAGCCTTCATTGATTAGGAGACAGCATTTGACTCATTGTAAAGCTCAGCAGTCATGCAGACAATGCCGAATAAGGGTGTAAAAGAGTTCTATGTGAAAATATTGGAAGATATCTATAACAACCGCACAGCTACAATAGCTCATTAAGCCAGCAACAAAATTCCAAAAAGGAAGGGTGTCAGGCAGGAAGACACGATCTGGCCAATGCTATTCACTGCTTGTTTATGAAACGTGTTCCGAGGCCAGGATTGGCAACAGTCGGTGATGAGAGTAATGTTGAGCAGTCTCACAAGGAAACAGCAGTTCATAACTAGAATAAAGGCGCTGAAAGGGCTAAAGGAATACGTTTCCTCAGGGCAGGTAGCGACCACTGATCCGGATCATGAGAGGGAATTAACTAGAAGAATAAGAATGGGGTAGAGCGCACATGGCATGTTCTCTCAGATCATGAATGCCGGTTTACACCTTTCCCTTAACAGAAAAGTATACAACAACTGCTGTAAATGGTGCTCACTTGTGGGGCAGAAACGTGGAGGTTAACAAAAAGTGTTCAGCTTAAGTTAAGGACAATGCAGCGAGATCTTTCTGCCACCCCCTGCTCGGCTTGCCTTCTCTTGAAATCCACTCCGTTATCCTAAGGACCAACGGTTAACTTGCCTTCGCATTACATGCCCTGGACAAGCCCATTTTTTCATACTGATTTCGACTAGGATATCATTAAACCGCGTTCTCTAACCCACTCTGCCCGTTTCCAATTTCTTAACGCTACACTTACCATTTTTCTTTCCATAGCTCGCTGCGCTCAACCCTCTTCGTTAGCCTGCACGTTTATGTCCCATAGGTGAGTACCGGTAAGATACACCTGTTGCATACTTTTCTCTTGACGGATATTAGTAGACTGCTACTCATTGTAAAAGAGCACCCTACTTCTAGTTATTTCCCTCTCATGATTTGGATCAGAGGCCACTGCCTGCCGTAGCTGCCGTAACTTGTGAACTGACGTTCTCTTGCGAGGCTGTTGAGCATTAGTTTGGTTTTCTGCATGCTAATTTTTAGCCCTCCAGTTCTGCTCTGCCTGTCTCACTCATTGATCATGGTTTGCTATCTATATCCTGAGTGGCTTAGCAAAGCGATGTCGTCAGCGAATCGCAGATTACTTAGGTATTCTCCATTAACTCTTATCCCCAACTGTTCCCATTTTACGGGGCTTCGGAATACCTCCTGTAAACAAGCGGTGAATAGCATTGGCAAGATCGTGTCTCCCTGCCTTATACCCTTCCTCTTTGGAGTTTTACTGCGGACTCTATGAAAAGACTTCTATCTTTGCGATCGTTATAGATATCTTCCAATATTTTCACATAGAACTCTTTTACACCCTGATTCGGCATTGCCTGCATGACTGCTGAGGCTTCCACTGAGTCAAATGCTTTCGCGTAATCAATGAAGGCTACATTGGGGTTGATTATATTCTGCAAATGTCTCCTCACTGATACTGTCAATATGGCCTATTGTCGAGTATTCTTTTAGAAAAGGGTGCCCGATCATTTGGTTGATTGAAATCTAAGGTTGTCCTGATTTTATTTACGATTACATTAGTAAATAACTTGTAGGTAGCGGACAGTAAGGAGATCAATCCGTAAATTTTCAAGTCCATTACGTCTTTGTTAAGAATTCAGATTACGGTAGAGTTCTTCCAAGCTTCTGGAAAACTCGAGACTAAGACATTGCGTATACAGGGCGACTAGGTTTTCTAGCGCAATCTTCCCTCCATCCTTCATTAGCTCTGCTGTTACCTGATCCTCACCAGCTGCTTTCCCCTTTTGCATTGCTCCTAAGGCTTCTTTTACTTCCCCTTTCTTTACTGGCGGGATGTCCCACAGCTGTGCTCTACTTTCTCTCTCATTAACGTTCCCATTACATTGGGAACTGCATAGAATATGTGCAGAACTTGCCACTTTAACTATGTTAACAATATTGCTAATGATATTGCACTTTTTCTCTGTAAGCGCGTTCATTTGGTTTTTACCTATGCCTAGTTTTAAAAGTGGTTTTTACCACTTTTAGGCTACCTCCGTTCTTTAGAGCATGATCAGTTTTCTACACATTAAACTTCTTTATATCGGCCAAGTTGCGCTTATTTATTAAGTTTGATAGCTGCACCAGTTGTATATACATTTTTTCTGTAGGTTTCAACGCTTTCATGCTCTGGCGTTTCTTAATCAGATTTTTCGTCTCCTAATATAGCTTTCCTTTATCTTGTCCAGCCACCATAGCGCATACTTCTACCTTGCACTCCGCAATGGATAGCAGTGAGATTATCGTTGATTTTTTGAGCATTACGATCGTCTTCCTCACTTATAGCTGAATATCTGCTCTGCAGAGATATCATGAATTTCTTTGCTTTCCCTTGTGCCGCTAACTCGTTAATGGGCTTCCTGTTCACTCATTTCTTTCGTTCCCTCTTCATGCCTAAGCTTATTCCAGGCCTTAAAATTCTGTGGTCGCCACAACGGATTTCACCGAGTACCTCCACATCTAGCACGATGCCAGAGTGAGCGCAGAGTATGAAATCTATTACAATTTTAGTTTCATGATTGGGGCTCTCCCACGCGCACTTCCTGTTGTCGCAACAGTGTGTTAGCAGATCGCATTAAAATTGGAGGGCTCTGCCTTGCGCAACTAATCATCATGGACGGCGACAAATGAACCAACAAGAAGGAGGAAACACAGCTTACCTCGCTAGCGGAAGCCCTGGTCTCCTCGCTGTTGGAAATGACAATTTTGGAGAAGTAGCTCTCGTACTCCTCCAGAGAATCGTAGCCCTGCGCAAGAGGTGCTTCCGGTCAGACAGAGTGCAAGAGCATTGCCGTCATGAGCCTGACTACGCCCACTGCAGGCTGCAGGTCCGTCCCACATCTGCCCCACCCCACAAGCATCTTGATCTCAACCGCTCATCTAACTTTCTGCCGCCCCTTGCTACGTTCGTGTTGTCTTGCAATTCACTTTGTTAACCTTAAGGACCAGCCGGTGTATTGCCTTCCCATCATGCGTCTTACCCAAGCCCATTTCTTCCACGTAATTTCAACTAAAATGTCATTAACCCGAATTCGTTCACTCACCCACTCTACCCGCTTACTCCTATCATTTTTCTTTCCATAAATCGCCATGTTGTCCTTAACTTAAGCTGAACACTTTTCGTTAGCCTCCACATTTCTGCCCCATAGGTGAGTACCTGTAAGATACAGCTGTTGTATACTTTTCTCTTGAGGGATATTGCTAAACTACTTTTTATGATCTCAAAGAACCAGCCTTATGCACTGCAAACAATTCTTACTCTTTCTTTCACCTCTCTTGAATAGAAACTGTGGTCACTACCAGCCCTGAGTCGACTGCATTCTCATACCACATCGTGGGCCCTGCTACCAATCGCAAACTGTTTTCTTCCAAAACCGTTGAACAATACTTCAATTTTCTGTATATGATTAGAACTACCGTTCTACTCTCCCTGTCTTGCTCATTGATCATGTTTTGCTACTTATCTTTCAGTGGCATAGCAAGATAATTTCATCAGCGACTTGCAGTTTACCAAGGTATTCTCCATTGACGCGAATCGACACTTGTTCCCCATGCACGTCTACAGAATCCAGAAGTCTCAGGAGAGTTTCCTTTGCAGCTGTATGGCTGGAATGGAGTGGATGCCAATGAGCAAATACGCCCTCTTATTACAAAGGTATTCCCTGTCGGGGATTCCCTTTGTAGGCGTATGCCTTAGGAGCGAAGGAACGAGCAGCTGACTCGACGTGCAACAGCCCCTCTTTATTTTCTTTCTGGCGCGGCTGCCCTTAGGCCATGCTCTAGGTCCTGGCAAAGAAGGGCGCTAGGGGCTTAGACTTCAGGTCGAAGCCCCACTGAGGACCGGCGGCACTGGCGGGGAAGTGAGGAGTCGGAAACCGCGGACGGGGGCTGCCAATGTAGAGCGGCTCTGAGAGGCACTCAAGCGAGGTCTCCACATAGGTCGACTTGAGGCAGTCCATACTGACTGCCTCATCGCGGCCATTTTGGAGGAGGGTGGCAGTTTATAGGGCGCCGCAAAGGATGCAGAATGGTCCGTCGTAAGCCAGGGTGAGTGGTGCTCGCACAGTGTCGCAGCGAAGAAAAAAAATGGCTGAGGCTTAGCTAAGGTTAAGCCTAGTCAGATGCGAAGCATATTGATGGCTAGGCTTGGTAAAGTTCCTCGCTTTGTTCTTCAGTTGTTGTAGAACGTTGTCGCCGAGCCGCATATTGAGCACGCCGCTTAGCCAGACGTTCATCCCGCTCTTCATCGGTCTCTGTGGCACGCTGAAGCTTTCGCTTCTCGTTCAAATCAGCCTTGCTTCTAGGCGGCATCCGAACACCTGACCGCCTCGTAAGTGCCCGGAGAGTTGTTGTTGTTGTTGTGACTGAGAGAAGGATGAAAAGGAAATTGCACCGGCCTGCTACTGGCTCGAGCCAAGCCACCACCGCTGCCACGTGCAGATAGAGGGGAGTTAAAAGATCAGAGGAAGGAGAGAGAGGAAAGGAAAGACGCGCGTCGCAGCAACAACTGCGTCCGCCGGAGCGGAAGCTGCTCAAAAAACAGATAAGCGGCCTAAGCCGCGCTCGCCGAAGCGAGAACAGATACACTGCCCGGAGTTGTTGTTGTTGTTGTGACTGAGAGAAGGATGAAAAGGAAAATTGCACGGGCCTGCTATTGGCTCCAGCTGAGCCACCACCGCTGCCATCGTGCAGACAGAGGAGAGTTAAAAGATCAGAGGAAAGAGAAAAAGGAAAGAAAAGACGCGCGTCGCAGCAACAACTGCGTCCGCCGGAGCGGACGCTGCTCAAAAAACAGATAAACGGCCGAAGCCGCGCTCGCCGAAGCGAGAACAGATACTCCCGTCTTCTACTGCCCGGAGTTGTTGTTGTGACTGAGGGAAGGATGAAAAGGAAATTGCACGGGCCTGCTACTGGCTCCAGCCGAGCCACCACCGCTGCCATCGTGCAGACAGAGGAGAGTAAAGAGATCAGAGGAAAGAGAAAAAGGAAAAAAAAGACGCGCGTCGCAGCAACAACTGCGTCCGCCGGAGCGGACGCCGCTCAAAAAACAGATAAGCGGCCGAAGCCGCGCTCGCCGAAGCGAGAACAGATACTCAAGAGCTTATCTGCCCGGAGAGCGAGGCAAGCTCAGCTTTATACCGCTGCTGTAGCGTCACGTGGTCAGCTGCAGCGCCTCTGATGTGGAGCCTCCACTGCCGCGGCCGACCGCGCGAGCCGGCAGCCCATCTCTCCTCTGCTGTGACGTCATGTTGTCACGTGGCCAGCCGCCGCGCCTCTGATGTGGAGCCTCCACCGCCGCGGCCGACCGCGCGAGCCGGCAGCCCATCTCTGCTCTGCTGTGACGTCATGTTGTCACGTGGTGTCACGTGGTCACGCTAAACGTCACGTGGTCACGTGGTCAATGGTAGCTCCACCGCCGCGCTCGACGGGCTGTAGTGTAGCTCTAGTAATATGCTTCGCATAAAACATGCGCGAAAGTGGCGGGTCCGGGTGAACAAAGATGGCGTTGCGGCGGCGAGGGCAAGGCGAAATAGGCCGCAGGTCTTTAAAACAGTCGACCAGACGCTGCAGGAACTCTTGAGCGTGGGTGGGCAGCTGCGCTGATGTAAAGAAGTCTCCGGGTAGACGCAGGGGACTACCAAACAACAGCTCCGCTGCAGAGCACTGTAGGTCTGCTCGGAGAACGACCCGTAAACTCAGGAGCACAAGGGGCAAGGCATCAACCCAGTGGGCGCAATTGGGTAGCGAGGGCGGCCTTCAGTTGGTGGTGAAGGAATTCCACCATGGCGTTGGCGCATGGGCGGTACGCAGTGGTGCCCCAGTGCCGGGCGCCGAGAATGAGGTTAATGGAAGCAAACAGGGTGAACTCAAATTGGCGCCCAGGGTCTGTTGTAGCGGTGTCAGGGCAACCAAAGCGAGACAACCACGAAGAAATGAAGGCTCGGCAAACCGTCTCAGCGGTGATGTCACAAATGGGAACGGCCTCTGGCCAGCGTGTGAGAAAGCCGACCATGAACGGTAACCGTGGGACAAGGATAGATCGTTAACAATGCAAGAGCGGGGGCCAGTTGGTGCTTCATACTGATCAAATCGCGCTAAAAGGCACATAAAGACCAAATCACAGACGGATGAAGCACGTACTGTCAACTAGTTTACTTCACAAAACGTGTCGCTTTTATACGGAGCGGGATGGCAAAAACGATCTACAAACCGCATAATCTATTTGGATCTGAAAAGCTGCCTTCACCTTCCTCTCTATAATCTGGCCAGTGACCTTAACCAGTCTAATTCTTTATCTTCGAGAGCTATTGACGGTGTGCTGACGCAGTTTTCTGTACCACAAGTCCTGGTCTTAAAGGCTTCAATGATTTCACGTTCAGTTTTTGTTTTCCCGTGACCTAGTATGGTGGTGTCATCCAGGTGAGGCTTGCATCCTTCTTCTGGCTTGGTTTTGGCGTCGCCTTGGATGGCTGGGTTATTATGATGCAATGGAACCCTCATCATAATGACCCGTCAAATGCTGCGGCATATAATTCCAACTCTTCTTAATCGGCGCAATGAGCCTGAGGACCTTATCCCTTTTTCTTTTCTGATTGTGACTCGTCGTTTTGCATTCTTCAGTGTCCTTGAGCGTTTCGCGTTAATCTTGCCGACGTAACTTATCGGTTATTGCAAGAGGATGCTCACAAATGTTTATTTTATATGATGTTTACCTATGCAATGTAGTCTTTTTTTATTGTTCTGTCCGTGTTCTGTTGCTGCCGGTTTTTATGTACGGAGGTGCGCCCCTCTGTCAAGCCAGTCATAGGCTTTTTGGGTGTACCCCTAACATTCCTGATGTTGAAATAAAGGTATTTGTATTTGTAAAAACAAGAGGCGCTCGGTCAAACCGTGTCTGATTTATTAACCAGACCTACCAAAGTAGAATCCTTCATTGATAATTTTGACAAGTCTCCACCTATGGCAGATATCGAGGAAGCAGTTTAGGAAGCAGTCAGCAATTAGACTAGTGTCCCTACTTCGCAGCATGACGATGTCGAGGATCGATCAAGAAGGAATAACCTGCTCATTCACGGAACCTCTGGTAATGCCACAGGGCTCAGTCGGAAACCCGAGTTAGGGACATATTGCAGACGCTCTGTCTCGTCTTTCTTTTTTCTCCTGTGTGTGTGTGTGTGTGTGTGTATGGTTTGGCGCCTTTGATTTTAATGATGAATAACTACCAACTAGCCCAACAACAAGTTCGTCTAATATTGCAGACGCATCTCAATATTTACCTGCCAAACACCGACTGGGGTCGTTTTCTAGGAATGGGACACGCCCCGTTATTGTTATGTTCTTGGCATTTAAGCTTAAAGAAGGCATCTTTTAACAGAGGGCAAAGCTAAAAGGCTCCGATGTATTTGTGGGCGAGGACTTCTCCAAAATTACTCGGCAGTTGCGTTAGAAACTTATTGATTTTGGGAACGCTAGCCAGCAAAATTTCACACTCCGCTACAACAAAGTTATTTACAAAAAAACCTATGCTTACTCCGCAGCCACAGATGGCGTCTGCGAAATTTATCCTCCTCATGTACCATTGGCCGGGGGAAAACAATTTTTCATAGCTGTCTGCTGCGCGCACAAAGAGCTCAAAACTTATCAATACTTTTCACTAATGCACGAAGTGTACTCAACAAACACGTAGTTCTGTCTTCTGCCATTGATTACGGTTCCGCTGACGATAATTATCATCACGGAAATGTGGCGATCCGGAAAAATAAAAAAAAGCATTAAAATATTGGATTCTGAAAACACTTATAGCTTATACCGATATCGCGGCGTTGGATCGGTAGGAGGTGTCCTTATCGTTTTCATAGATGCACTCGTGTCACACATAATTCATCTTCTATCAACATTACAACTTGTGCGTACACGAGTGGTCATTGCTAACTATCAGTTTATTTTCCGCAGACACGTACAAGTGCAAAAAACACGGACAGAGAAAGAGCTTTGGACAAATTGGACAACACGAGAGACTTGGACAACACGAGCGCAGTTCACCGCGCCTGCTATAAGCGCCTGCAGCCTCTATTTCGTTGTCACGAACTTCAAGGTGTACTGCTTACTTTTATATACTGCATATTAATTCTAGTCTAAATCAAGAAGGAGGAATGCGCTTGGGCAAGGCATCTAATGCGAAGGCAAGAAAACCGATGGTCATAAAGGGTAACACATTCGATTTGAAGGGAACGGAAGGGTAGCAGGAGGCGGCAGAAATTTAGGTGGGCGGATAAGATGAAGAAGTTTGAGGGGATAGGGTGGCCGTAGCTTGCACAGGTCTGGACAGATTGGAGAGATGGAGTGGTCTTTATCATGCAGTGGGCGTAGTCAGGATGATGATCAGGCAGTAAATCGAGGAAGTAAAGTAAGCCTTAAGGAGCATTACAAAGGGGAAAGCAGCTGGTGAGGATCAGGTAACAGCAGGGCTGTTGAAGGACGGTGGGAAGATTGTGTTAGAAAAAAAAATGGTTGATTTGCGTAGTTAGGGCAAATGCGAACTAGGTGCGCTAGCAATTCGTTTTAACCCCGGTTCCAGGGATCAGATCTAGTAGATGGCTGTTCTTCGGA
Source organism: Amblyomma mixtum (assembly GCF_055824585.1). Lineage (NCBI taxonomy): Eukaryota > Metazoa > Arthropoda > Arachnida > Ixodida > Ixodidae > Amblyomma > Amblyomma mixtum. Next base: position 198,423,759 of record NC_143016.1, read on the forward strand.
TAGCGATAATGTTTAAAGTTGATATTGGTCGTTCTCCTTTACACTCATAGATCCCTGGCAATCCTCATGCCACTCCTGGCACAGTAGTTCAGCGGTCAAGCACCCTTCTATGGCAGGTGCTACCACCGGCGTTAGGTTGAATGTGTGGGGTTGCGACTCATATTAGACTTCCCGAGCAGCCTCTCGCGATTTATTGAGATGGCACCTTATTTGATGGGCCGGTTGGTAGGAAATAAAAATTACGAGCTCAAAACCTTTACTCCAGGCCGGCCCATGCCAGGCGTACAAAGTCAGTTCCTGATAGTTTACAACTGACAACTTCCACCTCTTTTCTCTTCTGCTACGTCGTCTTCACTCGCCGTCGCTTTTCCCCCTTCGAAGCCCACCGGGCGAGTTAGGTTGTGTCCCGAGAGTGGCGCCGCTTCAGACGAACGACATGTGAGAGTTCAGTTTTCGCGGAACAGTGACCAGTTGCGGTGAGGCGCGATCTGATGTGTGATGTCACTAGTTCTGGCCACAGCCACTTAAGGACCACCTATTTGGGCCAGTAGCTTTTTGCGCGAGCCGCGACGCTTGAGTGGACCCCAAAGGCGTACCATGCCGCATGGAGCGTAGATAAGGTGCTGGCGGTGGCTATCGTAGCGGTCCTTGAAGCGCTCTTGAGAAGCAGTAGATCACTGGCGGGCAATCCGACTAACTTTTCAGCTAATGACAGCATCTCGGCAATACAAAAGGTTGTCACTGGTAGAAAATGGTAGAATGGCGTCTAGGGTGCAACGCGGCGGGCGAGCATACAGGAGCTAGAATGGACTGCATCCAGTCGTTTCATGTGTGGCGGTATTGAAGGCGTATTTGAGGAAGGTCAGTATGGTGTCCCAGTTCTTGTGGTCAGAAGCTACATACATGGCAGTGGTGTGGTCTCTGTCACTGTCAAGATGTAATGCTCCGAACTGTCTCTGAGGGAAGCAGCATTCGCGAAAGACAGTCTGCGCCGGCGTGTCGCAGGCCGCTCTTGTATGCGACATTGAAGTCATACTCCTTTAGACGGAGGGCTCAGCGCGCGAGGCGACCGCATGGACCTCGAAGACTGACGAGTCACCAGAGGGAGTGATGAACAGTCACCATCGTGAATGGATGGCTATACGGCTACGATTGGAACCTATGCACGGCGAAGATCAGAGCAAGACATTCTTGTTGGGTGACAGTGTAGTTGCCAGGACAGCAGCTTGGGCATGTTGGTTATTCATTTGTGACGGAACAGCGCAAAACACCAGGACAAGAGACAAGCGCTGACTTACAACTGGTTTTTATTTCGAAGAAACACTGCTTCTTATACCTTCTTCCCCCTCAAAAAAACACAACTAATGCGTCACAACCATATCGTTCAAGCGTCCAAAAAAAAACATAAGATAAATAATCACAGAGATTTATAATCACATTTTTAACATTTCAAATTCTTTCTTAGTCAAAGCAACAGACGGCGTGCTGACACAATCGTCGCGCAGACTCGCTATCGAAGCTGCCTCGATTATTTCCCTGACTAACTGGTCTTTGTGATTAGCCAAAGCACCTGTTTTCCAGAAATGCAAAGCTTTGGCTAATCACAAAGACCAGTTAGTCAGGGAAATAATCGAGGCAGCTTCGATAGCGAGTCTGCGCGACGATTGTGTCAGCACGCCGTCTGTTGCTTTGACTAAGAAAGAATTTGAAATGTTAAAAATGTGATTATAAATCTCTGTGATTATTTATCTTATGTTTTTTTTGGACGCTTGAACGATATGGTTGTGACGCATTAGTTGTGTTTTTTTGAGGGGGAAGAAGGTATAAGAAGCAGTGTTTCTTCGAAATAAAAACCAGTTGTAAGTCAGCGCTTGTCTCTTGTCCTGGTGTTTTGCGCTGTTCCGTCACAAGTGTAGTTGCGCACTGGCTTGCTGAGGGAGCGGGTCGCGTATGCAGTAACGTGCTCTCGGTCATCATGGCATTGAGCCAGAACAGCGCCAATGTCAACATCACTAGCATCAGTTAGGTTTATGGGGGTTTGACATCCGAGAGCGACTCAGGCAATTAGGGACGCCGAAGTGAAGGGCTCCTGAAATTTCCACCACCTGGGGTTCCTTACCGAATTGCGTCAGTTTGAACTTCTGTTGGTGTGCAGTGCTCGAAATGCTGGAGGACGGGGTGTGATGTCATAAGAAACTTAAGCTGGCGGAATGAGGCATCGCACTCAGGAGTACATTGAAACGAAGCTCCTTTGTGCAGAAGGCACTTCAGTGGATAGGCAATGACGGCAAAGCGATGAATAAGACGCCAGAAATAGGAACATAACCCCACGAACATGTGGACCGCTCTGACGGTCTGTGGTGCTTGAAATGACCACAGAGCCACCGTATTCTCAGGATCGGCCTCACGCCCTGTTCGTCGACGAGATGGCCGAACACCAACGCTTGACGCTCGCCAAATCGACACTTCTTCGAATTGAGGACTAGGCCGGTAGTATGAAGCAGTCTAACACACGAGCTAAGCGGTCATGCTAGTAGAATGTTTTACCAAAAATGACGACGTCATCAAGATAGCATAGACAAATGTTCCATTTCATATCGCGCAATACTTGCTCATAAACCTATCATAAGTCGCAGGCACATTGAAAAATACAAACTGCACAATAATAAATTTAAAGAGGCCATCCACGTTACATCCGCGTTACAAGATGCACCGGAATCCGCCAGTAATCTGATCGCACATCTACGCAGGAAAATAAGAAGCGCCAGAGAGGCAGTCTATGGCGTCATCAATGCTAGGCAAAAGGTACACATCTCGTTTGGTGACGGCGTTTAAACGGCGGTAGTCCACACAATGTCGCCATGTCCTGTATTTTTTGCGGACAAGAATTAGGGGAGCATCTCAAGGGCTCTACGACTCCTGAATGACCTCGTTCTCAAGCAACTCTTGGACTTGGTCGTGAACCGCTTCGTGCTCCGACGCCGACACACGATAGGGCTTCTGACGGATCGGGTGGGACAAACCGATGTCGATAGTGTGTAGAGACGTGGGAATAGAGGGTGATTCACTGGTTTGGGAGAATTCTGAGGCAGCTGAGTACTGCAGCAGAATGTCTACTATCAAGCGGCGTTGAGCTGCGCTGAGTGTTCCGTTGATCATGCCGAGAATGGTGGGTCTAGCAGTAGACTAGGCTATTGCGCAGGTTCAGCCGGGGCAGCTGCGACCGACGCAACTACTGGAGGCTCATCGGGTTCACACAGAGAGTTTCAAGCAGCTCAGCAAAACGACGGGCACAGAATATGAATTGTCCACAACCACGCGCTGCCGCTAACAACTGATATCAGACAGTGCGGCGCTATGACATTGGGCTTTCAGCAGGTCGAACGTACGGGCGCGACTAGAGCTTCAGAGATTTTCACGGCTGGCAGATGCAGCGAACATCAGGACGCACACTGCAGTCCGCGATGGCACGACATTATCTTGGGATACACAAATCACCGTTGCTGCGCAGCACGAACTTTCCATGAGGCTGGGCACATTCATGCACTCGCAATAAATCTCACTACTGCCGCAGTCGACTGTTGCTCCACACAGCTTCAGAAAGTCTATTCCTAAATTGATGTCATGGGTAGAGCTAGGGATAGCGAAGATTTCTACTTTAAAAACGACCCCACCTAATTCAACTTCTTGATTACGCACTCCTAGAAGACGCAATGGCTCGCTCCTCACGCCACAAAACGTTGAAGTGTCGTCGCATTTAAACGCAACTAAGCGTCCCAACAAGCACTTAAGTTTCCTACTGATGACAGGAACAGTTGCACCTGTATCAACGAAAGCTAATGTAGACACGCCAGCCTTGAAACAAGAGAAGCATTGCCAGAAGCATTGAAACAGGAGAACGGATACCAGCACAGAGCGGACGTCCAGCGGCCTCGCCTCCATTGGCCATGCTGGATCATTTCCCGGATCAAATGAGAAGGACTGGCGAAGCGGTGACGGACTACACCGCGTGCGAAAGTAGTAGTCATACTCCGATCTGAAGCCGGGGAAGAATTCCGAAGGGTGGTGTGCCGGTTGAAAGGGGTACGCAGTCAGTCAGTCGTGGTGGATGCATTCTGGTAGGCCAGGCGCGCTATAAAGATTGATGGCCCGTATCGAGAAGGTTGACAGCGGTGGCAAAATCTCGAAATGTGTTTCCAGCAGAGAATAAATACCAGAGACGGCGTTCAAAGGCTCGCGCCTGGTCGATGCCGGGACCGACTCCGCGCTCTCTCGTCGCGGATGCGCGGAGGCCGCTCGCAGTACCATTGGTACTGAGGTGGCCTCGGAACCTTGACTGAAAAAGGCTTCGGCGGCCGCTGCAGCGAAGTGAATGCGTGGTCACAAGGGGATGTCTGGGTCAATTCCTGTCGAACTTCCTGGCGAATAGTGAAGGCGAGATAACTCGAGGAAGCAGCGTCAATTGTAGCGACTGTTGCGACTGTTTCCAAGCAACCGAACTGCACTGTTGTTCGTCGAATTTGCAAATTCTCAAATGTTCGGCAGTGCCGCACAACATCGGTGGCGGAGGTGGGCTATCTTTCTGTGTAATAAACGTATAGATGTCTTCAGCGAAGCCCTTAAGCAAATGGCCCACTTTGTCCTCGTCGGACATACGAGGCGAAGCTGCTGTGGAGAGCTTGAGTATTGACTGACTCAATATACAGTGTGCAAGTCTCAGCGGGAAGCTCAGCCCGATGAGAAAGTGTCTGCTCAGACCCCGTATTTTCCGAGGAGGAGTCACCAAAGCGCTTACTAAGTTCTGCCACAAAGCGTGATCAAGATGTCAAGGTGTCTTCGTGATTTTCGTACCATGTAAGGGTCGTGTCCGTGAGGCACAATACGACGTTCGTTAGCTAGTAGTTTGCCTCGCACTTGTTATAGCGGATCACTCTTTGGTAATGCGTGAGCCACTCGTCCACGTCACCAGCTGCGTCTGAGAAGGTGTGGGGTTCACGATAATGCAGCCAGGAGTTGCTGAGCGCAGGTTTGAGTTCTACACTTAGGGACATCTCGGTCACGAGAGGGGGTAGACTGGCAAGACGTCGACTGCGGCGAGGCTTAGGCAGGTGCTCCGTTGTTGGCAAGGGCGTACTCAGCAAGCCTCCACCGGGTCGTTACGAGCGGAAAACCTTTACTCAAGGCCGGTTCACGCCAGGCGTACCAAGTCAGTTCCCGATAGCATTCAGCAGACCTAACTTCCGCCTCTTAATCACTTCTGATCCTTCGTGGCAACATATGCATATTCTGGGCAGGTGAGCGGCATTCCACAAAGCAGGCTTCAGAGAGACAAGCATAAAATGGCTAATAAGTGCAAGCATTCTAAAACTAGCCACCCTGTACACGCAATGACCTATGACCTCGAGCGCACTGGGATCTTAGAAGAACGCTTATATAATCTTATTCCATGAAAAAGGGGGACGTGAAGGGCTAGAAATATTATATAACGGTCCGCTCACTGATTATAGCCTACAAAGCATTTACTTATTTATCATTTATTTACCATTACCATTTGCCATTACCTTACTACCCAGCATACCTTATTTACCATTTTCCAATAATTAATTACCGTGATCCTTCTTGTCTGTATAAAAACCCACTCATTATGTAGTGCATCTACGGGGGGACTTTTAAGGTAATAAACTGAACTGAACTAAGGCAATCGCTAATAGAGAAGAGCAACCTTGGCCACAATAAAGCAAATAGTGAGGCATCCAGGCAGTTTCTAGTCTCCGCTTGTATGGATGTGATGTGTAGTGTCACCTAGCCATTAATTCCTGGCCTGGTCAATCTCAGCGGATGAAATGACAATTGTCTCCCCATTATTAAACTGCTCTCTGGACCTTCTCCACAAATCCTCTAGTCATGTCTTACTTTTTCCCGTTTTTTGGAGAATTGAGCATGTCCTCGCTATTCAGCAACCATAGTGCTTCGCAGCTTCTTTCGGCGGCATCGTACACTTCAGTGTTGGTGGCTCTTGCACTGGTCCACTGGATAAGAATATGTTCCATCGTTTCCCTGTCTTGCATGCAGCAACTTCAACGTCATCCGTGGTGTCAAATTTTTGTCGGTTAGCCCTCGTCCTCAAGCAGCCAGCCCTAGCCTCGAAAAGTAAGATACTCCCTAAAGGAATGTCAAAGAAGTTTTTCCTTTTGATCTTAGATTTAGCCGTCCCATAGAGCTTCAACCTCGGCTTATCAAGCATTTTCGTTTTTCAGTGAGTATTTTCAATGCATCGTCCTTTCTGATTTTACGTTGTCTTACTACTGTTTCTTCCCTTTGAAATTTGTATTTATTAGCAAGCCATGTAGTATCGACACTGCACCGGTAAGTACCTGCATATTTTTACCACCCCCCGTTTTATATTCATTACATAAACCGTTCTTCATACTGCACGTTTTTTGTCTCACACGCTTATGATGGTGGCCATCCCATATCTCCTTGAACTGCTTCAGTAGTAGCGTTTCCGTGTGCCCGGAAGGCAAACCTACAGACTGTCCTCTGCTTTATTTCAAGTGCCGAATTTGTGGCAGGTCCCAGGTACACCACAGCGTTTGCAATCGTGAAGACCGATACCATTACGCCTTTCCAGATTCCCCGAATTTCTTATCAGTTTTATCCCTAGAGGATGCAGTCCTTCATGACAGCTGCACTTATTGTTATCCGGATATTTATATTTATCAGGATACCAAGATACTTGTACGCCTTAACTAAAGCTAACTATTAAGTTTTGTAGCGTGATAAACACCCGGCTCATCATCGTAAACTATGACTCGTAATTTTTCAGCGCTAAATCTCGCTCTAAGAGCCTCCGCCTCTTTTACGCGATTCTCTGCAAGTCTGGCAGGCCTCTCACGCCGTCTGCCAGCAGAACGATATCATCGGTGCGCGGTACACGTACGCGAAGGATGGATGGACGGAGGATAGGGGCGTCCCCTTTGAAACGGAGTGGTGGCAGTTGCCACCATGCTCGGCTATTTTTCCCTTTATTTTTGTTGAAAGGTAGTAACAATTGGCCAAAAATATTTCACTTTGTTTAAATACATTTTCAGTCCTGCATTCTAACCCCATGTCACCTATCTGCTCTTGAGAAATCAATATTCCAATCGCTTTTTGCTAACTTACATCGCATATTCATTCACACTACCAATTTTAACCCTAAACCATAGGGCCTCAGGAGAGTAACATCGATATCTGAATGGATACCCTCACATTCCAGTATGAGAACAGGCGATAGTTCAATGCATCCTGGAGGACCGGAGCAGACAAGGATACGCGCATAAGCACAGAGTGCTGATCGCCACTTACAACCAGCGTTATTACACTAATCAGTTCTGTCATTACACACCAGTTTGCTGGCGCGGCTGCCGCAAACGTCGCTGGAACTAACGGCGCTGCAGTCGCGCTTTTATGCATGTCTCGCGCGTCGTCTGCTACACCTCCGGAAAGATAGGCGGCGCTGCATTCATAACTGCAGGTTAATGCCTTATCCCGGCGTGAGCAAAAGATTGTGGTACATGGTGGAAAAAGCAAGGGTACGCTCACTGAGATTGGGAGGAACTACTGGGTGCTAGATGAGGTGCGCTTCTCCCTCCTACGTGTTGTCTGTGTCTCGGGCCTTCCAAGCACTTCGATTTTTCAATGCGTTCTTTTCGGCGGTTACAGCACTTCACGCAAGTCAGATCTTATAACAAACCTGTTTCAGTGCACAAACATCAAGCTGTGTTCTGAATGGCCTATCATGCCACATGCTATGACATGAGCGCCAGGCGCTGCAAATGTGGGATATCAACCATTGCTCCCTAAATCTCTTGGCCTGCAACTTTTGAGAGTGCTGCCTTCAGTGCCAGGACCGTGCTATTTTTGCTCCAACGCGGCAATTGTCTGCGGTGACTACTTTCGGAGTTCGCCGCCACTTGACCAAGATGTGTCCTGACACATCCACAGATATTTAGGGCATCTGCTGCCATCAGCATTCTCCGAAGGTCGGCGACAGAAGCTGCTTGCGCGACTGCTTACAGCCATTCACGACACAGCTGCCATCTTCTTTTCAACCATCGTTTATAGATCCTTTTCAGTTCCGCATCTCCTCGCCGCGCCAACAGGGAGCATGCGGCCCGCCGCCGCGCCCGCCACCGCGGCGCTGCTGTCGAAGTTTGCGCCAAGGAAGTGCGTCGTCTGCTACAGACGCGTACCGTTCCGCTGTCCTCCCGCACGGCGCTTAACCGAAGACATTTCTCACGCTTCGTGGCGTCATTATCTGCGCTTCGTAACTTTAAATAGTTAAACTACGTGTGCGTAGAAGCGACCAGTGCTTTAGAAAAAGATGGGCATCAGTGATTACGTTTCGCTTCGGGCAGAATAGTTGCTTTCGTGCGTCTGTAGAATGCGGCGTTTCCATCGCATTGCGCTTGAACGGTGACCTTACCCTTCTGTATCAATCCCATTGGTCGCGAGTAATTTTTACTCTTGCTTTCCAAATGCGAAAGTCAGCCAGACAAGAAAGCCTGAACGTCTGCCCCGATTTTATTAAAGATTAGAAGAACCCTCCAGACTAGTCTCGAGAGGTTCCATAAAGCGACTTATTAGTTTTCAAGGCACATATAGAGAGCTGCCCGATAAATATCATGCTGACATTTTTCTGCTGCCTCTGGTAAATACTTATAGAATAAAAAAAATCAAACACACGTCTTTAGTACTTATAGAATGAAAAAAAATCACACACACGTCTTTAGTACTTATAGAATAAAAAAAATCACACACACGTCTTTAGTGGAGTTGCATCAGCGAATTACAGTTTATTAAAACTCTTCACACACTTTCAGGCGTCTTCCTTTTCACTTCGGTCATTATTTACACAAGCTTTGCTTTTTTACGTTCCCTCCGAGCTCTATTGGCACTGTCGTTCTCTTGGCTCTTCTTCCGGGAAAAAAAGTGCATTCGTGTGACCAAATAGAAGTGTACAATCTGTGCTGTAAAATCACAGCTATGCTCTGGGCAACCGATACAGTTAGTTCCTCTCTTCGCAAGGGCATCTAAAACATTCCAGAAAAGGTCCCCAAAGGCTTCTTTTTTTGATGTTTGCTCAATGGTCTCTTCTATGCTTTTCACGCATGCAAACAGTTTCCTTGAAGGACAAACAAGGCTGCCAGTCACAAACTCTCGTTCAATCACAAGCATAGCTTCAGGCGGTAGAGAGTCTTGTGAAGCCATTGTATCACTTTTGCACTCCATGCAGGAGGCCACCTTCATCATTTTATGGGCCACGTATCCCGCTAAATAGTACAATGCCGCTTTTTCTGGACTTGAAACACTGTGCACGTCATCGTCAAATGGGGCTGACAGCCCCCTCGAAGGCAGTGATGTGAGTCGCTGGAAGACTTCATCTTTAACTTTTCTCTTTTGTAGTAGTGCTTCACGCCGCTTCTCTCCAAGGCTCTCAAATGTGCTCAGCAGAACTCGTTCATCCCCTGCTTCACAGTTCCCTTTTGTGGCAAGCTTAACAGGTGTGTAAAGGGACAGTAGTCTGAAAAGCTGGCTGAATTTGGTGACGGTTGGATGGTCTTCGTCTCCTCCGAAGGACCTCACGAGCCCAAAGAATCGCTGCAAAGCAAGAAATTTGAGCTTAACAACTGTGATTATGAGGAGCTGAAAGAGGAAACACGATGGAAGGGATACGGTTACCTCGAGTGGATCCTGGTTCAGGCTTGCTGTCAGAATGTAGCTCACGCCTTGGTTGAACAGGAACTCCACAAGTGACAGCACAGACATCAGTGTTACACGTAGGGACTCGATAGTCTGCCTAGATGCGAACAGCTTGACATTAGGAATAGATTCCGTCTCGTTCAACATTGTCAAGAAGTCGTCCAAAAACTGAAAACATATAAATGAAAACAGAAAACAGTGTTTCGAGAAAATTGGTGTGAGTGCAAAGTTTTAAGTCTCGGTTCTTTCCCCACAGTAAAAAGGCGACATAAAACAATTCTGGCACCTTAATTTTTGGAGATCCCTTTCGTATTCCAGCTGCAGGAACCTTGGAGTTCAGAATGTCAAAGAGGTCATTTAGTAGCATCGTGAACTGTTCCGTTCCAAAACTGTCGGCGAAGCCAGGTACCATCATTTGTCTGTAGACCTTCAGGCCAATTGACACACTTCGGCTGAAGAGCTGCAAGCGAAAATGAGTAAAAGAAATTTGTAAAGCTTGGAAAAACATGATGGCAAATTAGTTTTGAAAATGCCTGGGCGCTGACAAGCACAGATGTAATGTATAAGCATGCAGTTTTATGGCACCAACTGCTTACAATGTTTACAATGACTGAATGGCCAACTTTACCTGAGTCGCCAGACGAACGTTCATGGTCTGGAGCTTCTGTGGCTTGACATGGTGCTCAGTCAACTTAGGAACCACTTTTATAGCGGCCTTTTTTTCCGCCTCAAAAAGACGTTCATAGTGCTGGAAATTTGCTTGGTATTCACCTACCTGCAACAAATTATTGTACACCATTTCGTTATATGCAGTAATTAAACATAGGTGAACAAGTCTCTGTTACACAGCGTCATCACTCAAGAGACATGCATATCCAAGGAATTATTTAACTTGCCTGACCATATTTGTGCTTCATCATATGATTCCGGATGCATTTCACGATATGTGGCACGTCACAAATGAAGTGGAGGAATGTTCCCTCTGGAAGGCAGGGATGTTCAATCTTGCACTGTGGGTGCTCCACCTTTCCGCTGATGCCGAGGTGTGTCCACATCGATTTGTTATTTCCGGCACCATCGCTTATCACTGCCAGTACGCGAGCACCATGTTCATGCAATTGTAGCACTGAGCTCATTACCACCTTTGCCAAGACCCATCCTGGCGCTGCACCCTTAGCTGCAAAAGTTGCTATGGGTTGGACCCATGACGCAAACATTGGGTTGAACATAACAACCAGTGCATGGTCTGCCAGCTGTTCTGTGCCAACTTTAGTAATATCCCCGTAATCTACAAAGCCATCAAATTTGTAGGACGACCTGTTAAACTCGGTTCCTTCCCTGAGTTTCACTTCATCGATGATTAGACAACCATATGTGTAATGTTCTGGCTTGCCTGCCATATGCAGTTTTATGCTACCAAGGGCAAATTTGTTTAAGCCGTAGCCACATGGAAGACCTTTCAGTAGCTGTACAAGACGGTTGGCACTTGGCAGGGGCAAAATCTTCATGTCAGATAGAGTTCTGTAACACTTTGGGCTTGTCAGCCTCAGAAGCAGACAGATCATAAGCCAGTCTGTAGTGTACCGGTGCCCACGTGGCGACTTGGCCGCTTGTTGCATGACGGCTGCCTGTATGACCATCTTTTGTGCTTCTGGCAGGTCCTGTGTCACTTCACCTAGACTTGTTGAAAACGCTTTCTTCAGTTTTTCACTGAGTTCGCTAATTTCTTTCTTCTTTTTCTCCCGAGCTGCAGCGGCACGAATGAGCCTCTTCCTCAAAACAGGTGCTGCAAGGCACACCTTTTTCTTGGGTTTCAGCCCACTTCTTCTTTTGAGGTCCTTCGTCATTTTTGCACACTTTATACAGACTCCTTTTTCTGCCTCAGTAAGAACTCTGCACTGCTTGTGGTATACAGTTCCTCCCCTGCTAGAGGTGCAACCTTGACAGACTTGCATAGTTTGTACAACCTGCACAATTGCCTCTACGTCTGCTAACGAAGTGATTGCCAAATCCATGGGCAGCGTCTGCACCAGTTTTCCGCGGGCAGATACAACATAACTCATGTCTTCGCGAACTACGACACTCTTGAGCACTGTATATACATCTGCCTCCAATCCTGCCGTGTAAAAAACAATCTGTGATCGGCGCCCATTTTCATCTTCAAGAGCTGCCGATCTCCACTGACGAGGTAACCTCAAAGAAGCACTCTTCTCCACCAGCTCATTAACATGCAAGCAGCTGTCTTGCACGGGCTCTGGTTGCTCTCGCTCGATATCGATATCTTCTGCAGCGTCGCTCTGCGTTGCCACTGCGTCTCTTGAGACGGTTGCTCTCTTTTTCGGAGATTTTCGCCGTTTACGATTCGAGGAGAAGTACATCGGGAGATTAGGAAATATGGTAGGAATTGCATCACTCCTTAGAGACCATACACCGCGCTCGATTTCAATCACTTCTCCGTTGATTACATGCTTATATGACTTCAGAATATCCCCTTCTTGGAAGTGGGCGTCGCACACTTTGCATGTTTTCCCCAACACCTTGTCTGCACGGGGTATCGCTCTCGACCATTTTGCAAGGAGATTTGGATCGGTTGGCGGAGAAAAGAAGTGCCTTTTCTCCGTGTTGCGCCGGTACCCGCTGGAACATCCCGGCACAAAACACGTTGGCATTTGGTTGACAGTCCTAGCACACTCTAAAGACCATAAATGACGCACACCACCTACCCTCTGACAGCGAAAAAATCCAAAACTTGGCGCTCGAGAACATTCGGCAGCCCACGCTACTTGCAGGCTGGGTCCACACCATGAGCGTCCGCACCCGACCACACACCGAAAGCTGCTGAGGCGTAGTGCACAAACACTCAACTCATAACGACAGGATCACTTGATAACAAAAGAACGCGACGCAAATGAGCACGACAAACGGAGCCTCAGAAACGTTGCTGAACCGCGGCGTGGCTAGCTAGCGTCGAGCGTGGCGCAAACTTCGACTGCAGCGCCATCTCAGAGGCCGGGCGCAAAACGCGGCCGCTTCGGGAGGAGAAGTTTCGAAACTGAAAAAGCTTTATAAACGGTGTTTTCAACAACCTTCCGGATTATTAGGCGTCCTGCCGCTAGCTTTCCTGAAGAGAAAACTCGCACAAACCTTCCCTGTTATTTGGTAGTGTTTAGCGTCATGTTACCAGTGCATAGAGATTGGAATCACGGTCGCTAGGTCACCAAGCGTCAGTGCCGACGTAAAAATTGCGTGGACACTTTAGCAACTAACGTGTCGAGAGGCGAAAGCTGAGGACATTATGCCGTGACGACTTCCGCTGTATGCGACGTCACACAGTTCCCGTGGCTATACTGATACCCAAATTATACACCTTTCTGGGATCTTTACTTTTATTTATTCAAAATACCCCCCAAAGGCCCTCATTTGAGGGTACTACAAGGGGGGGAGTGAGTACAAAGCATTGGTATAAGGTTAAAATATTGCACTAAAATAAAATAGAAATCACAAAATGTTAATAAAAAAATAGACATCCACAGAAAGAGTTACAACAATGCACATAGTAGCAATATCTGAGAATAAATAACAGCACCGCAAAAAAAAGACGACATCGGAAAAAGTGCGCTGATGTACAAAATGAACCCATTGTTAATTACGCTTAATTACACATTTTTCCATCTAATTTGTCACAAATCTGATGTTTTTCTGACCCTTTGTGACAATTTTTACTATGCCGTGACAACTTCCGATGGATTTGACGTCACACTGTTCACGTGGCTATATCGACGTCCGCGCTATTTCGACGCAATTTAGACATTTTTGCCTATAACAATTAATTAATTAAACTACAGTCATCAAACTTGGCTTCTGGTTCATTTTTTCTCCTCTATCTGAAGTCATCATTGCTTTTCTTCTTTTTTTTTGTTCCCGAGTTAAACGCGTATGACACGCTTCGTTAACTGACGACAGCATAAGCCATTGTCTTAATAGTGGCCTCAGCCGAGCTGGAAAGTGACACCAAATGTTCGTAATGAGTGAATATGAATGGCTCGCTTCCAGACGATGTACGTGCCGATACCAGCATCCCCGGACTTATAAGCCTGTATAAAAGTGCGCTCTTTTGGGTGGCTTTCACTTACATTGCAAATCTTTTCGTTTTCAGATCCCCTCCGGAAGACAGGGAAAGTGTTCAGGAACGGTTCCGGGCACAGTTCCCGCGAGGAATTCACCATTTTCTGCCGTCTAGAACGTGCTTGCAGTCCTTGATAGTATCGTCATCCTCAAAATGACGTTCACATACCCTACACAGCATATGCTGAGACGCACTATCTGCTCCCACTTTTTAATCTTGTTATTATAGCGAGGCGGTGTAAAGAAAAAGATAATCATTGCATTGTTTCTTGCGCAGCCGGCCCAGGATAGCGTGTGTAAGCTCGCTTGAAGTCATCTGGTGCACTGATTTCACCACGAAGTTCACTAAGAGCACCATCCACTCAGAAACAAGTTGTAAAATAAGGCTAGCCTTTCGTTTCTGCAGCGAACGAAATTTCCGCGAGGGGGACAGTGCCGAAGAGCTTGTCTGCGGCGCCACTGGTTCACGCCTCTCAGCCGCCTGCCGATCGGGCTGCGAAGCTGTCTTTGCTGCCTTGCAGCAGCGTCGTATGCTAGGCTGTTCTGCTCATGCAACAGACACGGAGTTTCTAAATATTACGTAGAGGAAAAGCTGGAGCCACCGTCTGTGAAGAGCGCTTCATCCAAAGCGGGAATGCAGGGAAGACGGGGTTGCGTGTTTGGAGTATCCAGTGTAGGCCGAAAACGTGGATTGTACCTGGACATTTGCGGTTGAGCCGCGATTCTTTCTTTTCTGCGCTAAGTTATTTCAATGCTGCATTTTTCACTTGCTCAGTAGATAGAACGTAAATGAAAGTGCGGCGTTAGGCTGGCGTGGAAACGTCCACAGAGAGGAGTCGTCGACAAGAATCGCATTTTTTAAGCCTCAATCCACGTTTTATGCCCAACAGTGGTGAATGCAAGTTGAAAACCTCGCCTTTCCAGCATTTCTGCACCTCTCCATGCTGGAGAAAGAAACTCTATGACAAGAGACTGCTCTGCGCATGCTCGCATTTTCGTCCGTTTTGCCTCTGCAGTCCTTCAAGGGGCGCTGTACGACCACCGTTTAGGCAACGCTTTTCCAGTGACGTCCTTGGAAAGACGCACGCACTGAAGGCGCCTCAGTACACAACAATCGCCTTTGTCATGCCGTCAATATATGCCTTCGCAACCTCTTTATCGTTGGTGGTAATTCAAAAGCACTGCATAGTTCGAACAGCTCAAATCGGCGATAATTTGAACTAGAAATTGAAGAAACAGGCAAGGAAAATTTCTTAACCGCGCTTCAGCTGCACCAGGTGCCCTTGCCTCAGGGAGATCGGACGCACAAAATATGCGGATGAAGAAGGGTGAAAATTAGCTCGTTAAGTGCATTCCTGAGTGTAAAAACTTGGAGAGCAAACTTAAACTTCGCCTTAAGGGAGATACACAATACTGTTAATGCCTGTATATGCGGAACTGGCCATTTGCATTCATGGGTCGCTGTTTGTCCTCACCTGTCGGAGTGGTGCAGCGATGACAGGGGCTGCCACCGTGGCGGCTTGCGAGACCCTCTTCCCGAGCAGCCTCTTGCGATAAGTCGTTAGTTTAAATTCGGCCTGGCATAGTGTAAGTCTGCTCAGAATTCGATGGGAAGGTTGCGTTGCCGTTACGAGATCACGTAACCCAAAGCCAGTTACCACCTTCTCAGGGAATAATTTCTAAGGACTTTTCGCTCGTGGCCAGTTACGCCAGCTTCTCTGCGACACAGGACCTTTACCGTTACTGCGCTACAAGCATCGCAGTGAAATCCGTCCCGACAGCGCCACTCCGGCCAGCCGAGTGTGGCAGAGGAAGGAGGAGCGTCTGTGACGGACGCCGTCTTCACTGCCTTCTGCCTCCATCCTAAAGGGGGGGGGGGGGGGTCGTAACAGCCCAGCCTCGACTCGAGGAAACACGTTGTGCGCCCACACCAGCTGAAGGGTCGCTCCTGCCGCAGGCGCACAAACGGTGCCCGTAGGCAGGTGCAAAAGTTCGGCTCACCTGTGCGCTGTGCTGCGAGTCTTCGTAGTCCGGAATGCCCTCCTTAGAAGCCCCGTTGGAGATGTGCGCCTCCGGGGTCTTAGTCAGCTTCGCCTCCGACTCAAGAGGGTGCTCCACGGGCCGCGGTGACGAGGCCTACCACAGTAGCATCGCACATTTAACTTGGCTCGTGTGCGAACACTGGCAGGCAACTCTTCCCCCTTCCAGCTGACTGCTCAGTACAAATGTTTCCCTCAATTCCCGATGTGCTCGGCAAATCCCTCGTATCTGACAGCATTACCGCCATGCTGGCCCATTTTAGTTCCATAATTAAAAGGAACATTTTCTGACTTAACAAATCCCCGCTGAATGTAAACCGCGGAGGTGGCGCCTGATTTCAAACCGCTTTAAACCTTCTCCCATAAATTACCGCTCTATTTGTCCAACAAGCACGTGCTGCAGTATGCATAAACATGTTCCAGCGTTGAATCTCGGTTATTTTTTGGAAAGTTATTCACGACACGGATTTCGAGACTGTGCATCTCACTGTGTATCTCACTTGTATCGTTCACGCAACCTTAAAACCCCATTCTTGATTTATCACGATACGCTGGCTATATTTCCATTTACTTTGCGAAAGCGTATGATAAGGTACATCGGAGACAACTGCTTCGCAAAGAAAATTAACTACAAATTGATCACAGGTTGCGATTCTCTCTCTGACGGCTCTGAATTTGTGACTGGAGCTCCTGCAGTACAGGAGTGCGTATCGGATGATGCCCGCTTCCTTTTCTCATTTGTATTACACGACATTCCCCGTCTTGTGAAGGAAAATATTTCGTAGACGACTGTCATTGCTCGCAGAATGATTTATAACGATTTCTCAGTACTGCAATCTGACCTTAACGCTATCGCCTTAATACGAGGCTGATAAGGTTAAGCATCATCAAATGTAAAGCTACGCGAGTGTCAATGGCAACTAATACGTCGACTTCCTGTTACTTGAACAGCAGTGTTTTGCAATCAGTGGAATCGCACAAATGCCTTGGGATGCATATAAGTATTAACCTGATTTGGTCGCTCCATATTGAGAGCACAATTATGTAAGGCTATTTATATCGTATCTTCTCCGAGGCTCCATCCTCAATATTACTCCTTTGCAGCTCACTAGTTCGGTCCAAATTACAGCACGGTAGGCCAGCATCAGATCTCTACCACGAGAAACAGGTCATCCATTAGCCTCGAATAACTTTGTTCATTTTGTTCGGCTGAGTTTTGAGAGTGCAGCCAAGCTATAACTCGACATTCCATACCTATTTCCGGCTCAGCCTTTCCCACAAATTTTACCCTGCGCTCCACAATCATCTCAAACCTTGACCTCAATGCGTGTCCAGCGGCATCGGATATCGTCACAGAGCGGGCATCGAATCAACCACCTGAAGTTAATAATAATGGCAATAAATAATACGGAACAGACGCTTAAGACTGCTTACGTGTGGGAATGACAAATTAAAGTGCTGAGTCATGCTACGTTGCAGAATGACTAAGCCATGACTACGCATACAGTATTGTGGGGCCCCCAGCGGCCCCCTATACACGGTGTTGTTGCTGCCTGTGGTATGCACTCATCGGGCGTTACCATGGCTCGCGAACCCTTCCTAAGCCGCGAGGGTCGAGCGCACGTCTTCTTGCGTCATTCGGATGCATCCGAGTACAACACCAGCGCGCATTTCCGCCGAGTTCTTGGCTGGCAGTGCGGAGAGCATGCGCATGATCCAGCACTGCGGGAGCGGCGTCCTTCAGGGCGGGCTACCGGTAGTGTTAGCACAGCACCTGGCGTGAGTACATTTGTGCAGCGTTGATGAATGTCATCGCGTAGTTTGTTGAAGCGTCTTGTTTTATATGAGTGTAGCTTTCAGAAGCACCCCGCCGCTGTCCCCAGCGTTACACTTTGCTCTTGTACGTTCTAGTGTTAGACCTCAATAAACGGTGTTGGTGCTGCCTGTGGTATGCACTCATCGGGCGTTACCATGGCTCTCGAACCCTTCCTCAAGAGGGAAGCTCCCGGCGTGCCAACTGTGCACAGCTTGCATTTCGTTAATTGGAAAGTGCTGAGTCACGGGAAGTTGTCGAATGAATGGGTCAAAAATTTCGTACGACATACCACTTCAAGTTTAATCATTTATGACTATGCATGTGTTGTCACATCGTACACGGGCATACTGCATTATTCGAATTTCGTGCCATAGAGAGCGACGGACAGCGTACGGCATTTGTGCTAATGAGGCACATGCTGCGTTAATAAATGAAACTGTAGTTGTTCATCAGTGATGGTAGTAAATGGAAGCAAGCTCAATTTACTTCAGTAAGCATCCTTTCTCGGTTGGCAACTGTGCACAGGCAGAGCGGAGCAAGTAGCCTTTGGGTCAAAGAGCTAAACCCGCTTCAACGTGGCGACAGCTCGACACACAGGTCGCGCCGACAACTGGAGAGGACAGAAAGGCTCGAGTTTTGATCTGAGATGTGACTTGGATGCCTGCAGCAACATAAGACTATCTGGTGCCTCAAGAAATAAAAAAAAAATACTGCTAAAATAATTTGGGTTTAGCTCATGCCGCGCCACTGGCAGGTGCCGTCATGCTCGGCCGTAGTCTACGTGACTGGAGGCGCAGACAAGAAGCTGCGGGCCCATCGCGTGCTTGCGGACGTTAAAAAGGCTGCGCGTGCTTTGAAACAGGTATGTCCGCTTTTAAAATTGGATGCGCTGTTCTAAATACCGGTGCCGCACCCGGGGTGGCCCTCGTAGCCACGGGCAGCGTGTTCTGTCTCAAACTATACAACGCTGTCTCGGCGCCGTAGGTGTCCGAACGCCATTTGTCACAGCGCGATCTGGGAAGTGCAAGCTCTCCACGCTGCTACTAGTACGCACAACTCTCTCCACCGACCAGAGGGTCGTTGCTCCCATGCAGGACGGCAGTGGCGAAACTCAAAGAGGGCTACATGCAGTGGTGTCAGCTCGGCTGTTCTCGCTGCTACTGGCGTTAATCTATGAAGTGCGAGAATGAATGGCGGCCTTACGTACCATTCCTCCTCAGGAGCCGGCCTTCCAGGGGTTCAGTCAGCTCGTTCGCCCTGGAACACAACACAGAGATATGACCCACCTCTCGGCCTTCTACACGCTTGGACTGCGTTTACAATACTGCCCCGTGTTTTGCTGGCCGGCGGCGGGTCTCGGTGGTCAGCGGCACAAAGCGCCAACGCAGCGACACATGCGCGAAAAACAATGCAATTCTGCGTTCGAGTGGCTTCCGCTACAGTGTGTCCACAGATTCCCAGGGCCCGATTCGGGCTACGTGAAATGCAGGCCTGATAATAGCGCGGACGCCACCAGCGGCATGACGACGCATGGACGTCACCGGTGTCTCGCTGAGAACGCTGGGAGCATAGTCTGAAACGCTTGGAACTACGCGAAAAACTCTGCATGGACGTAGGGAAAGACCGCTGTCAGGCCCACAACGTAGCGCCTCTAACAATAGCATTAAACCGCGGCCGGATGCCGGCCGTTCTACAGCGTGGTTTTCGAAGCGTGCATCAGGTGACTAAGCCTTCCAAATTTTGCTCAACGACGTGCCTCCGGGGGATGGCCGCGATAGGACTGCAGGCGAATCGCGACGACATGCGCTTCTCCCAAGGGGCGGCGGGAAGCAGAGCGAAACACTCACGGGTCAGCGGCGGCGGCAGCAGCGGGGTGGGTGCAGAGTCGGGTACAGCGGCGGCGTTCCTCGCGCGGTGGCCGCGCGAGACGACGAGGAAGAAGACCGAGGGTGCGAGCGCCAAGAGATTCGAGAGTATTTTTGTTTAATTTTTCTTCTTCATTTTTTAAAATTGTTCTGATTAAATTATTTTCTTTCAGTTTTCTACCACTGCATTATTCCACATTTGCGCCGTATGAACCTATTTTCCTCCCAATGGCCTATCCTTGGAATTCACCACCAAACGCTGCCTTGTGTACAGAGGTCAACAACAATTACCGGGGCCTGGCATAACTATAGCAACTAAAAGCGTTTTCCTTTCCCCGCGTAGCATCTTCCGTTTATTCGCCAACACGGGTCAGTGGTTGCTGAGACGTCCTCAGCCTATGTACGTCCACGCCAGAACAAGGGCTTCTGCCACCGACCTTGTGAAAACTGTGGCCACCATAACCCCCTAGCTTCTGTCATGGCCTTGCAACTTTCTATCCTTTCGTCAGCAATTGATGCAAGTTAACAATTTCTCTTGCTTATTTTCGGACCTAACATGAAGTATGCATGAGAGCAGTGTTCTTGGCCTCTTGTACACCAAAATGATTTCTGAATAATACATTCGGGGACTGTTTGGTAATGACTGCATTATTTAACCCATTAGCGCTCAGCGTAGTTTTGAAAGTGCAGTTAAGATTTTTATGATTTCAACACCAAATATGGATTTTTTATTTTCAAGTAGGTCACGCTTTGGTCACCACGGGATCAGCCGAAGCCCC
This sequence comes from Amblyomma mixtum, assembly GCF_055824585.1. Classification (NCBI taxonomy): domain Eukaryota; kingdom Metazoa; phylum Arthropoda; class Arachnida; order Ixodida; family Ixodidae; genus Amblyomma; species Amblyomma mixtum. The sequence goes on from NC_143016.1 coordinate 198,444,127, forward strand.
TTGATTAAGAACGCGCGTTTCCTCTCCTCAGTATGTCATCTTCCAATGGTGAAACTTCAGAATGCTCCTTTCGCACCCGTAGTGAAGGGCTTATAATTTTCTTGCGGCCGCGCTTATGTACATATTATGCTAGTTTCAACTATAGAACAGCACGAAAGAGGAAAGTAAACAATGGATGCTTTGAATGTCCCGCACCTTTGGCTTTTTTTGCGCCATGATGAATTATATGCTATTGTACTTTCCATAGTACGCTGGGTCTTCCTGTGTGCACAACGGCGCATATCTATTCCAGGTCATAGATCTCATGGTTCCTTGCAATTTTTCGAAAAAAAAATGCTTTCTCTGCTCATCGAGACCTCAGAGACTGCTGTCTTGTCGCGAGTTATCCTTAATGTGACGATAGTATTACTTTAATTGGTTATAATAAAGTTTTGGTTATAAGAACGTTTGTTTTGCAGAGCAGACGGTTACTGTTATGCATTTCACACCTACTGTGGAAAGTCCTTCAGTTCGGAAGAGAAACATTTGGAAGCGCGTGTTGTCCCGTCGTTGCCCGAGGTGATTCCAACGCTTAGTGACCAGTTCATCTTATTTGGCATTTCTTACCAGTCAAGGCATCCTTGTAATGCTCCGCCGAGAGGAATATCGAGCTACAGGAACCGTTCGCCACAGCGGGTTAAGGCAGTGTCCACTCGGCAGAAAGAAAGCAACGGAATAGAAGCAGCCAGGAAAAAGTGGTTCTTGCTTCAGTAGTCTAGGTTATGTGTTACGTGCTTTTATTGGTTTATGGACAGCAGTGTAGTCACTATGGCTTGGAACTAAAACAGCATTGAGCCTACATGTTTTTTAAAGTGGTGGTTGCCTAGAGCGCACGAAAAACAGGACTTTGTCAGCCAAAACACGGCCAAAACCCCTTTCCTTTTACGACATTGATATGGCAGGTGTCGACCTTTCGGATCAAGCCGTCAACTTCTACTACATCGGCGTCAAAGACAAAAAGTGGAGGAGGCTGTTGACATGAAAGGTGAACTTCCGAACGCCTGAACAATCTACCAAATTGCTAAAGTCGAGCCTGCTGACTATTTTTGCTTATGGAATCACGGCGCTTGCAGACAGAATTGAGAGAAGTTTGTCAGCATTCACATTTCTTACGAGCCACGCGGTCCCAACACGCCAGCACAGGACATTTAACGCTCCTGCTCAGCGACCACGAGGCGCCCCGCATCCCAACTTTCTCCTACGAGCGTCCCTTGACAAGCCACGATGCTGCGCCGTACGGCAGCCGAGTTGTAAGGAGAAGCATCTGCAAGCAACACGCCTGGACTTGTCACAAGAGGCCAGACAGCGAGGCGCCGTTTCCTTCTCTCCCGGACGCCTGCGCGCGCGGCAAGATTTGAAGCGGTTGGCCGCGCGGTCGCTGGTTGGTCCTTTCGGACTGCCGTCGAGTGCTGCCTTCGGATTGGCCAGTTCTGAGGGGCCACCGTTCCCCAGGCTATAAAAGCCCCACCGCTGCAGCTTGGGAGGAGAGATGACCGAGAGGCGCCGACGATACGAGACGCGTCGGCGAGGCCCTCCCAACTCTGCAGATCCGCCGAACCTCCTACGTATCAATAATCCAGTTAACTCATTCTTGTATCCTTAAGTCTTAAAAATAAACCTGTTTTCTTAATTCGAAAAGAATCCGGCCACTTCTTGCTAACATGGCGCAGCCGACAGGATCTGCAGCGGCGTCACCCCTGAACGAAGACCAAGCCGACAACGTGGAGCCCAGCAGAACGCCGACGGTGAGCTTGGAGTCCCCGCTCATTCTGTCCCTTCTGGCATCGGCAGCACGCAACGCACTGACCACCTTGAAGAAACGGCAACTGGTGGAAGAGCTCCGATGCCGAGGACTTTCGTGCAGCGGCCGCAAGGACGACATCGTGACGCGGATCATGGACGACAACGCTCGCCGCCAAGCCGAGAGGGCGGAATTCGAAAGACTGCTGGCCGAGAGAGATCATCTGCGGAGGCTTCTTGCTCAACGACTAGTGTCACACGATACGAGGGACAGCACGGACCAGCGCCCACTGTCGACACGGGCCGGCAACGAAACGGGCTGCCTACGACACGACGGACCCCGCGCCCCAGCCACGGACACTACGGTGCAACACACGGTGTCGCCGCAAGCGGGCCACGAAACGGGCTCCCTACGACACGACGGACCCCGCGCCCCTGCCACGGACACTACGGTGCAGCACACGGTGTCGCCGCGAGCGGGCCACGAAAAGGTCTCCCAACGACACGACGGACCCCGCGCCCCTGCCACGGACACTACGGTGCAGCACACGGTGTCACCGCAAGCAGATAACGAAAAGGGCTCCCAACGACACGACGGACCCCGCGCCCCTGCCACGGACACTACGGTGCAGCACATGGTGTCACCGCAAGCAGACAACGAAACGGGCTCCCAACGACACGACGGACCCCGCGCCCCTGCCACGGACTCTACGTTGCAGCACACGGTGTCAACGCAAGCAGATAACGAAACGGGCTCCCAACGACACGACGGACCCCGCGCCCCTGCCACGGACACTACGGTGCAGCACACGGTGCCGCCGCAAGCGGGCCACGAAAAGGGCTCCCAACGACACGACGGATCCCGCGCCCCTGCCACGGACACTACGGTGCAGCAGCCGGTGTCACCGCAAGCAGATAACGAAACGGGCTCCCAACGACACGACGGACCCCGCGCCCCTGCCACGGACACTACGGTGCCGCCGCAAGCGGGCCACGAAAAGGGTTCCCAACGACACGACGAACCCCGCGCCCCTGCCACGGACACTACGGTGCAGCACACGGTGTCACCGCAAGCAGATAACGAAAAGGGCTCCCAACGACACGACGGACCCCGCGCCCCTGCCACGGACACTACGGTGCAGCACATGGTGTCACCGCAAGCAGACAACGAAACGGGCTCCCAACGACACGACGGACCCCGCGCCCCTGCCACGGACTCTACGTTGCAGCACACGGTGTCAACGCAAGCAGATAACGAAACGGGCTCCCAACGACACGACGGACCCCGCGCCCCTGCCACGGACACTACGGTGCAGCACACGGTGCCGCCGCAAGCGGGCCACGAAAAGGGCTCCCAACGACACGACGGATCCCGCGCCCCTGCCACGGACACTACGGTGCAGCAGCCGGTGTCACCGCAAGCAGATAACGAAACGGGCTCCCAACGACACGACGGACCCCGCGCCCCTGCCACGGACACTACGGTGCCGCCGCAAGCGGGCCACGAAAAGGGTTCCCAACGACACGACGAACCCCGCGCCCCTGCCACGGACACTACGGTGCAGCACACGGTGTCACCGCAAGCAGATAACGAAAAGGGCTCCCAACGACACGACGGACCCCGCGCCCCTGCCACGGACACTACGGTGCAGCACATGGTGTCACCGCAAGCAGACAACGAAACGGGCTCCCAACGACACGACGGACCCCGCGCCCCTGCCACGGACTCTACGTTGCAGCACACGGTGTCAACGCAAGCAGATAACGAAACGGGCTCCCAACGACACGACGGACCCCGCGCCCCTGCCACGGACACTACGGTGCAGCACACGGTGCCGCCGCAAGCGGGCCACGAAAAGGGCTCCCAACGACACGACGGATCCCGCGCCCCTGCCACGGACACTACGGTGCAGCAGCCGGTGTCACCGCAAGCAGATAACGAAACGGGCTCCCAACGACACGACGGACCCCGCGCCCCTGCCACGGACACTACGGTGCAGCAGCCGGTGTCACCGAGATCGAGCCACGCAACGGGCTCCCCACGATACGACGGACCCCGCGCCCCTGCCACGGATATTACGGTGCAGCAGCCACTACCGACACGAGTTGGCCACGAGACGTGCCTCCAACGACACGGCGCACCTTTCGCATCTGCTACAGTTACTACAATGCAGAAGCCATTGCCAAGACGAGCTGGCTCATCCATAAAGCCAGCGCCGCGACGAAAGCGCGGCAGGATGCGGAACGATCCAACAAGCCCGACTCCCTGGACCAAGAAACGTTACGAACGAGACAAACACGGCAGTCCGCATAAGTCGTATCACGTCCCCAGGTGGAAACGACGACGCAGTGGTATCGGTGAGCATCACGGTACAAGCCCGCCTCCCTGTACCAAGAAACTAAACGAACGAGACAAACACGGCACTTCGCACAAGTCGCATCGTCTCCCTAGATGGAAGCGAAGGCGTATTAGAACGGGCTGGACGCAAGCCACAAGATACGCGGGGAAGAACGCCCAGCACGCCCAAGAATTGCTGTCGACAACGTGCGCCTGAGGACAGGCGCAAATTTTGGAAAGGCCGTGTCAGCATTCACATTTCTTACGAGCCACGCGGTCCCAACACGCCAGCACAGGACATTTAACGCTCCTGCTCAGCGACCACGAGGCGCCCCGCATCCCAACTTTCTCCTACGAGCGTCCCTTGACAAGCCACGATGCTGCGCCGTACGGCAGCCGAGTTGTAAGGAGAAGCATCTGCAAGCAACACGCCTGGACTTGTCACAAGAGGCCAGACAGCGAGGCGCCGTTTCCTTCTCTCCCGGACGCCTGCGCGCGCGGCAAGATTTGAAGCGGTTGGCCGCGCGGTCGCTGGTTGGTCCTTTCAGACTGCCGTCGAGTGCTGCCTTCGGATTGGCCAGTTCTGAGGGGCCACCGTTCCCCAGGCTATAAAAGCCCCACCGCTGCAGCTTGGGAGGAGAGATGACCGAGAGGCGCCGACGATACGAGACGCGTCGGCGAGGCCCTCCCAACTCTGCAGATCCGCCGAACCTCCTACGTATCAATAATCCAGTTAACTCATTCTTGTATCCTTGAGTCTTAAAAATAAACCTGTTTTCTTAATTCGAAAAGAATCCGGCCACTTCTTGCTAGCAAGTTTATTAGATAGCGTAGCGTAAGGGTCTGCTGTGCCTCGAAAAAAAAAAACAATACAGCGAATAGCGACAGAAGTTGTCCAAAGCACAAAAAAAAAAACGCACATGCGGGAAGCCCGCCAAGGGCCGCTCTCTGTCTTGGCGTTATCAGCGCAGAGTATGCCTCGCACCCTTGCCGCTGAAGTTTCACGGTACAAGGCATTCCCATGCGATGAATAGCACGGGAGAGGCAGCACGGCTACGTCGATGAAGCCGGCTGACCAACGGTGGAGGTTCCTCCAGTCACACGAGGTCCACGAACGTTTGGCCCCAGATGCGCGCCCGCACCCGTTTCCCTCTGCATTGCCGTCTCTGGCGCCGGCACAGAACACCATGCGCATAAACGGGTCGTTAAAGAGGCAAGGGTTGTCTCGAACATGCGCCACATGAACCCCCACAAAGGTCTGGAAACGACACAATCAAAGAGGGCGTGTTGCATGCTTTCCATGAGAACGCACTGAGGACATCGGGTGGAGGGTGCCCCAGCCGCCATGCAATGCAGAGGCCCCGCTGCCAGCCAAAGTCGCGGGAAGGAATGAAGGTCCCGCCACCGCGGCTGCCTGGTTAACGCCATTTGCTCTTCTTTTATGGCAAGGATATACGGGAAGCTGGTGCAGAGAATACCTTTGGCAGGGATGCCGTCATGGACCAGAGCGTCTGGCAAACTTTGTCAATAAACCGTAGCCGCTGCAAGGATGTCGGGCCGACAATCCGCTCTTGGAAGAAAATGTGGCGCGACGTTCCAAGAAAGTAAGCTAGGAGCCCCTTCCCTGACGTAATTGACTAGGCCGCCGATCCCTCGTAAGGCGAGCACGCTGCACATTGTCGGCAGGTGGGGTAGCCTGAATCCCGCCATGTTTGTGGGGAGCTGGAGGAGCGCGCTGCTGTCTCCGCCGTACCCGCCGAAAAGAACGAGCCACATAAAGCGACGCGTGAACGTTGGGGATGGGTAAGCAACGCGCTATCTCGATCACATGCAGTGATCTTTTCTATATTCTTCACTGTGTCCGGCGTGATGACGTAGTGTTGTATTATAAATGTAGGGTGTATATTGTTATGACGTGACATGTGTCATGTGATGCGCGAATTTGACTTCATGTGGACATCGAGAGTAAGTGAAGTTCGGTGCGCGTGTACAGAGAAGCGTCCACAAGATCGAGTGCAGATACTCTTGCCTGTGTGAGGAGACTGTCGTGACTGTGCAGAGGTCAAGTGATTGAATAGCCGCTTGTATGGCTGTAGGTTATAACTTGTAAGTCACTTTTTAGTGCTCATTGCTATTCTTTTGGTGTAACGCAAAAATGTTGGACTTTTTTCCATGTTATCGCTGTTGATTGCGATTTGCCGCTGGTCTGTGCCTAGCAAAATATTATGGTATAATATTCTTTAGTGGGGTGCTGTGTCACAGACCAGCGGGACGTGTCTCATCAGGAGAGAGCAGAGGGAGCGTTCAGATAGAGCGGTAACCGGCTCGTAGCACGGCTGTTGCTGGGGGTCCGTCAAGGCCTTTCTCGGAGCTCGGCCATCGGCGAACGAAGCCGACGCTGGAGTTCCTGGAAGCGTGGGAAGTTCAAGGGCGGTGGTGCGGGTGCACTGTTTTGTGGAAGTGGAGAGTGCAGGCCTGGCTGACTCGGCGACGGCAGTCCCGGAAGACTAAAGTCTTTTGCGTTCCCTACTGCCCTCCCGTACCGCGCGGCGCTCCGAGGGAGCTTCGCGGGTTAATGCGTCCCCTCCGCTCCGTCGTTACCGCGTTGAGAAAAGCGTCCCGATGATCAGGGGAAGGGAGAACGAGTGCTTTCTGCCGGTCCGTCTGGGTTGCAGGGAGCTGAGGACAGTCGGGACGAAATAGGCAGCTGAAGAGGTTGGGTGGTGTGTCTGCGGGCGTGGAGGGCCGAATTACCGCGCCGAGGCACGCGCGTTCCATCGCGCGAGGCCCGCCGCCTTCGAGCCATCGCCGCATCGACAGCCACCCGAACCGGAGTCATCGCCTCGGCCTCCGTATGTGAACTGTCCGCCAGACTTCTTCCTTTTCCTACCTCTTACGTTTTGTATATTCTTTCCTTTATTGCACTGTACGTTTTATTGCTGCTCACTATAGTTGGATGAGCTTGTTTTTTTATTGTCCGTCTCCTGCTTGTCGCGTTTAGTGTTTTGTATAGTTGCTTCCGCTACTCTTGCTCTTCGTTTTTAACTTTTTGTGTTTCTCTCTGCCTTTAATAAAATACTTGTTTTAACCAACCAACCCCTTGAGTCCCTTCTCGATGACCGACGCACCGACACACGTGCACCACGCACGGGCTGACCGACCTCAACAAATAAATGTTGTCCGACGCTCGCTTTTAGGCCACAGGGAAGCATAAAGAGACTTCTGTGCCTCAGCGGTTTGCGCTAGGCAGCCGGTTGACGAGCGATAGCTGTCACAACGGTTGATCACAACCAACTCGCACAACCGTCAGTTATTAGACAGCTGATCTCTTAACCCTGGGCTTCATTTATGTGTTTCAACCTGAACCTTTCAAAACCCAGCTTTGTTTTCACCACTCATAGCCGTGTGTTTATCCAGAGCGCGCCCAGCGTCTCCGCATTGACGCTGTAATACCTGACCTCGGGATCAGCAGGCGCTTTTTGGTTGGCTGCGTCCTTCTCCAGACGATGGAAGGTGGGTGTGCAGAATTGTGAAGAGCAAATGGTGGCGCCGGGGTAGATCATTCAGCGCCTTCACTTTGTCTCCTCTCGTCCTCTGTGTTCCTAAGCGCTGGTTTTTAATGCGGCTGATCACAGCCATCTCGCTAAACCTTGCGTTATGCAATAAGGGAGTAATTACTCATTGACGTCCACCCAAGCGCAGCCATACGGCTGCAAAGGGAAGCTGTAACCTTGCGTTATTCTACAGTTAATCTCTTTTACGTGGGCTACATTTATGCGTTTCACTCTTCACCTTTCAAACTGAGCTGTTCTATCACCACTCATAGCAGTCCGCATATGCAGAGCGCGCACAGCGTCGCGGCAATGACGCTGTAATGCCTGCCCTCGGGTTCTGCAGGCGCTTTTCGGTTGATTGCGACCTTTTACAGGCGATAGAAGGAGGGTGTGCAAAATCCTGAAGAGCGAATGGCGGTGCTAGGCCAGATTCTTTTTCGCCGTCGTTTCGTATCGCCTTGCCCTCTGTGTTCGTTAGCGCTGTTTCGTATTGCGGCTGATCACAACCATCTCGACTTGGCTCCCGGATCACGCTTATTGGCTCCCACGTCCTCACAAATTCCGACGCGCCTGCTGGCTCCAGGCCTCCCTCCCAGAATTCCGCTTCACAAGTGGAGCCATGGGCGCCAACCTGGACGGTGCCAGCAACGTCTTCGAAAAGCCTCTCCGACTAGGTCGACTGCTTCAATGCTTCAACCTTCCGACATTTTTCGCCCCGCCACGTTGCACTCGAGCCGGGCGGCCAATGCTGTGGGACGGCATCACATGGGACTGCCGCACTCCCCGGCTGGCCTTCCTGCACTCGAACACCTGGGCCGTCGCACCGCGTCGCACTGCACTTTCTTTCTCCCCCCCCCCCCCCCCCCGCTCCCCTCGGTGGAAAGATGTTACGGAAATAAACGCCCAGGGCACGTCGTACGCCGACGAAGCGCCCTGCGCGGAAGAAGATGACGCGCGGAGGAGCGTGCGCACGCAGTCGAGGATAAAGATTGGTGGCCGCCGGCGGTGTTCCGTCGACTCTCAGACTTTGTGTGCTGTTCTCTGGGCAGGACGGTCGTCCCGTTGCAATATCAAGAAGTTTGCGTTATTCCAGGATGAAGATTCCCCTAATATTTGGCCCAGTTTCTAAACCATTATCAAGAAAACTCCGAAGTGCTATTGACCTGTAACTACCAGCCGAGGTTGGCGGTTTTCTTGATTCAGAAGTGGCACAATCAAGGACTTTCTCCAGGCCTCTGTCATTTTTCCACATAGTCATATTTTGCTCAAAAATTTCAGAAGAGCTTCTACAGCATCTTCAGAGAGGTGAGTAAGGATTTCATAATGCATTTCACGTGGGCCTGGAGCGCTCTCTTTGCCGGCCGACTTTTACAATTTACAATAAAAAAAAATAACTTCTACGATGTCTCAAGTTATTCACCGCGAGTGTTCAGTTTAATATTTCTTTCTACTTATGCCTTTTGAATATCATGTTTCACCTTGTTGTATCTCTTCGTTGTTTTGTTGTTCTTCTTTCCCGTATTTTAGTTGCATCGAAATGAACGTGTATGGCAATGCGCATTTCATTTGACAGTCTCTTTACGAACTGCATATTTGTTATCACCCTATTTGCCATGGTCTATCCTACTGCAGTGGGCATGTTTTTTTAATCTTGTGCATGCTATAATGGATATGCTATTCTTTTGTATAACTGTCGCATTATTTTGCCCACTCCTGTATAGCCTAATTAGGCTTACAGTATGCTTAAATAAAAAATATTAAAGTACTCTACGTATTCCGTGTAGTGTAATTAAATTATTGTAATGTTCATTTGTACCGCCACTGGTCGGTAGTTTTAGTTTTTCGGCTTTATTTCTATATTTCAAGAATGACTGTGTGTAATATGAGGAACTGAAAATTGTATAGAAATGTTCTGCTAGTACGTCTGCCTGTTCCTCAGTACTTGTTTGTGTATCCGGAGCTGTTAAAAAAGGAACAGTGAAAGGAGGAAAGCTCCCATTAAGTTTGCGGATTTGTTCTCACATTTGTTTTGGGCGTAATTGAACTACTTATGGTAGACAATTTTTCCGGGAAGATTTTTTGGCATTGCTACGGATGCGCCGTGCTTTCGCCTTCGACTTTTGAAAGTTTATGAGGTTTTCGTTCTCGAGGCTTTGTTTTGTGCCTTTTTTGCTTCTCTGCATTTTTTTGTGTACCAAAGCTTGTTATTTCATCCTACTACTCATGATGACTGTGGAATAACTAGACGTGCAACCGCAATGATACATGTTGTAAAAATTTCATTTAGTTCATCAATGCTAAGATCATCCAAAAATTTTTCTCCAGACTGTCCTTTTCTCGAAATAGTGGCTAGTCCGCTAAGTACAGCTTCCAACGGAAGGGTCTAGTTGGAATGATAGATGGTAGCGATAAAAAGGTAATCACAACAGGAAGGTGATCTCTTCCGTACGGGTTGTCAAGAACATCCCACTTAAAAGCAGTAAAAATGGAAGATTTAAAAGACAAATCTGTGCAGCTCATTCTTCCTGAAGATGAACAGCAATATGTGAGTTTGCCTGTATTTAGCAGGCAAACGTTGTTGAAAAGGGTTGAGAATTGGGCGAGTTGTTTGAATTCATACTGCTGTGGTACCACAAGGACAGGGACAGAGACAGAGGGACAACAACACAAGCCGAGGTTGATTATCTTCAAAGAACACTAAACCATGATAACAGGTAGATTCGTCGTGATTTAACGTGTGCTCTTGCCTTTAACCTTTGTACCCGTATTATGACTGTGCATGTAACCATTGGTTTTGTCCATATATTTTTTTTGCTTTTAATAAATTTTGTCAGTTGTTAGTGAGCACTTGTGTTGTTGTCACTCTGTCTCTGTCCCTGTCCTTGTGGTGCCACAGCAGTATGAAAACGTTGTTGCAAAGAATAAAATCTTCTAAAACCTGATCTCTAGTGTCAGTCTGTCCGCTTCCCCAAAACCCACAATGGGCACTAATATCGCCTACTACAAGATATGGCTCGGGTAACTGCTTAAAAAGTTGTTGTAGATCATGAAGTGTTACGCTAAGATGGGGTGGAAGATATATAGAGTATATGGTACTTGTTCTAAAGTTAAGAACGGTGACTGCAACTGCTTTGTATTTTGTTTGGAGCCTGATCTCACAGGTTGCAACACCGTTCTGGACAACAATAGCAACGCCTCCAGAGAGCCGATTCGCCTGCTCACGGTCCCGGCGAAAGACTTTATACTTTTGAAAAATATTTTTATGAGAAGATCCCAAGTTGAACTCCTGCAGACACGGTGCTAAAGGAGATAGAGAATTTAAGATATCTGTTGCATCACTATAGGTATTTAGAATTCCACGGCAGTTCCAGTGGATAAAGAACGCCATGATGATTTCGGGGGTAATGTATTGAGACCTGAGGACTCTCCTTGTCGAGGGCCTGTTATTAAGGTTTATTTTTTTCTTCTTTGCGATGAAAAGTGATTCGTGTCCATCGCTCAGTGGAGGCGCTGGAGTTCCGCGGAGAGCCCGCGGGCCAAGGGGGTGTGGGATTCTCCCGAATGGGGCAAGCTTTGCGGGCTGCCGACTTGGCGGCCGACGGGCCCTTTTTAGGGGGAGGATTAGCAGCTCTCGATGCATCTGCCAGAGGGGCGGGTGGCCCTACCTCAGCCTCACTGGGTGTGAGCTGGGAAGGTGCCGAATTCCGGTGTCGTGCTGCGCGCACGCACCTCATCGGAGAAATTTGTATGTACTGAGAAAAAGAAAGTGCTATGGGTCATTGTGTAGCGCTTTCTTGCCTCTTTAAATGTTGTACTCCCTTTGCCCTTTATTGCAATTATTTCCTTTTCTTTCTTTCATACAGGACACGACCTTGAATGAGCGGCGTGGTCGCTTTCGCTGTTTGCGCAGCTTGACGTAGCATGGCAGGCGGTGGATTGATGATCACTGAGGAGCATTTAGCACATGTATTGCAGCCTCGGCAGCTTTTGGAGCCATGGCCGAACCTCTGGCATTTGAAGCAGCGTCGAGGGTTAGGTATATATGGACGGACATTAATTTTTGCGTTTCTTTGTTTTGTTTTCGTATTTTGATTCAGTATACATTGGTTACATTTGTATCGGACAGTTCTAACATTTCTTCTTCTGTCGAGTGCAGAAAGTCATTGTCGGAGATTACACCACGTACTGTGTTTAACGATCTGTGTGGTGTCACAGAGACAGGGATGTCACCGAAAGTTTCAATGTTTTCGAGTTTTGATATTTGAGTGACGTCGAGGAGTTCAAGCGAGGGGTCTCTGCTAGCCAAATTTGTCACCTTGTACTTGGCGACCAAAGAATCTGAGAGGACTTTTGAGACTATAAGAGAGGATATCAGTCTGGCTGGTTCTTCTTTTGGTTCGCTATGAACGATGTGTAACTTTGCGAAGTGTTTTCTTTTTGTTAAAGAACTGGGAGGTTACATCGGCCCGCCCTTTTTTTAAGAGGGTGATCATTCGAAAGTGAGGAGGCAGCCATAGAAAAATGTGTTCTTCGGCCTTGGCCCCAGCCACCCACCATGGAGCCCAACTAGGGGGCGGGACAGGAACTTGCAAAGAAGTCCTGCCCACGCCAGCTGTATACCACTACTTAACCAAATATGACGAAACCCAGTGTAGTTCGTCACAAAAGGTTAACCCTCATCATCATCATCATCATCAGCCTGACTACACCCATTGCAGGGCAAAGGCCTCTCCCATGTCTCTCCAATTAACCCTGTCCTTTGCCAGTTGCCGCCACTGTATCCCCGCAAACTTCTTAATCTCATCCGCCCACCTAACTTTCCGCCGTCCCCTGCTACGTTTGCTTTCTCTTGGAATCCACTCCGTTACCCTTAAGGACCAGCGGTTATCTTGCCTTCGCATTACATGCCCTGCCCAAGCCCATTTCTTCCTCTTGATTTCAACTAAGATGTCATTAACCCGCGTTTGTTCCCTCACCCACTCCGCCCTCTTCCGATCTCTTACCATTACACCTATCATTTTCCTTTCCATTGCTCGCTGTGTTGTTCTTAACTTAAGCTGAACCCTCTTTGTTAGCCTCCACGTTTCTGCCCCACTGGTGAGTACCGGTAGGATACAGCTGTTGTATACTTTTCTCTTCAGGGATATTGGTAAGCTACCATTCATGATCTGAGAGAACCTGCCATATGCGCTCCACCCCATTCTTATTCTTCTAGTTATTTCCCTCTCATGATCGGGATCTGCGGTCACTACCTGCCCTAAGTAGACATATTCTCTTACTACTTCCAGCACCTCGCTACCAATGGCGAACTGCTGTTCCCTTGCTAGGCTGTTGAACATTACTTTGGTTTTGTGCTTGTTAATTCTTAGCCCCACCGTTCTGCTCTGCCTGTCTAACTGATTGATCATGCTTTGCAGTTCTTGTCCTGAGTGGCTCAGCAAGGCAATGTCATCAGCGAATCGCAAATTACTCAGGTATTCTCCATTAACTCTGATCCCCAACTGTTCCCATTCCAGTCCCCGGAATACCTCCTGTAAGCAGGCAGTGAAGAGCATTGGCGAGATCGTGTCTCCCTGCCTGACACCTTTCCCTATTGGAATTTTATTGCTGACTTTATGGAGAACTATAGTAGCTGTGCAATCGTTATAAATGTCTTCCAATATTTTCACATAACACTCTTCCACACCCTGATTCCGCAATGCCTGCATGACAGCTGAGGTTTCCACTGAGTCAAATGCTTTCTCGTAATAAATGAAGGCTATATATTGCCACGTATCATTGTAGTGGTTGTTCGTTCACGCTCAAGGCTGCAGGAAAGGGTTGTTATCACTTTTGTTCGTGACGCGAGAAGCGACCACACTAATCTCGATTGATCGCAGCCATGAAAGGCTGCATCTAGGTTTTTCCAGGTTTCTGTAGATGATCTTGTCTTGTGATGTGGAAGTTTCCTTGCCGGCTTTAAATTGAGCGATGCCGCGAGCGGCGGGCATTCGTAGTTCGACGACCGCCGAGCACGCTCGTTGCTGCCCGAGCTCGTCCAGACCCAGCGAAGATTTTTTTCGGCGCTGGCTTGCTGAGAAGTTTTGACAAGTGCAGGCGGGCCTCGGATCCACTGCGACCCCGAGGTTCCGCAACCAGCCTCCCAGCCCAGGCGCCGTGCCTTTGCCGGTGCTCGGGCAACTTCGGGACCTTCGTTCAAGCAGCAGCCCAGTCGGCCGCCCGTGACGTCATGGGAGGCCCGGGACCTGCTGCCCCTCCGGTGTTCCGTGCGCCGCCCCCAAAGGCGCACTGTTTTTCGTTCACAGTTACATCCGACGCGACAGCTGACAACATCGTCGACGGCATCGAGTTGGTTGTCGGCCCGAAAGGGCTAGAGAGCCTCCAGCACCATGGAGGCATGAAGTTCTGCGTCGCCATGGCCTCGGCTGCGGCGGCGGAGAAGATGCTCGTGGAAGGCGCCTTCAGCGTGAACGGCACTTCCGTCCCAGTAGCCTGCGTGGGTCCTGCCGTGGTCCACGTGACGGCTTTTCGTGTGCCGCTGTTCATGGGAGACGCGGCGCTGGCAGCGGCACTGAGCTCCTACGGCAAGGTGCTTGACATCACCCATCCCGTCCTCAAGGGCCGTCGTCACGTCGGCAACGGGACGCGCGTGGTCCGGATCGAGATGAAGCAGGCGGTGCCGAACTTCTTGACCGTCCAGGGCCACCGCGTCATGTTTGACTACCGAGGCGTCCGGAAGGTGTGTTCCCGCTGCGGGCAGGACGGCCACATCGGCGCGGCGTGTCGAACGCCGCGGTGCGCTCGCTGCGAAATGTTCGGCCACGACACGGCCGGATGCGGAGCGGCTTGCAGGCGCTGCGGTGGAAGCCACGCCACAGCGGACTGCCTGCGACCACGGTCCTATGCGGCGGCCGCCGCCTCGAGAAAGGAACCGAGCAAGGACAACGTGGTCGCAGAAACGCGGAGCACACCAACTGTCCGGACGCCTGTTGCCGACGCGGACCGTACGACCAGCAGCCCGAGGGAGCCCGAGCCCACCCCCGCGATGGAGGTGCCCGTGAAGGAGCAGCTCGAGGGGACGCCTTCAAACGAGGTGGAGCCGTTCGGTGCTGTTTTCGCGGAACCCTTGCCGCCGCTACGCCGCAGAGCTTCCTTCAACACCGAGAGCAGCAGCGGCGATGAGTCGAGCGTGGCGTCGGGCGACCTGGTGGACGTACCGGACAAAGTCACGCCGCTTCGCCTAACAGGCGACTTGACGTACGGCCAGGTGTCAGGACCGACGACTCTTGGAGGTGCGGACGACGCGCGCTTCTCGTCACCAGCCAGCCACGCCCTCCCATCGGCGACCCTGGCGTCGGCATCGGCTTCAGCTGCGAGCGTCGCCAAGACCACGCAGCAACCGGTGAGCGAGGCCACAAGCGCCGACGGCCCCGAAAACATGGACTTTTCCCGACCAGACTTCAAACGTGCCCACCCCCAATCATCGGAATCCGAAGGGACTGTTAACGAACGTTCTAGCAAAAAAGTGCCGCGCGCGCCAAGCGCCGCCCATGGCAGCGCTCTTTAGGTTGTATGCTATGCCGTCGATGCTCTTGGCAGTCATGGCGGTTGTGCATCTCCTCTCCCTGAATGTTCGGGGATTTCAATCCGTAGACAGACGAAGAGAGGTGATGCACTTTGCCAGGGCTAGGGGCGTCGACATCCTGTTTTTACAGGAATGCAACTTCCGTACTTCACTTGATGTGCTGAATTTCACCACCCGGTTTTCTGTTTTTGCTTATTTTTCGTTGACTGATTTTCATATGTGCGGTGTTGGTGTCGTTTTTGTAAACCCCTGCCTGCGCGCGGGTGCTCATTGCACTTTCGGGCTGGACGGCCGCACTCTTGCGGTCGACTTCACACTAAACCAGCGGCGGGTACGTGCGTTGGTTGTATATGCGCCAGCACGGCACACTAGTAGTTCTGATTTTTTTGAGCGCCTCGACTCATTCCTCCTTGATCCCTACCCCACTTTCATCGTCGGTGACTTCAATTGTGTACTTAACATCGACCGTGACGTCCGCGGACAGGGTCACGGTCGCCGTTATTGCGGTGCCCCCGCGCTCCGCGATCTCGTGACTCAGTTCCGCTTGTCTGACGCGTGGGTGCAGCTTCACGGGGATGCCTTTGGAGCGACGTTTGAGAGAGCACAGTCTGCGAGTCGGATAGACAAATTCTATTTTCCACCAGAGCTCGCTTCTTTTGTCGCTAGCTGCGAAGTTCTCGCGTTCCCTGCAGGCACGCCGGTGATTTCCGATCACCACCCCTTGTCAGTCAGGCTCGACTTTGGTGAGGACACCCCACGTACTGTTACGTGGCGCATGGACACGAGCCTACTGGCGGACCCGGAAAGCATGGCGTCACTGCGTACGGCTTTGGTCGCATCGTGCAAGAGCTTCGTTGCGACTGATTCATGGGACACACTCAAGGCTCGTTGGCAGGCAACTCTGGTGGCAGCCGGTCAAGACCGCAGACGCCGGGTAACTCATGCACTGAATGACACCCTCAAGCGCATCCGTATAGTGCAAAGGGGAGCACCCTTAACCTTTGCCATGAGCGATTACCTGAGCCTACTTAAAGCCCGTTACCACGTGTTGCTCTGCCAGTTATCACGGGCAGCTAGTCGCGCACACCAGCTCGGGCGGCCTATATCAGACCCGGCTGTGCTACGACACGTACGCGCAGGCACGGCAGAGGAATTCGCTCCCGCTACTGTGCCTTTCGTAACACTCCCAGACGGCACCCAAAGCAAAACCACGGCCGATATCTGCACGATCTTCGCAAGCCACTTTTCGAACCTGTTCTCTACGGACAGTTGGCTACATCTTCAAGATGGTTATGACGGGCTTCTACAAAGTTTTTTTGGAAACTTGCCACGAGTAGCTGAAGAGCTGCATGAAAACCTTTGCGCACCAGCCACAAGCCAAGAGCTGCACGCCATCCTGCAGAGTATGAATGCAGCCTCTGCCCCCGGTCCAGACGGCATTCCAACAAGTTTTTATTCGAACTTTTTTTACGAGATCCAAGGAGCGCTCCTGAAGATGGTCAACGGCTTCCTCGCGGACGGGCTACGTCCAAACTCTTTCCGCGAATGTCGCATCATACTCATTCCGAAAGCGGGCGGTGACCCCTCCGACCCGCAAGCATGGCGGCCCATAAGCCTCTTAAACGCAGATTACAAAATAGTCACATCTTTACTGAACACAAGAATGCGGTCGATCCTACCTCACCTAATCCACCGGGCTCAAACCAGCAGCGTCCCTGACCGCTCTGTGTTTGATGCATTGGCACTCACTAGAGACCTGTTCACATTTGCCAGCAGGACGGGCTTCAGCGGGTGCTTTGTTTCACTAGACCAGGCGAAAGCATTCGATCGGGTGGAACACTCGTATCTGTTCGGAGTCCTTGAAGCCTTCGGATTCCCTCCGCAAATTGTCAGCAGGCTGCGCTTACTTTACGCAGACCTGAATGCTCGTCTCTCCGTAAACGGCCACCAGAGCGCTCCCTTCTCAGTCACCAGGGGCATAAGGCAAGGATGCCCTCTCTCCCCAACATTCTTCGTGTTATGCCTGGATCCACTCATCCGGCGCATTAACGACAGCCCATCCATACGCGGCTTCCCTCTGCCTGGCAAGGGCCAAATCAAGGTATCGGCCTACGCCGATGACGTGTCGCTTTTCCTTAAGGACGAGGATAGCTACGCCGCTTTTTCACGGCTGTTTCTCGAGTACAGCGAGATATCTGGGGCCCTATTGAACAGGGAAAAAGCAAGGCACTAAGGTTTGGCACCTTCACACCGAACCTTGCGGGCGAGGTGGAGTGGGTGCAGGGAGTGAAAGTCCTGGGAGTAGTATTCCTCGCCAGCGGAGAAGTAGCCCGCGAAACCTGGACTAACCTCCGCACGAACGCTGAGAAACGCCTCTCGGTGGCGTCAACTTTCAGCCTTTCAATGGCAGAGCGCTGCTATATAGTTAAGTCCACAATCCTAGCCGCATGTTTTTTGTCGCCCGCGTCGCAAACCCACCGCGCACGTTTGCGCGCAGGCTAACCTCGGCCTGTGGCTCTTTCGTTTGGGCGGGCAAAACCGAACTTGTGTCACGAATGTTCATGCGCCTTCAATCGTACATGGGTGGGTTTGGTATACCTTGTATCCGCACCATGTGCAATGTGCTCGCCTTGCGAGGAGTACGAGATCTTGTACGCAACCCAGACTATCCCGGGAGAACACTGCTCACGTACTTTCTGGGTACAGCGC
Source organism: Amblyomma mixtum (assembly GCF_055824585.1). Classification (NCBI taxonomy): domain Eukaryota; kingdom Metazoa; phylum Arthropoda; class Arachnida; order Ixodida; family Ixodidae; genus Amblyomma; species Amblyomma mixtum. The sequence continues at coordinate 198,462,092 of NC_143016.1, forward strand.
GGAACGTGTTTTTTTCACACGTGGTTGGACCTACAGCCGAGCAGCCCCCGGCATTTTTCGTTAATGTGCGTCGTTGACTGCCAGCGTGCCCGATCTGGATGTTGATGAAACCCCGCCCTCCAGGATGTGTGAAGCACTAACGGTCGCTGCGCTGACCCGCGAACAACTCCAGAAAAGGAGACGGGCACGCTGACGCCAACTGACCTCAGCTACGCTTCCTGCAGATGTCAGGGACTTCGGCTGGCTGCGAGGCTGGCGGGTCCTGCCCACAAGAGACCGCCTTGCGGCGTGGGGCGTGGCGCCCTCCGCCCGATGCCCACAGTGCGGTCTGCTTGAAACTTTGCAGCACGCAATGTTTGAGTGTGTAGTTGCGCGCACCTTTTGGACATTAGTGTCACGCATGTTTTTAACCCGCCTGGAAGCGCGCACTAGTTCTCCCGAAGTGTTTCAAAATATGCTCTCGTGTGTCGGCATGTTCGTTTTGTGGCGGCAGCGTGGAGTGGCATCCTTAAATGGGCGTCCGCAAAGAACAATGTTCCCAATGTTGCAGCGCCTGCGCACGCGCCTCTTTGAACAAGCATGCATGGACGCCCTGTCAATGAGCGAGGCTGAGTTCTTGCGCAAATGGTCGACATACTTTATCGCCCTGCGCGGCGGTCGAGTATCGGCATTTTTACTGCATTACTGACGTGCTCAGTGCTGCGTCACTGAGCATGTGCTTGAGTGATCAGAGCATTAAGTTCATCTGTTTTGTTTTGTATTTTCTATGTTAAAACAGAAAAAATAAACTTCTCTTTCTACGCCCGAGCTCGTCCAGAACCAGCGAAGTTTTTTTCGGCGCTGGCTTGCTGAGAATTTCGTCAAGTGCAGGAGGGCCTCGGATCCACTGCGACCCCGAGGTTCCGCAACTATCCTCCCAGCCCAGGCGCCGTGCCTTTGCCGGTGCTCGGGCAACTTCGAGACCTTCAAGCAGCAGCCCAGTCGGCCGCCCGTGACGTCATGGGAGGCCCGGGACCTGCTGCCCCTCCGGTGTTCCGTGCGCCGCCCCCAAAGGCGCACTGTTTCCAGTTTTCAGTTACTTCCGACGCGACTGCTGACGACAACGTCGACGGCATCGAGTCGGTTGTCGGCCCGAAAGGGCTAGAGAGCCTCCAACACCATGGAGGCATGAAGTTCTGCGTCGCCTTGGCCTCGGCTGCGGCGGCGGAGAAGATGCTAGTGGAAGGCGCCTTCAACGTGAACGGCACTTCCGTCCCAGTAGCCTGCGTGGGTCCCGCCGTGGTCCACGTGACGGCTTTTCGTGTGCCGCAGTACGTGGGAGATGCGGCGCTGGCGGCAGCACTGTCCTCTTACGGAAAGGTGCTGGACATCACCCACCCCGTCCTCAAGGGCCGTCGTCACGTCGGCAACGGGACGCGCGTGGTCCGGATCGAGATGAAGCAGGCGGTGCCGAACTTCTTGACCGTCCAGGGCCACCGCGTCATGTTTGACTACCGAGGCGTCCGGAAGGTGTGTTCCCGCTGCGGGCAGGACGGCCACATCGGTGCGGCGTGCCGAACGCCGCGGTGCGCTCGCTGCGAGGTGTTCGGCCACGACACGGCCGGATGCGGAGCGGCTTGCAGGCGCTGCGGTGGAAGCCACGCCACAGCGGACTGCCTGCGGCCACGGTCCTATGCGGCGGCCGCCGCCTCGAGGAAGGACCCAAGTAAGGACAACGTGGCCGCAGAAACACGGAGCACACCAGCCGTCCGGACGTCATTTGCCGACGAGCACCCAACGACCAGCCGCCCGAAAGAGCCCGAATCCGCCCCCGTGACGGAGGTGCCCGGGAAGGAGCAGCACCACGAGGGCTCACCTTCGAACGAAGTGGAGCCGTTCGCTGCAGTTTTCGCCGAGCCCTTGGCGCCGTTCCCCGGCACAGACACCTACGATACCGTGAGCAGCAGCGACGAGTCGAGCGTGGCGTCGGGCGTCCTGGTGGACGTACCGGACAATGTCACGCCGCTTCGCCTGACAGGCGACTTGACGTGCGGGCAGGTGTCAGGGCCGACGACTCCTCGAGGTGCGGACGACGCGCGCTTCCCGTCACCAGCCAGCCACACCCTACCATCGGCGACCCTGGCGTCGGCGTCGGCTTCAGCTGCGAGCGTCGCCAAGACCACGCAGCAACCGGTGAGCGAGGCCACAAGCGCCGACGACCCCGAAAATATGGACTTCTCAAGACCCGACTACAAACGTGCCCACCCCCAATCATCGGAATCCGAAGGGACTGTTAACGAACGTTCTAGCAAAAAAGTGCCGCGCGCGCCAAGCGCCTGCCATGGCAACGCTCTTTAGGTTGTATGCTGTGCCGTCGGTGCTCTTGGCAGTCATGGCGGTTGTGCATGTCCTCTCCCTGAATGTTCGGGGATTTCAATCCGTAGATAGACAGAGAGAGGTGATGCATTTTGCCAGGGCTAGGGGCGTCGACATCCTGTTTTTACAGGAATGCAACTTCCGTACTTCACTTGATGTGCTGAATTTCACCACCCGGTTTTCTGTTTTTGCTTATTTTTCGTTGACTGATTCTCACATGTGCGGTGTCGGTGTCGTTTTTGTAAACCCCTGCCTGCGCGCGGGTGCTCATTGCACTTTCGGGCTGGATGGCCGCACTCTTGCGGTCGATTTCACGCTAAACCAGCGGCGGGTACGTGCGTTGGTTGTATACGCGCCGGCACGGCAGTCTAGTCGTTCTGATTTTTTTGAGCGCCTAGACTCATTCCTCCTTGATCCTTACCCCACATTTATAGTCGGTGACTTCAATTGTGTTCTTAACATTGACCGTGACGTCCGCGGACAGGGTGACGGTCGCCGTTATTCCGGTGCCCCCGCTCTCCGCGATCTCGTGACTCAGTTCCGCTTGTCTGACGCGTGGGTTCAGCTTCACGGGGATGCCTTTGGAGCGACGTGGGAGAGAGCACAGTCAGCCAGTCGGATAGACAAATTCTATTTTCCACCAGAGCTCGCTTCGTTTGTCGTCAGCTGCGAGGTTCTCTCGTTCCCTGTAGGCACGCCGGTGATTTCCGATCACCACCCCTTGTCAGTCAGGCTCGACTTTGGTGAAGACACCCCACGTACTGTTGCGTGGCGCATGGACACGAGCCTACTGGCAGACCCGGAAAGCGTGGCGTCGCTGCGTACGACGTTGGCCGCATCGTGCAAGAGCTTCGTTGCAACTGATTCTTGGGACACACTCAAGACTCGTTGGCAGGCAACTCTGGTGGCGGCCGGTCAAGACCGCAGACGCCGTGTAACGCACGCACTTAATGACACCCTCAAGCGCATCCGTATAGTGCAAAGGGGAGCCCCGTTAACCTTTGCTATGAGCGATTACCTGTGCCTACTTAAAGCACGCTACCACGTGTTACTCTGCCAGTCATCACGGGCAGCTAGTCGCGCACAACAGCTCGGGCGACCTATATCAGACCCGGCTGTGCTGCGACACGTACGCGCAGGCACGGCAGAGGAATTCGCTCCCGCTACTGTGCCTTTTGTGACCCTCCCAGACGGCACACAAAGCAGAACCACGTCTGACATCTGCACGATCTTCGCAAGCCACTTCTCGGACCTGTTCTCAACGGGCAGTTGGCTGAATCTTCAAGAAGGCTATGACGGACTTTTAGAAAGGTTTATTGGAAACTTGCCACGAGTAGCTGAAGAGCTGCATGAAACCCTTTGCGCACCAGCCACAAGCCAAGAGCTGCAAGCCATCCTGCAAAGTATGAATGCAGCCTCGGCCCCCGGTCCAGACGGCATTCCAACATGTTTTTATTCAACGTTTTTTTACGAGATCCAAGGAGCGCTGCTGAGGATGGTCAATGGCTTCCTCACGGATGGATTACGGCCAAACTCTTTCCGCGAATGTCGCATCATACTCATTCCGAAAGCGGGCGGTGACCCCTCCGATCCGCAAGCATGGCGGCCCATAAGCCTCTTAAACGCAGACTACAAAATAGTCGCATCTTTACTGAACACAAGAATGCGGACGATCCTGCCTCACCTAATCCACCGGGCTCAAACCAGCAGCGTCCCTGACCGCTCTGTGTTTGATGCATTGGCACTCACTAGAGACCTGTTCACATTTGCCAGCAGGACGGGCTTCAGCGGGTGCTTTGTTTCGCTTGATCAGGCGAAAGCATTCGATCGGGTGGAACACTCGTATCTGTTCGGAGTCCTCGAAGCCTTCGGATTCCCTCCGCAAATTGTCAGCAGGCTGAGCTTACTTTACGCAGACCTGAATGCTCGTCTCTACGTAAACGGCCACCAGAGCGCTCCCTTCTCAGTCACCCGGGGCATAAGGTAAGGATGCCCTCTCTCCCCAACATTCTTCGTGTTATGCCTGGATCCACTCATCCGGCGCATTAACGACAGCCCATCCATACGCGGCTTCCCTCTGCCTGGCCAGGGCCAAATCAAGGTTTCGGCCTACGCCGACGACGTGTCGCTTTTCCTGAAGGACGAGGATAGCTACACCGCTTTTTCGCGGCTGTTTCTCGAGTACAGCGAGATATCGGGGGCCCTATTGAACAGGAGAAAAAGCAAGGCACTAAGATTTGGCACCTTCACACCGAACCTTGCGGGCGAGGTGGAGTGGGTGCAGGGAGTGAAAGTCCTGGGAGTAGTATTCCTCGCCAGCGGGGAAGTAGCCCGCGAAACCTGGACTAACCTCCGCACGAATGCTGAGAAATTCCTCTCGGTGGCGTCAACTTTCCTCCTTTCAATGGCAGAGCGCAGCTATGTAGTTAAGTCTACAATCCTAGCCGCATGTTTTTTTGTCGCCCGCGTCGCAAACCCACCGCGCACGTTTGCTCGCAGGCTAACCTCGGCCTGTGGCTCTTTCGTTTGGGCGGGCAAAACCGAACTTGTGTCACGAATGTTCATGCGCCTTCCATCGTACATGGGTGGGTTCGGTATACCTTGTATCCGCACCATGTGCAATGTGCTCGCGTTGCGAGGAGTACTAGATCTTGTACGCAACCCAGACTATCCCGGGAGAACACTCCTCACATACTTTCTGGGTACAGCACGTAACGTGTTTTTTGCACAACACGTGGTTGGCCCTACAGCCGAGCAGCCGCCGGCATTTTTCGTTAACGTGCGTCGCACACTGGCGTCGTTGTCTGCCAGCGTGCCCGATCTGGATGTTGATGAAACCCCGCCCTCCAGGATGTGTGAAGCATTTACGGTAGCTGAGCTGACACGCGAACAACTCCAGAAAACTAGACGGGCACGCTGGCGCCAACTGACCTCAGCTGCGCTTCCTGCAGATGTCAGGGACTTCGGCTGGCTACGAGGCTGCGGGTCCTGCCCACAAGAGACCGCCTCGCGGCGTGGGGCGTGGGGCGTGGCACCCTCCGCCCGATGCCCGCAATGCGGTCTCTTAGAAACATTGCGCCACGCAATGTTCGACTGTGTAGTGGCGCGTACCTTTTGGGTACTACTGTCACGAATGTTCGTAACCCGCCTCGAAGCGCGCACTAGTTCACGCGAACTGTTTACAAATATGCTCTTGTGTGTCGGCATGTTCGTTTTGTGGCGGCAGCGTGGAGCGGCTTCCTTAAATGGGCGTCCGCAAAGAGCAATGTTTCCAATGTTGCAGCGCCTCCGCACGCGCCTCTTTGAGCAAGCATGCGTGGACACACTGTCAATGAGTGAGGATGAGTTCTTGCGCAAATGGTCGACATATTTCATCGTCCTGCGCGGCGGTCGAGTGTCGGCGTTCTTACTGCCTTACTGACGTGCGCAGTGCTGCGTCACTGTGCATGTGCTTGACTGATCAGAGCTTTAGTTCAGCAGTTTTGCATTGTATTTTTGTTGACATTAGAAAAAAATAAACTTCTCTTTCTACGCCGCCACCGAGTAATTCAGTTCTTTTGCGGGCGCAAGTCAGCCCTAATAAAGAGCTTCGTTTGCAAGTATTTCTGGTGTCTTCCTGACCGCTGGACTGCCGTCACTAAAACGTGACATCTGGTGGAGGTGCTGGGTCGCCTTCCATGTACCGGACACCCCCTACAAGTCGTGACGCCAGCCCTCTGAGTCATCTACCGCAGGACCTGAGTCCAGTCCATCGCGCAAGCCGATGCCTGCAAGGGGACGCACCAGAGTTCGGGATTCTGCCGGACCCTACCCGGAAGCGGAAGCCAGCAGCAACGTCTACCATGAGCTTGCCCCAGACAATGACCCCAATCATTCTTCAGCAGCCCCGGGTGCCACCAACCTTCGACGCTTCGCCCGGCGCCGACCCCGAAGAATGGCTGGAGCAGTTCGAACGTGTGGCTGTCTTTAAGAACTGGGACGATGCCACGAAATTTAGGTACGTCTTCTTCGCCCTGGAGGGACCAGCAAGAGTCTGGTTCGAGAATGAGGAAGCCAGCCTTGCCAACTGGGAAACCTTCAAGGAACAGCTTCTGAAGACCTTCACAAACGTCGTGCGAAAGGAGAGAGCCCAGCAGCTGCTACAGTCTCGCATTCAACACCCAAACGAGATCGTTGCAGTGTATACTGAGGAGATGAAGCATCTCTTCTGGCGTGCCGACATTAACATGAAGGAAGAAGAAAAGGTGAAGTTGCTCATGCGAGGAGTTAAAGAGCAACTCGTTGCCGGCCTCGTCCGCAACCCACCGAAAACCGTCGCGGAATTCTTAGAAGAGGCATCTACGATGGAAAAAACTTTTGATGCCCGAGCCCGCCAGTATGACCTCCAGCAACGCTTTCGCTTTTTGTCAGCAAGCTGCCTGAACACCGCTAACAACGATAACCTGCGGGAGGTTATACGGCAAGTTGTGCGAGAAGAGCTCCGACGATTGCTGCCAATGGGAACGCAGCCGCAGTTTTCATCGCTCACTGAAATCGTCCGGGACGAGGTTCAACAGGCCTTGGGTGTGACGCCGACACCCACGACCCCTCTGCAGCCGCCAGCCATGACTTACGCCGCAGCTGTACGCCGTCCTGCACCTCGACGACGGGACCCAAGCCCCTATCCCCCTCAGCCAGCTGCGTTGGACTGCCGCCCACTCGCCCCAACCCGCCCGTCCTACGAGCGACGCGCGCAGCCAAGGAAATGCGACGAGTGGAGAACTCCCGACCAGCGCCGCTCACTATGCTTCCACTGTGGCGAAGCCGGTCACGTCCTCCGGCACTGCCCATACAGAAGACTGGGCATCCGAGGGTTCTCTTACGACGCTCCACGACCCCGACCCGGCCAGCGACCAGCCGAAATCAAGGAGTTTTTGCGTCGGGAAGAATACTCATCGCCGAGCCGCCTATCACGTTCCCCGTCGCCATCGTCCCCGCGCTTTGTTTGTCCTAGCCGAGGTTACGCCGTGCGTGGACGCTCCCCCAGCCCCCGAAGGTTAAACTAAATGAAGCAGCCTCTGGAGGTGAGGTTGCTTCTAAGCGCAATGACAAAGATCCTCCATCGACGAGTACTCAAGACCATGCCTCAACTACGACGACAACACCGACGACGACGACACCGACGACGACGACACCGACGACGACAGCACCGACGGCGACGACACCGACGACGACGACACCGACGACGACGACACCGACGACGACGACACCGACGACGACGACGACGACGCGGCCAGACTTGAAGCTTTTACCGCTGCCCAGTGAAGTAACGTCGCAGTACGCCCACCGCAGCCTCACTACTCGACGAAGCCGAGATCGGACACCGAAGACAACGTACAATACGAGAACGCGAACAAGTGACCTTGAAGTTACGGTCGACGGTCACGCGGTTACTGCCTTGGTGGACACGGAAACTGACTACTCTGTCATGAGTGGCCCACTCGCTGTCCGACTCAGGAAGGTAACAACAAGCTGAAATGGCCTGCTGATCCGCACCGCAGGTGGCAACCTGATTACGCCGTCAGGACGCTGCACCGCGAGAGTTACTGTAAATGGGAGAACCTATGCGACAACCTTCCTGATCCTACAGCAATGCTCGAGATACGTGATTTTGGGAATGGACTTCCTGAACGAACATCGGGCGATCATCGACCTTCGATCTAAGTCGATTAAGCTTTCCACGGAAAAAGCCATACCTGTTGCGACGAGCGCGACTCATCACGTTGCCTTAAACGTCCTCGATGAAGCATTGAGCGTGCCGCCCCGATCAAGTGTTCTCGTCGGCATAGGTACTAGAGACATCGAAAATGCCGAAGGCGTTATCGAGGGGAACACCCAGTTACTCCTGGATCGAGGATTGGGCGTCGCGAGGGCTGTCGCCGAAATCCGAAATGGCCAAGCCCTGGTGTTGCTAACCAACTTCACCGAAGAATACCGGCATCTAAACAAAGGTACGACGATCGCTTTCCTCGACGAGCTGGCAGACATCAGAGACGTATTTGCCCTACTCGACCAAGCCGCAGAACTATCTGAACAAGGCCATCAACCCACGTTCGACATCAACCCGGCATTACCCCGGAGCAGACAAGACCAAATACGCAGTCTTCTTGAAAGGTACACCGATTGCTTCTCATCAGCATCGAATGTGCGACGAACCCGGGTTGCCAAGCACCGCATTGTCACAGACGAACACGCACGACCACTGCGACAGAGCCCCTACCGCGTATCGCCGCTAGAACGCCAAGCTATCCGCAAGCAAGTTGATGAAATGCTTCGTGACGACGTCATCCAGCCATCGAGGAGCCGCTGGGCAGCACCGGTCGTCCTAGTGAAAAAGAAAGACGGCACCCTTCGCTTTTGCGTCGATTACCGTCGCCTGAACAACATTACGAAGAAGGATGTCTACCTCCTCCCCCGCATCGACGATACACTGGACCGGCTGTGCAACGCTAAGTACTTCTCATCGATGGACCTGGAGAGCGGCTACTGGCAAACTGAAGTCGACGAAAGAGATCGCGAGAAGACTGCGTTCATCACGCCAGACGGACTCTTCGAGTTCAAGGTGATGCCATTCGGCCTCTGCTCTGCCCCAGTGACGTTCCAGCGAGTAATGGATACGGTGCTCGCAGGCTTGAAGTGGCAGATTTGCCTAGTCTACTTAGATGACGTTGTTGTCTTCTTCTCAAGCTTTGAAGGCCACCTCAGAAGGCTTCGGATAGTGCTGGAAACAATCAAGTCTTCAGACCTGACACTGAAACCAGAGATGTGCCACTTCGCCTACGAGGAGCTGCTGTTCCTTGGTCACGTCGTAAGCAAGGATGGAGTTCGCCCTGACCCCAAGAAGACGGCTGCGATCGCAGAGTTTCCACAGCCTAATGACAAGAAGACTATACGCAGATTCCTTGGATTGTGCGCTTATTACCGGCGATTCGTCAAGAACCTTTCGCGCATCGCTGAACCTTTGACCCAACTTACCAAGGCTGACGTGCCTTTTAAATGGGAAAGGCCGCAAGAGGAAGCTTTCAACGAACTGAAGCGCCGCTTACAGTCCCCTCCTGTGCTCGGGCACTTTGATGAAAACGCCGAAACCGAAGTTCATACCGATGCAAGTAGTGTGGGCTTAGGAGCGGTCCTCGTTCAGAAAAATGGCAGACAGGAGAAAGTTATCGCGTACGCTAGCCATTCACTGTCGAGAGCCGAAGCCAACTATTCGACGACAGAGAAAGAATGTCTCGCCATTATTTGGGCCACGTCCAAATTTCGGCCCTACCTATACGGACGACCATTCAAGGTTGTGAGCGATCACCATGCTCTGTGCTGGTTGGCCAATTTGAAAGATCCCTCCGGCCGCCTTGCTCGTTGGAGCCTGCGTCTTCAAGAATTCGACATAATTATAGTCTACAAATCTAGCCGCAAGCATTCCGATGCAGACTGCCTATCGCGAGCCCCCGTAGACGCAGCACCGGTAGAGGAAGACGACGACGCTTTCTTAGGACCGGTAAGCGCCAGCAGTTTCGCGCAGCAGCAGCGCTCGGATCCTGAGTTGCAAAGCCTAGTTGATTATTTGAAAGGCAAGACCGCATCGCCTCCCCGGGGGTTCAAGCGCCAACTGTCGTCCTTCGTCCTTCACAATAATGTCCTTCTGAAGAAGAACTTCGCTCCCAACAGGACAGTGCATCTTCTTGTCGTGCCCAAAAATCTCAGGCAAGAAATTATGCAGGCATGTCATGATGAGCCGACTGCAGGGCATCTCGGGATTGGTCGCACGTTGCACCGCATCCAGGAGAAGTACTATTGGCCGTGGCTAGCTACCGACGTTTCCCATTACGTGAAAACGTGCCGTGAGTGTCAGCGACGCAAAACGCCTCCGACTAGACCAGCCGGACTCCTGAACCCCATACCACCGCCAACTAAACCCTTTCAGCAAATCGGGATGGACCTCCTCGGCCCCTTTCCGACTTCATCATCAGGTAACAAGTGGATCATCGTGGCCACCGACTACATGACCCGCTACGCCGAAGCAAAAGCGTTGCCTAGTGGTACCGCAACAGAAGTTGCAAAGTTTTTTTGTCGAACAAATTCTCCTCCGACATGGCGCACCCGAAGTGCTCATCACAGACAGAGGAACAGCATTTACAGCGGAGCTGACGCAAGCCATTTTAAAGTACAGCCAGACAAGCCATCGGAGGACAACTGCGTATCATCCGCAAACCAACGGACTCAAAGAGCGTCTGAACAAGACCATCGCAGACATGCTCTCCATGTACATCGACGTCGAACACAAGACGTGGGACTCTATTATGACCTACGTGATCTTCGCCTATAATACTGCCACCCAGGAGACAACCAGGTTTACTCCATTCCAGCTGGTATACGGCAGGAAGCCCACGACAACACTCGACGCAATGCTCCCGCACGTTTCCGACGAAGACAACCTCGACGTCGCCGCCTACCTTCATCGCGCCGAGGAATCCCGAAGACTTGCGCGGCTTCGCATTCAAGACCAGCAGCACACCGACGCCCAACGCTACAATCTGCGCCGACGAGACTCGCATTACAAGCCAGGTGATCGGGTTTGGATATGGACGCCAGTTCGCCGCCGTGGATTGAGCGAAAAGTTGCTGCGACGCTACTTTGGCCCGTACAGGGTTCTCCGTCGCATCGGTGACCTCGACTATGAAGTCATCCCCGACGACACGAAAGCATCTCAGCGACGCCGCCCACGCCCGGAAGTCGTACATGTCGTTCTCCTAAAGCTATATTATGAACGCTAAAGGACTCGAAGTTTCATTCTCCGTGTTTATTTTCATTTTAAAGCATCGAAACGATGCTTCTTTGGATGGGGGGTAATGCCACGTATCATTGTAGTGTTTGTTCGTTTACGCTCAAGGCTGCAGGAAAGGGTTGTTATCACTTTGTTCGTGACGCGAGAAGCGACCACACTAATCTCGATTGATCGCAGCCATGAAAGGCTGCATCTAGGTTTTTCCAGATTTCTGTGATGATCTTGTCTTGTTATCTGGAAGTCTCCTTGCCGGCTTGAAATTGAGCGACGCCGCGAGCGGCGGGCATTCGTAGTTCGACGATTGACGAGCACGCTTGTTGCTTACGCCGCCACCGAGTGATTCAGGGGCGCTCTGCCGGAAGGCCCGAGTTTGGCGCTCGCCCGAGTTTCATCCGAGTTTGCGATGACGGCAGTCAGTGAACGAAGATAGCGCGGAACGTGCGCAGGCAGCGGACAATAAAATGTAGAGATAAAGCCACGCAAAGGCGATACAAGCGCACCCTGCGCGCCTGTTTCACACTTCAAACACAATACACTGCACAATACCAGGCTGCAGCGCTACCTGAAGTTATCAGCGCCATGTCAGCAATCGCGAAATCGTGACTTCTCTGCTATCTATCTGCACACTCGCCGCTAGCTGTTTGACACGCCTTTTCGGGAGCGTCAAGGGCGTGTCTTCTCTTTCAGGCTCTATCTGTCTCTCCATTTCCGAAGACGAACAGTGCACACTGGGTGCACTCTTGTATCAACCCTTCCTCTTCTCTCGAATACGTTAAAAGGCAACAGATAACATTATGAACATTTTGTTCATTTTCAAATTTATTTTAAAATCTGAATCCAATAAAGCGTTGTTGAAAAGCATAGCTTTAGGAAATTAACAAAGATTTGACACTTTCTGCCGCTAGTGGCGATAGTGAGGCCATTGCTTGCAACGTGGCTTGCATACGAACTAGAGCGGCAGCCGACCGTGGCGAAAACGAGAGCTCCTGCGCTGACACGCCGCCCGTAGCGCTGCCTTCGACTGGAAAGACTGGGCATCTATTACACGCTGAATCTGTCTTATTTTTCGGCCATTGCCATAATATATTTTATTGTGTCGTATATAAAAAAAACACAGTCATGCATCTTCTGTCTTGCATAATACACAACAGCAAAAAACTGATCTGCACTGCACCCCCCGCGTCACTGCTGCTCTCTGCAGTGACCTCAGGTGGAGTTCTCCGCTGCTACGACCGCTGCCGCACTACAGTGCTCTAGAGCCGCACCCCGCTATGGCCAACCAGTGGGCTTCTTCGATTATCCGCCTCTGGCAGCCCGCGGGTTGCTTGCGGGCTGCCCGAGCGCGCTCGATTTTCTCGGGTTGCTCCGCCCACTTCCGGTGGCTGCCCGGAACGCGTTCGTTTTTCTCTGGCTGGGCGGTTTCGGGCTGCCAGCCGGCGGCCAGACTCGCCAGGACGATTTTGTGCTGGCAGCGCTCGGGCAGCTAGCAGACGACAGAGAGGTGTACGGTAGCGGGAAGCTCGCGCGGCCATTTTTATAAGGACTAGAAGGACCGCGGTACTTCATGCGATGTTTTGCGCGATGCAGGCGCTTGTTTCGACTAGGCCACGGTGCATATCGACTGTGTCGCCTGCAATGGCACCTTTTGCGGTAGTTCTCGGTGTTTATTGATATGTTTTGCGTGCGTATGCGCGATCATATTTCGATCGTCTCACCACCTCGCAAGCACAATTGCTCGCTTCATATTACGATCGCATACTTCTGATTCACAAAATATTTCGGCTGTTAATTTCATGCGCCCGGCGGATATTGCGATGTTGTTCGAGGCCTTTCACGAGAGCAACCGGATTCCAGTTCCGAGTACGCGTTCAGACGCGCGCATGTATGCATGTGCTGAACGTGTTTTACGAAGTGTTGGTTGAGCGCGATACGGGAGGTCTTCATTGCGTTTGGCGCAGTGCAAAAGTGGATATGCTTTGAAAAACGCTTGACTGAAGCATGTCCTTTATTAAAAGCCCTCACGAGCACATTGCTCGAGACATCTCTGCGGGCAATAATTGTCGCGCCGACCAAGTGCTGATTCTGTCGTCGCCAACTGTTGTACAGCTTCATGCTCGGGCCTTCTGCCACATATGCTCAAAATATCTGAGAATTACCCTAGGCATGCACCTCCTCGCGTTTGGCTCATTTAAAAAAGAGATAAAAATGAGCTCTAGCGCTGATCGTCATGCAAACACGCGGAACGTGAGGCGCCGACACGCAGGGCTTTACGCCTTTCATTCCAGTGCCAGTTCTCTGCTATAAAGCTGTATTATTACAGAAACGACGCAGCTAAATTTATACAGTGCACCCGCTTGTTCTAGGTGGACGTCCAACAAGCTGATATGCGCTTTTGCCGAGATTATGCGTTCCTTGCCCGCAGCAAAAGCCGGCGGCCGACAGACTACAGTTTAACGAACGTATTCCGATTCTTTTCTGCTTACAGGTTACAGGAAGCAGGTTACGAGCGTAGAAATCGCAACGACCACAGCAGAGTCCACCAGGGTCGATCGTCGGCGGTCATACCAGTCATACTTACTACGTAGTAAGCAAACACGCAATAATCCGAGAGTACGGCTTTTCGTTTGATAACGCACGGGCAGTTTTTCCGTCCTATGCTTGAAGCTTACACAGTGCACCGAAGGCACACGCTCGCGTTGTCGTTGCCGATGTATACGAGTGCGAGCTTGATCAGCTGCATGTTCTGCAATCTGCGGCACGCAGCCCTCAATAACTGCGAGTCGTTGTTTTCGATACCAAGCAGCCGATTCCTACCTTTCGCGCGTGAGACGCAGAACGCGAAGCTAGAGAGAGCATCTGCCCTCCGTGATCCGCGACTTGCTTGCCGCCGTGATTGCCGGCATGCTGGTTCCGGTGGCCGCCAGCCCACGTGATCATGATGCGTTTTCCTGTCAGAGGAGAACTTGCGGGCAGCCAGCGGGCTGCCCGAGAGCGGTTAATCGAAGAGGCCCTAGTACGCTCTTGGCTAATCTCGGCGGTAGAAATTGGCCGTGCGAGCGGCTGTGATGCGCTGTGAGAAAAAAATTGCTGTTTGGCTGTATTCAATGATTCATTACGTATGCCTGTTGTGTGTGACGCCTCTTTAGTGCACTGCGGGTGCGAAGAGCGTGCTACCCAGCGACACAACTCATCCTATGTCATCAGACGCTGACTAAAAGTTGTGAAGGTGGTGGCGCGCGTATCTGCGTAGTATTTGTTTACGTCGCGCACTTCAAGGTATTGCGGACTGATTTTGTCACTAACGTCGATCGCCGTTGTATACCGCAGTGACATCGCAATAATATCGTTCGGGCAGATGAAGGATCCTGTTTGTAATAATGGAATCGGACTTATAACAGAGAAAGGTGCCATGGTTGTGAAGTACGCAGTGCTTGCGTGTTGGAAATTACAAGCTCGTTATTGCACCGGGTCTAGAGCAGCGACCGTTTGTCGATCCCGGATGTGTTTGACACATTGATGCTGATCTTTATCACCGATGAAAGCACGGCCAAGCCAAACGCCTGTGATGCCATCTTGTTGGAGTGCGACGTGCTCCAAGCACCGTTTCGTCGTCGTGGTCCGTGTTTGACGCCTTGCAAGCAGGTGTGGCGCGCCGTCAGCGTTGTGCTGTGTCTTACGTGGTTGCAACAGGCTATCGTGTTGTGCAATCTTGGTATGCGAGCGAAGAAATCGGCGGCTGTAGCCATGTTTCGTGTCCTTCGCAGATGTGCTTAGATTAATCAGCGATGACGTCCGTTTTGCCTGTTATATTTCGATGGTCAACATCGCGTAGATGTCTGTCAGCAATCAGCACAGCCGCGCAGCATACCTGTAGCCGGTAGGGATGTTGGGAGTGGCCCACCCATACATAGCTTGCACCGACGTCACATCCGGTGGCAGTCGGTTGCGAGTCGGCCATGCTGCCGAACCACTGCCAGGCCGCCTCTAGCTTTCCGCTGCCTGTGTTAGCTCGCAACGTGTCGGTTCTCGTCCATCCGTAGATTCGGTATGGTTTTGTGTGCCACCCTTGGCTGCTATGACTGTAGCGGCAGCTCCAGGCGAAACAAGAAGCCGATTAACACGAACTTCATCTGCATTCGCAAGATAATCGCAGGCATGCAAGTGCGAGCGCTCCATGACACAGTAGGAATCTGCGCGAGCTGTGGCTGGCTCGCATTAAGCGCGATGATTTGGACCCCGACAACCCAAATTTAATTGTGTTCGGAGTGCACCTTGTGACAGGTAAGAGGCTTGTATCGTCAACTTAATGTTTACGATGTAGCGAACCACGACGGGCGCGCCTGATACCGCCTAGGCCGATCGCTGCCGTAGCGCCAACGACGACGAAGCGTCGCTGAAAGACGAAGTGCCGCCGCTCTGCACGAGATCGCTTGGGTTGGACTGGCTACACTCTTGAATGTTGCTGTTTTGATTGACGCCATCTAATTTGTCTGAAAACACAAACCCAGACTGGGTCCCGTGTCGCTGCATCCTAGCTACAGGAATAGGCAATCCTTTTCGGATCGCTGCGACCGCAGCGAGCAATGACGGCAGAGAAAGCGGCGTGCCGAGGCCGAGCTTTTCGTCTCGTTGCTTGCGCATCGCAGACAGGCTTCTCACCCACCTGCTGTAGAAATCATTGTGTGGTCCCATTGATTCGAAGGCTTTCATTTTTTCCAACTTCACAAAGCTGGAAGGAGTACACGATATCCCCCGTGGGCCACTTCGAGGAACACACCAACGCCCATCGTCGCGTCGACTCCCGGTCGCAGCGTGTACGGATCTGTATCGTCAATAATTTTCACTTCGTCTGCGTAGCTATACGCGCCGATCGAATAAATTCAGACCAGTAGCCTTCACTGAACGGTTCATTCCTCTGTGGAGTAGGCATCGCTTTCGAAAGGTAAGAAAATAATCCAAAGCGTCCGAGGAGTGGTCCGGCATCGCAGGGCGGACGGGCGGGGACGGCCGAATGGTTCGGCAGCATGGCCGCAAGCACTTGATGGGGGCGGAAGTGACGACACGTGCAACCTATGTATAGCGCGTACGCCTATAATTTATGTACGGCACGCCGGGGGCGTGACCAATCGTTTTGATTGACAGGTGAACTCGGAGCTAAACTCGTGAACGGTGAAGTGCCCCGAATTCATCTCGGGACTGTCATGGCGGCGGCAGCAGCAGCCTGGGTCATCGCTTCCTCTGACGGCAGATGTCAGTACGGCCGGCTGGACCCGTTTACTGCCATGGCCGACGACGAATTCCAGCGACATTTTCGCCTCTCCAAAACATCGGTATGATGGTTGTGTAAAGAGTTAGGCGACGACGCACGCCTACGGAGAGTGCCTACCGGGCCTCATTCGCTTTCGGTCGAAGAGCAAGTCCTCTGCGCCCTCCGGTTGTTCGCGACCGGCAGCTTCCAGGGGAGCGTCGGCGCAGACCTCTTTATTGGACGCCACCAAAGCACTGTGAGCCGCTGTGTGAGGGTCGTCTCCGACGCGCTTATCGACGCGGCTGTGCAGAAGCGGTGGCTCGCGTTCCCCACGGCTGCGGCCGAGCGTGCGTATGTTAAGGAGCGTTTCCTTCTGCGCGGCGGCATCACAGACGTCGTGGGATGCGTCGATGGGACCTACATTGGCGTAAAGGCTCCTTCTAAGTCCAGCTCTGACGTGGCGAAGGCCAACTATTTCACGAGGAAGGCACATTATGTATTGAACACAATGATTGCAAGAATGCTCTGTTTTTGCTTTCATGCATGTCACGGTTAATGGAATGTTCTCCTATTTATTAGTGATAGTGGTCCGTGAACTGTGCAGTGTCAGTGGATGTTAAGGAACCTCATATGGTTGAAGTTATTGGCAGCCCTTCACCATGGCATGCCTCATCGCTTGAGTTACTTTAGGGTATTAAACCTGAAAAACCGCTTCCGTTTATCAGTAACTGAGCATTTTTACACACAGTGTAGATAATTTTTTGTTTTACCTCATGTTTGCGCACGTAATAGGTGCATGGATTTTTCCAGCTATTTCATGCATGCATTTTAATGGGTTTTTAAACGGTAGCATTTCTGTCACTTGGCAGATTGCATTCTTATGCAATATTCATAATCGCAAGTCGCAATAAATGTTTCACTTTGGCTGAAGTGGAAAAGCTCCTGCCGGAAGCACTGGCGTCTGTAAGCCAGGAAAACTGGCAAAACTGCTGTGTTCATGTGGAGCAAGTTGAGGCTGAAGCATGGCAACGCGATATGATTGTTGACGCTAAAATTGATCCGGCTGTCTTCAGCATTTCTGACTCGTGCAACTCTTCCTCTGATGAGTCGAGCACCGATTCCAGTGATGAAGACTTGAGTGGCATCGAGGAACTTGTCTGACTTCGAATTGATGTGTAATACACATGCTACCGAGGAAAAAGAGAGTACTCATCGGCTTGCTGTGATCACCTTTGTGCGTGTGTGGGCGGAAATGTGAAATATGTGCGCATGTGGGTGTGTGTGTTGATAAATCTACCGAGGAAATTGTAACATTTCCATCAAATCATTGCATCATTGCAATTCGTTGCATCAAATTGTATCGGGCAGTAACTTGTAGTTAGGTGGTGAGGTGGTCGTGTTAATAGTGTCTGTATAGAAGTAGAATTTGTAAGAGAGTGCAAATAGTACTTTTTCCAATTAGAATACCTATACTGGTACACGTCATCAATGTGTGCAGTTTTTGGAAGATTAACTGCAGAAAAATACGGTGGAGCTTAATGAAGCGTTGTGTCAATTATTTGGAAAGTATCTGAAAATTTGAGAGCAAATTGGATTCATTTAAAACAATTTTGAACATATACTGTTTGATTCGTCCGACTAACTGAACAGAAATTTATTCAATTATGCTGTCCAAAAAGTTCGAACATTCGCAAACCCCTAGGCATTGGCCTCATTTTGTGTGTGAGGGTTGGGAATGGTATGTATGGGTGTCTGATCTTCATGTCCTGAAAAGGGATTCCTGGTTTGGTGTTGTCTTGCATTACTGTCAATCTCTGGTCGTTTTGACATGTTATGCAGTGCCAGTGTTGAGGTAGCCAGTACTGTATGTTTTGTGCATAATTTTTCGGAGGTGTGAATGATTTCAAGCTGGCTCTTGCTCAGTTGAGTGTGAATTTGTTTCGAGTCAGGTCTTTGTTAGTACATTGGTCAGGTTTTCGTTTTGTCAAATAGTGTTGTTCTGTGGCTCCACATTTTTTTTTCAGTTTTAGAGCATTTGACTGATTGTGTGTTGGTGTACATCCACTGCACGTGTCCTTTAATTTGTATGCACTGTGATCCATGCCACTGGCTGTTTCCAGAATAAACCATTTCTCGCAAACACTGCGGGGTCAGCATTCTTTATTGTCGTGTCTGATTTATTGTTTGCTGTTTTGAAATATTTTTTCGTAGCGTTGTACAACTTTTTCTGCATTCTTACTTGACGCTCCCGCAGCTTGGAACTCTTTTTACCTGGCTGCATGAAAAGCCTGCCTGAGCAGCTTCTGCTCTTCTAGGAGAGCAGGGAAATCCAGCCAAGCTGACTCTTGAGGCAGTACTATTTTCTGTCACTGTGGGAATCAACACTATGTTCAAAATTTAACACTTAACACGGGAAAACAGGCCATATCAAGGTGGTGTATGCTTGGTGTATGGTGTATGCGGTATGCATCAAATGAACAGATGCATGCTGTTCATTTCAGAACACGGCATAATATTCAAGCGATTCTGAACACAACGAGTTTTCTCATTCAAGTCACGCGAAATTCAACTTGCGATGAAAAAAAAATGTGCGAAAAAAAAAGTTTAGCCATGCCGGATTTGAACCCACGCACTTCCATTGCCTGTCGACTCTCCGGAGCGACGCGTTAGACCATATACGGCCACGAAACAGCGCGCAGTTCTACACCTCTCTTTATTTTTTTTTTTGCGGACTGCTTCCGTAGCCTTCATAGCGTTGCACATGATGTAGCGTTGCTAGCGTTCCCTCGCAGTACAAAGCAAAATTTAATAATGTATGAATCGGTCTAAAGCGCTTTAAATCCAAATCTTTACACTATAAAATGCTTATAAAGGTGTACTAAGTGCATTATAAAATTCAACAAACCTCGTTTGTCGAATTGCACAGGCAATGCACTTGGTGGAGCGACAGACAAATGAAAAGTGCACCGGCGGTTGGCTCACGTGACCCGTTCTTTGTGGACCGCCCAAGAAGCCCATGAGGTGGCGCCGATGTGATGATAAAGCACGGAATATATCCAGATAACCCAATGAAGCTGGAGGCGTGACGAGGGTGGGATTTTGTCTTGCTACCATTAGTTCACTTATCTGAGGGCGTCGCCAGAACTCGGGAAGATTCCGAGTTTCAGCAAACTCGGGCCTTCCAGCATAGCGCCCCAGTTCTTTTGCGGGCGCAAGTCAGCCCTAATAAAGAGCTTCGTTTGCAAGTATTTCTGGTGTCTTCCTGACCGCCGGACTGCCGTCACTAAAACGTGACAATATAGGGGTTGGTTATATTCTGCGCATTTCTCTATCACCTGATTGATAGTGTGAATGTGGTCTATTGTCGAGTATCTTTTACGAAAGCCTGCCTGATCATTTGGTTGACTGAAGTCCAAGGTTGTGCTGACTCTATTCGCGATTACCTTAGTAAATACCTTGTAGGCAACGGACAATAAGCTGATCGGTCTGTAATTCTTGAAGTCCTTCAAGTCCTTTTTCTTTTCTTCTAGGGAAGCTATTCTGTCTTCGTTTTCTGTGGCCAAGAATCTTAATCTGAAAAGAATTAAAGCTAAGGCCAAGAGAGTGTGCAAAAAACTTAACCTTGATCTGTTAACGAAAAGAGCCGATAAAAGTGAAGGCCTTAGTTTACAAGTGTTTTTTAGCGCAAAAACCCACAAACCAGAGTGTCCGTTTCGTGTGATCGTATCTGAGAGAGGCACATGGCAGAAAAATGTAGCCGTTTTTCTAAAGAAGATCTTAAATTCGCTCACGTTGGACGATCCTTTCCAGGTAAAAAATTCGCAGGATGTAATCCAGTTTTTAGAAACTAACAAGAACAAGGGACTGATGGCCTGCTCTTTTGACGTCAAGGACCTATATTATTCACTACCACATGACGAGCTCTTCGCGTGCTTAGAAGAATGTATTGACCAGCAAGGAGTAATTGAATTCCAAAACAAGAACGGCATATCCGCCGAAGGCTTTTTAGAACTACTTCAAGTGTATTTAACTTCTACCTTCATTTCCTGGGATGGTGAGTTTTACCTGCAAAAACGAGGAGTTTGCATCGGGTCATGCATAGCTCCCGTGCTTAGTGACTTGTTGTTAGCACAAAAGGGTAGAATGCTTCAAGAAAAATTGAAAGGGTCAAAGGTTGTACAATGTTTTCGATATGTAGATGACTTTCTCGTTCTTATAGACTCTAATGTGGAAGAATTTGACGCAGTCTTTACGCAGATCAAAGCTAACTTTGTTGAGTGCCTTCATCCCCTCATACTAACTACGGAAGTGCCAGTAAACAATGTCATCCAATTTTTAGACCTCAAACTCAGATTAATGCACCATCACATGTGTTGGTCTTACCAGCCACGAAGCAGAAAGCCATTGCTCTCTTTTACGTCATCTCATTCTAAGCTGGTGAAACGTGCCATGGTGAAGTCATGCTATCACAACGCGCTTAACAAATCCTGCATGCACTCCATACAAGATATATTTCCTTCTCCAAACCGATCGGCTCGTTAAGGCTGGTTATCCGAAGCAGCTACTAGTATCAGTGTCCGAATCTATTCTCAGTAGCTTGAGGCAAAATGGAAGAGGGAAGCAGGCAGATTCAGAGACGCGGAAGGAAAAAGAAAAATTTACTGTTGTACCTTACATTCATCATTTCTCCCACAGACTAAAAAAGATAGCGAATAGAGCACGAGTTAAGGTTATAATTTCGGCTCCATATAAGCTTGGGAAGATGTGCAAAATGGTTAATACTGATTTCGTTCCCAGAGATTGCGACATCACGCATGAAAATCGATTCGTGTCATGTGAAGAAGGTGTAGTGTATGCCATTCCCTTGTCATGCGGCAAGCTGTATGTGGGTCAGACGGGGAGATGCCTCAATGAACGCCTGAAGGAGCACAATAATAACGTGCATAACACAGTAAAAGGGCATCTCGGGATTCATTGTAGAGACTGTGAAAACAAAACTTGCCACCCTGACTTCACTAGCACACGAATTTTAAGTAAACACAGTGACCAATTAACACGCGAAATAATCGAAGCAGCGCACATCGCCTGGTCTAAAGACGCATGCGTCAGTAGCCCCTCTTTATCGATCAGTTCAAAAGAATTGGCATTTTTAGTGAAGGGAAAATGATAATGTTGTTATCGTTCTTGTTCAGTGTGACATGCATGATTTGACTATGAATCTATGAATGGATGGTTGTTTTCCTTGTGTTGTTGGAACTGTGTATATGTGCCTCGTTCCAAACAATCAACACCAGTTGAAAGTCAGCGCTCGTGTGTGTCGTGTCTCCCTTCTTGTCCGTGTCTTAGTGCGCGCTGTTCCGGTGAAAATGAGTTACCAACTTGCCCAAGCATCTGTTTTAACCTTCAAGTCCCCCATTCCATAGCTTTCTTCAATGGAACTGCCGATGCATCCGCAGGGCACGTACGCCCCTTTCCCAGTATCTCTTCACCCTTCCACACCCCCGCTCTGGTCTCCTACTCCAGGAAGAAGACGGAGAACAACCCAAACCATTTCAGTGCTGGTGTGATGCGGTATCAGCGTATAGTAAATGCCTTTCTTTATCAGAATAGCAACACCGCCCCCTTTTGAAGTGCGGTCGCGACGAACGATTTCGTATTGATCAGATGTGATAACTGCATCGTTAGGAATTGCATCATGAAGCCATGTTTCTGTAAGAACAGCGGCGTCAGGATCGTGTGTGAAGAGAAGGCTTTCAAGTTCGTCGAATTTATTTACTATGCCTGTAGCATTAATATTGAAGCGGGTAGACGACGACGACGACCAAGAGCGTGGGAAGAGTAGAAGACGACAACGAAGTTCGGACTGTGTTCTCGGTGCCGCTCGCAGCTGTTCTTTCCTATTTGTAAATATTTGTAAATATATTCTTTCCCGCAACATATTTGGTGGAGGTGCGGCTTTCCCCTACGTCTACCGACGACGGAGCTCCGCAGCGGCCGCCAGTTGCCTTCCCTCATCATGACCCAAGACGCCTCCCAGCAAACCTCAGCCCCGGCCTTCTCCCCCTCGTGACCCTGGGACATTTTCTGGTACCGACAACTCTGACGTCGACGACTGGATCAACATGTACGAGCGAGTGAGTACCTACAACCGCTGGGATCCGACCCTTATGCTCGCAAATGTAATATTCTACCTAAAAGACACTGCCCGGGTCTGGTATGAGACCCACGAAGACCGTCTAACCAGCTGGGACGTGTGCAAAGAGAAACTCCGCGAATTGTTTGGACGGCCGCTCGGCCGAACACTTGCCGCTAAGAAGGACCTCGCCTCCCGAGCTCAAACATCTACGGAGTCCTATGTGTCGTACATTCAAGATGTGCTGGCCCTCTGTCACAAAGTTGACGCCAACATGCCCGAGTCTGACAAAGTCGGCCACGTGTTGAAGGGAATCGCCGACGATGCCTTCAACTTGCTCGTATAAAAGAACTGCACTACAGTCGACGGAATTATTAAGGAATGTCGACGCTTCGAGGAAGCCAAAAGCAGGCGTATTAGCCAGCCGTACACACGCCTCCCCAACACGGCTGCGACTTCTTCATGTGAAGACCTGCGACACCGGGAAGCTCCAGCGCCCCCAGAAAATGTGACCCGCATCATCCGACGCGAGCTCGAAGCTATGTCCCCTGCCGCCCTGCATCTACATGATGGCGACAACCGCTTGCCTACCGTCTCTCTGGTACAAGCTGTCGTCCGCCAAGAGCTTGCAAACCTTGGTTTCCAGCCCGCCAGCCCTGTACGGTCTTCACCACCACCGAAATCACTGCGATTGCTCCTGGACGACCTTCGTACTTCACTCCACGTCGGCGAAACCCTAACGACTGGCGGACAACCGACGACAGGCCCATTTGTTTCCATTGCCACCGCATTGGCCACATCTCCCGCCACTGTCGAAATTATTGGTCCCGTCGCAGCACATACCGTCCTCTCAGCTCCCACCGCGACGACGAACAGCCCAGCCACTACACGCCCGCTCCAGCCCAGCACGGTGCTACAGTCGACGGCCAGATTCCCCGCTCCAGCCGCTCCCCGTCCCCCCTGCGTCGACAGTCTCGTTCGCCCCCAACGCCGTCGCTCCTCTCCTGGCCCCTACGGACGCTCGCAAGCGGAAAACTAGACGCTGTAGTGTCTGGAGGTGATGCTGCAGTACAGCCCCAGTCCCAAAATCCTCGATTAGCCCTTCGCGCACACCATAATTTGCTCGCCATTCATGTCGATGGAGTGCCTGTGAGAGCCCTGATCGATACAGGCGCGCACGTATCCGTCATGAGTTCAGCCCTACGACGCCGCCTCCGAAAAGTACTGACCCCTGCACCCAAAGCCGTTCTCCGCGTTGCCGACGGCGGAACGCCTCATGTTGTTGGACTATGCACAGCCCGTGTGACCATATCCGGCCGCCATACATCCGTTCTGTTCTCTGTTCTGGACCAGTGCCCTCATGAAGTCATTCTTGGCCTCGACTTCCTGTCTGAGCATTCAGCCCTCATTGACTGCGCCACTAATGTTGTTCAGCTTGACCTTCCTCTTTCTGCTGAGTCGCCGTCCCCAGTTATACACCGTCTTTGTGCTGTCGACTTTGTCTGTTTACCGCCTCAAGCCGCAACTTACATTTCTTTCTCATCTGTTCCCCCTGTACCTGATGAACACTACGTAGTCACTCCGGAACTTGACGTCGCCCTGACGCGCAGCATTGCGCTTCCACACATTGTATTTACAATGTCGGCCAACCGAGCGTACCTTCCGGTCCTGAACTTTGGTTCATCCATCCAACCGCTCCCGCAAGGCATCTCACTCGCCACGCTGTGCCCTGCTGCCGAATGTGTGATATCAGTGGAGGACAGCTGCTTACCTTCCACTCAGCAATGCCGGTTGCCTGCGGCCCCATCAACAGCGAACCCAACGGACGACTACGCCGACATGATCACTTCTGACCTACCACCGATGCAAGCTCGCGATCTTAGGTGCCTCTTATCATCTTTCCGCGACATCTTCGACTTTGATAGCCGTGTTTTGGCTCGGACCTCTGTGGTGACGCATCACATAAATACCGGTGATTCCGCTCCTCTCCGCAGACGTCCGTACCGAGTGTCCAGCGCCGAACGCACCGTCATAAATCAAGAGGTGGACAAGATGCTCGCAAAAGACATCATCGAGCCCTCGTCAAGTCCTTGGGCTTCACCAGTCGTCCTGGTGAAAAAGAAGGACGGCAGCTGGCGCTTCTGCGTTGATTATCGGCACCTTAACCGCATCCCAAAAAAAGACGTATATCCACTCCCAAGGATCGATGATGCCTTAGATTGCCTCCACGGCGCCAAATATTTCTCTTCAATTGATCTTCGATCGGGGTACTGGCAAATTGCCGTTGATGAAAAGGACCGCGAGAAGACCGCCTTCGTGACGCCTGATGGCTTATACCAGTTTAAAGTCATGCCGTTCGGCCTCTGTAACGCCCCGGCTACCTTCGAACGAATGATGGACTCCCTTCTTCGTGGCTTTAAATGGTCCACCTGCCTCTGTTACCTATACGATGTTGTGGTTTTCTCGCCTACTTTTGCCACGCACCTCGAGCGCCTCTCCAATATTCTGACAGTGTTTCGTAACGCCGGACTTCAGCTGAACTCGTCGAAATGCAAGTTCGGTCGTCGCCAACTCACTATTCTCGGACACCTCGTTGACGCTTCTGGTGTACGCCCAGATCCCATCAGAATTCAAGCAGTGAAGGACTTTCCTCTTCCAAGGTCGTCGAAAGACGTGCGCAGCTTTGTCGGCTTGTGCTCGTATTTTCGCCGTTTTTATCAAAGATTTCGCCGGCATCGCTCGTCCCCTCACCGATCTTCTGAAGAACGACACCCCCTTTACCTGGGGCCCTGCTCAAGAGAACTCATTTTCATCCCTCGTCCATTTGCTGACCACTCCGCCCATCTTTGCGCATTTTGACCCGTAGTCTCCCACAGCGGTTCGCACCGACGCTCCGGATATGGCATCGGCGCCGTCCTAGCCCAACGTCAACAGGGTCAAGATCGAGTCATCGCTTATGCCCGCCGCCTACTTTCAGCCGCAGCGCAAAATTACACCATTACTGAGCGCGAGTGTCTTGCCCTTGTCTGGGCAGTAGCTAAATTCAGACCCTACCTGTTCGGCCGTTCATTCGCTGTTGTCACTGATCACCACGCTCTCTGTTGGCTGTCTTCACTAAAAGATCCCACCGGTCACCTTGGTCGCTGGGCATTGCGCCTCCAAGAATACTCATACTCCGTCGTGTACAAGTCCGGGCGCCATCACCAGGACGCTGACTGTTTATCCCGATACCCTGTGCAACCACCTGACCTAGAGGACGCTGAGACCCTGCCCTGCCTCTTAGCTATCCCTGATCTTGCCGATATTGCCAACGAACAACGCCACGACTCATCTTTACGACCTATCTTTGATGGCATCCGTTCTGCAAATCGATCTCCGTCTCTGAACCTTTATGTGCTCCAGAACGGCATTTTGTATCGCCGAAACCTACGCTCCGATGGCCCTCCACTCCTGCTCGTGATACCCCAACGTCTACGCTCTTCTGTCCTTGAAGAACTGCACGATCTGCCGACAGCCGGTCACCTTGGCGTGTCCCGCACGTACGCTCGGGTGCGGCATCGCTTCTTTTGTCCTGGTCTCTATCGTTCCGTCAAGCGTTACGTGGCCGCTTGCGACCTGTGTCAACGTCGGAAAAGGCCCTCCACTTTGCCTGCCGGTCTTCTGCAACCCATCGACATACCTCCGGAACCTTTTCACCGTGTTGGCCTCGACCTTCTTGGCCCTTTTCCGACGTCCCTCTCCGGTAACAAGTGGATCGCTGTCGCAACTGATTATACGACTTGGTACGCCATCACGCGTGCTTTGCCGTCCAGCTGCGCTACCGATGTCGCCGATTTTCTTCTGCAAGACGTCATCCTTCACCACGGCGCCCCTCGTCAACTGCTCACCGACCGCGGTCGTTATTTTCTATCCAGAGTAGTTCACGACATTCTTCGTTCGTGTGACACGCAGCACCAGCTCGCGACAGCTTACCACCCACAAACCAATGGGCTTACGGAAAGGTTCAACCGCACGCTCACCGACATGTTAGCCATGTATGTATCGCCAGACCACCGAGATTGGGACGCAGCCTTGCCTTATGTGACATTTGCATATAACTCTTCCCTTCATGACAGAACAGGCTATTCTCCTTTCTACCTTTTGTTTGGTAGGCATCCCACCTTGCCTTTGGACACACTCATGCCGCCTTCTTCAGCCCCCACCACTGCTTACGCTCGGGACGCCATCTCCCAGGCCACGTTGGCGCGCCAAATAGCACGTAGTAGGCTCCAAGCCTCTCAAGTTTCCCAGAAGTCAGCCTACGACCGCCGTCACCAGGCCGTCGAATTTACCCCAGGATCACTCGTCCTTCTGTGGACGCCCTCTCGCAGCGTCAGTCTCTCCGAGAAGCTCCTTTCGCACTACCGTGGCCCTTACCGTGTCGTGCGCCGTGTTACCGACGTGTACTATGAAATTGCTCCCCTTGAAACCTCGCCATCGTCCTCTGGCGCCACCACCGACATCGTCCACGTCTGTCGCCTTAAACCTTATCACGACGCTCATACGTCGCCGCCCTAACGCCGAGACGGCGTTTCAGCAGCCGGGGGTCCTGAAGCGGGTAGACGACGACGACGACCAAGAGCGTGGGAAGAGTAGAAGACGACAACGAAGTTCGGACTGTGTTCTCGGTACCGCTCGCAGCTGTTCTTTCCTATTTGTAAATATTTGTAAATATATTCTTTCCCGCAACAATATTAAGCATCGAAAAAGAATTCAAGGATGGCTGTGCTCTTAGTGCTGCTGAGCTCTGTGTGTTACTTTGTGCGAACACGAGTTTGGAAACAGACCATCACTTTGAAGCGCAGCGAGCTCTTTCATTGCGGGCGTGGTCCCATCGATACAGTTTGCCGTTTATTTTAATTTTGTCAAACTTGAGCATGACCTTCTCTTTTTCCAACCTTTGCTCTTTCGCACTTTCCCAAAGCTTCTTTCGTATTGATTGAACGCGAGGGGAGAAGTCCTCGGATATACTATAGCCTGTGTTTTTCAGATTTTTACAGCTTTTGAGAATTCTCTCTTTGACCCTCCCGTCAACTAGCTTAAATATAACTGGTCTGCATTTGTCCTCAGCTGGCTTCCCTATTCTGTGGATAAGCTCAATAGCCACATCCGAAATTTTCAACCGGTCCAGAAGAACATCCTTGCAGACCGTGTTCTCAAGGTCTTGGGGTGTTTCGTCGTCGGTTTCCTTAACGTCAAACCCAATTAGGTTGTCCCGCCTGCTTCTATTCTCTAGGTCGTCTACTTTCATAAGTAGACTGTCGACAGTTTTTTCTAGTGATTCTACTTTAGAGGTGTAGTCAGTAAACATTGAGGAAGTATCGTCTAGCTTCTTTTCGATAGCAGACAGTCTAGTGTTAGTAGAGCTTGTATTTTGTTTCAGCTGTTGGAGATCTTCCATTGTTGTTTGCAGCATTTCCTGTGTCGATGGACCTGGGTTTGGTTCTACGTCACCACACATAGCAAGCACGTCAACAAAACAATGGTAGATTGCTGTAAGGAGCGTAACTAACGGCCATGGGCATGGCAGAAGCAGTAGGCACACATTGCCACTGTGGTAAGAGTAAACAGGCTGTTTGTCTGTCACCTGGACAAAAAACAGGAACGGATTTGTTAGCCGCATGATTCCAACGCCTCCGCCGTGCCCACTGGTCGCGAACCGGGCAGAAGCTTCTCTTTTATGTGCTGGGACTGGCGACGTAGTCGATGGTGTCGTGCGATGCGCATGCAGTAGTGGTGTCCAGTTGCGCAGTGCTATCAGTTTGGTCATCGCGATGCATTCCGATGAAGAAATCACGCCGGAAACCCGATGGTCGGTCCAATTTTCAGTGCTGTCGTAGTACGCCCCCTCTGATGCGGGTCCCACGTTCACGAAAAACGCGGCCTGTACAAAAAACAGGAACGGATTTGTTAGCCGCATGGTTCCAACGCCTCCGCCGTGCCCTACATAGTGTGTCATGTCTATGAAACAGTTTTTTCCCCTTGCATCTCCCCTACAATAATGCCCCTAACGGGCGCTGTAAATATCAGAATAAATAAAAAAATGAGTATAACGTCACGCTTGTCCCTATCAACGGCAATGCAGACCAAGCTCTGCAGCAGCTACAAAAAAGATGACGAGGGTGATGACAGGGTTGCGCGCCAACCTTTGTACAACAAATCTGTGATTACAGGCAGTCATCGTGACCAGTTGACAAGGGAGCTGGTGGAAGCCCAAATGATGGCGAGGCTATCGGAAGACTGTATTAGTACACCGTCTGTGGCACTGCCAAAGAAAGCAAGAGCCTATTTCGAATGCTAGTGTCGACGCGTTCCGGTAGGAGTCTGCATCTTTTTGTCTTCCTTTTTGTACCTTGACTTCCTTTCCGCCCTCCAGTGGGGGTATGTATAGCGGCTAGAAAGGCAATAAAGATCAGTTGTCAGTCAGCGCTGTGTTCGTTTTTACATTTAAACTCATAGTTTTTCAGCGCTGCGGCACACGGCCAAAGAAAAGAAGGAGGAAGAGAAGGAGGACGAACACAGCGCGGACTGTCAACTGTTTATTTATGGACGCACAAACAGCTTAGATACACTCAGACCAGCGCAGGCGCACACAGTGCAAGTTAAACCAGAAAAAAAAGCTCGCTTCACATCTTTATCGCAAAAACTTTGAAAGCAACATCTTTTATGCAGCATACAAAAGAACTGAAGTATCGCTGACATATTCTGACCTTGCTCTCTGAATATAATATGCCTCTATCGTTTCACAAGCAGTTTTTGATTTGCTTGCGCTCAGAATCCTCACTACCGAAAACACCGGTGTACAGTCCTTGCATGTAGCGCAGTGCTCGACAATGTTAGCACCTTGCCCGCTCCTTAGGTCTCTTGCATGCTCCCTGAGCCGGTCGTTGACGGAGCGCCCAGTTTGCCCGATGTCCGATCTACGACACGTCAAGGGGATTTCGTACACAACGCCTGTGGCGCATTCCGCAAAGCGGTTCACGTGCCTCTTTTTACATCCAGATTTTTCGTTTTCACCTGTAATGCGTCGGGCCAACTGGCCATGGGCTTCTCATCTTGTCCCGTTAATCGCGCTGTAGATACGGAGCATCGTCACCAACTCGCCCAGCAACTTACCTTGTTGAGTGACAAAACGCGCTTCGTGCGCGAAACATTGGCGGACCCCTATCTGCAGCATGTGCCCGATCGCATCTCTGCAGGAATGCCCATAGACGGGTGCCTTAAGCCCACCAGTGGTGAATGGAGTACACATGAAAGCCACCAGGGTAATAATGCACGCGGAGACACTGCAGCGGGCTCATACAGGGCACCTCGGTGTAGCGAAGAGCAAAGCGTGAACGGGGCAATGGGTTTACTGGCCTAGGATAATTCCATACATAGAAGCATGGACCAAATGCGCAATATGCGGGAAGTAGTATATTACAATCAACCAGAAGAACAACTGATGTTTCGTTCAACAACGAACAAAGCATGGCAGGGTGTTGGCGTCGATATACTTCAGTACCGAGGAAAGTACTATTTTCGCACCTATAACGGAATGTCACATTTCTCGGAAGTCGAGAAGCTGTCCGATCTGAGTGCGACCACTGTCATCGAAAGCCTTAGAGCAGTGTCGTCAAGATATGGCATCTCAGCAGAAGTTTGCACCATTCTCCAACCGTGAGTTACGTTTTCCGAAAGTGTGTGACTTTAAGCACGTGACATCCAGCCAACAATTCCCACCCTCTAATGGCCTTGCAGAAAATGGCGTACAGGTAATCAAAACGATTCTTAAAAAGACAAATGAACGAAACGAGGATATTTGGCTTGGCGTGCTGAATTATAGAACGAGTACTTTGGAACACGGCCGGATAGCTGCTTCAAGGAACGAGTCTTTGCGCGCCCTTTTCCGCCTGCACCCGATCATTCAGCTCAGCAAGCACAAGCAATCTAGCCGCACCAGCCAGATCCTGCCCGCCCTTGAAAAAAAAACTACGCCTCATGGGAAACAAAAGCTACAGTTATCGCCACTGCCAGACCACCGTCCTACCTCGTTCAAACTCATGAAAGCGGCGACGCGGACGCTTCTTTTGCCTTTTTATTTGCATTACAGCCTCTTTATTTTTTATAAACGCTGTCGCTACTCCTGCCATACATGCTCTATATGCCGCAGCTGTGTTTGCAATTGCGCTCAGCTCGGGCAGTCATCTCAGATATGTCTATTAGTTTGTCATGTAAGCAAATGTTCTCTGACGGCAGTCAATTTGGCACCTGTACTGAATGCGACCTCAAACGTCACTTTGGTGCCGGTTCAGGGGGCTACGGGAAGCCTGGAAAGCCTCTAAAGAAGTCCCACCTGTGACCTGCGGGGACAAGAGAGACTAAATCATCGGCAAAGAACTAGGCGAGCAGTTCTAAAAAGCCCTCGGCGGATATGCCGTTCTTGTTTTGGAATTCATTTACTCCTTGCTGGTCAATACATTCTTCTAAGCACGCGAAAAGCTCGTCAAGTGGTAGTGAATAATAGAGGTCCTTGACGTCGATCGGTTCTCGATCGGTTCTAAAGAATTGGCATTTTTAGCGAAGGGAAACTGATAATGTTGTTATCGTTCTTGTTCAGTGCGACATGCATGAGTTGACTATGAATCTATGAATGGATGGCTTGTTTTCCTTGTGTTGTTGGAACTGTATATATGCCTCATTCCAAACAATGAACACCAGTTGAAAGTCAGCGCTCGTGTGTGTCGTGTCTCCCTTCGTGTCTGTGTCTTAGTGCGCGCTGTTCCGGTGAAAATGAGTTACCAACTTGCCCAAACATCTGTTTTAACGAATTTCATTTTTAGTGCATCCGGCCCTATTAATTGTCTGTCCGTCCATCCATGTATTCTCGTCACCTACATTGCTGTCGCCGTATGCAACGCTCGATTATTGGCTTTTCTCGTCAAGGCAAAACGTGTTCCAACGCACGTTCTGCAGCTGTTTGGAGGATTCCAGCCTTCGCAGGGCTATTGCTCAAGAATTTGCCACATCCTGAAGGCTGAATGGAACAGACAAGCTCGGTTTTACAGGCGCAGTCTTTTTCTTCTGCTGCAAAGAACCGAAGCCCCACCGCATAGAAAGAAGAAATGGAAAGAGTTTTGTGATTTAGCGAACACAACGGCTGACTTCCTGTGGCACCAAACCCTTTTCCAACTCCGGGCATCACCGGCCAGAAAGAAGCACTCGACAGAGAATGTCACCCACACCGCAGGGAACGTGTCGCTGCCTACGGAAGTGCGTTGTGTTCTCTCCCAGGGGCCGAGGTACGCCACGGAACCCAAAAGGTAGCCCGCAGAACTTCTAAGCATGGTGAGGCAGGTGTCCAGGTTGGCACTGGTGGCAGAATCCGATAGGTGCGTGTCTGAAGGAGTTGATGCGCTTCTGAGTTGCAAGGCCCCAGTGAACACCGTCTCGGTTTGGCGAACTGTCTCGTATTTGAAGGGAAATTCGCTGCGTTTGCTCCCAGCCGACAAGGAAGGGGGATTCCTAGTGCTACCCTCTCAATTGTACGTCAAGAAGGGTAGGGAAGCTATTCTGTATTCGTTTTCTGTGGCCAAGAACCCTGACCTGAAAAGAATTAAAACTAAGGCCAAGAGAGTGTGCAAAAAACTTAACCTTGAACTCTTAACGAAAAGAGCCGATAAAAGTGAAGGCCTTAGTTTACAAGTGTTTTTTTAGCGCAAAAACCCACAAACCAGAGTGTCCGTTTCGTGTGATCGTATCTGAGAGAGGCACATGGCAGCAAACTGTAGCCGTTTTTCTAAAGAAGATCTTAAATTCGCTCACGTTGGACGATCCTTAACAGGTAAAAAATTCGCAGGATGTAATCCAGGTTTTAGAAACTAACAAGAACAAGGGACTGATGGCCTGCTCTTTTGACGTCAAGGACCTATATTATTCACTACCACATGGCGAGCTTTTCGCGTGCTTAGAAGAATGTATTGACCAGCAAGGAGTAATTGAATTCCAAAACAAGAACGGCATATCCGCCCACGGCTTTTTAGAACTACTTTAAGTGTATTTATCTTCTACCTTCATTTCCTACGATGGTGAGTTTTACCTGCAAAAACGAGGAGTTTGCATCGGGCCATGCATAGCTCCCGTGCTTAGTGACTTGTTAGCACAAAAGGGTACAAGGCTTCAAGAAAAATTGAAAGGGTCTAAGGTTGCACAATGTTTTCGCTATGTTGATGACTTTCTTTTTCTTATAGACTCTAATGTGGAAGAATTTGACGCAGTCTTTACGCAGATCAAAGCTAACTTTGTTAAGTGCCTTCATCTCCTCATACTAACTACTGAAGTGCCAGAAAACAATGTCATCCAATTTTTAGACCTCAAACTCAGATTAATGCACCATCACATGTGTTCGTCTTACCAGCCACGATGCAGAAAGCCATTGCTCTCTTTTACGTCATCTCATTCTAAGCTGGTAAAACGTACTGTGGCGAAGTCATGCTGTCACAACGCGCTTAACAAATCTTGCATGCACTCCATGCAAGATGGTTTCCTTCTCCAAACTGATCGGCTCGTTAAGGCTGGTTATCCCAAGCAGCTACTAGTATCAGCGTCCGAATCTATTCTCAGTAGCTTGAGCAAAAATGGAAAAGGGGTGCAGGCAGATTCAGTGACACGGAAAGAAAAAGAAAAAAAACTACTGTTGGGCCTTACATTCATCATTTCTCCCACAGACTAAAAAAGATAGCGAATAGAGCACGTGTTAAGGTTATGTTTTCGGCTCCGGATAAGCTTGGGAAGATGTGCAAAATAGTTAACACTGAATTCGTTCCCAGAGATTGCGACAGCAAGCATGAAAATCGATTCGTGTCATGTGAAGAAGGTGTAGTGTATGCCATTCCCTTGTCATGCGGCAAGCTGTATGTGGGTCAGACGGGGAGATGCCTCAATGAACGCCTGAAGGAGCACAATAATAACGTGCATAACACAGTAAAAGGGCATCTCGGGATTCATTGTAGAGACTGTGAAAACAAAACTTGCCACCCTGATTTCACTAGCACACGAATTTTAAGTAAACACAGTGACCAATTAACACGCGAAATAATCGAAGCAGCGCACATCGCCTGGTCTAAAGACGCATGCGTCAGTAACCCCTCTTTATCGATCGGTTCTAAAGAACTGGCATTTTTAGCAAAGGGAAAATGGTGACGTTCTTATCGTCCTTGTTCAGTGCGACATGCATGAATTGACTATGAATCTATGAATGGATGGTTTGTTTTCCTTGTGTTGTTGGAACTGTATATATGCCTCGTTCCAAACAATAAACACCAGTTGAAAGTCAGCGCTCGTGTGTGTCGTGTCTCACTTCGTGTCTGTGTCTTAGTGCGCGCTGTTCCGGTGAAAACTGGAACATCTTATGACATTGAAGTGCACGGTGGAGAACATTGAGCAGTCGGTGCAAACAATGTCAGATCAGTATGACACAATTCTTAAGCACATTACCCCCCAAGATAAGGACATAGCCGAAGTAGGGAAACGGGTTGACGCTATAGAAAGCAGAGAACCCTTGCTTGACTCTGAACAGATAATAAAGGATATTAATGATCTTGAGTGGCAGAGTAGGAAATTAAACCTCGAATTCCATGGAATATCAGAAAGTGAAAATGAAGACCTGTTGTCGAAGGTTAACGCTGTTACGAGCAAGGTGAGCCTGCCCGCGCTGACTGTGAGCGATGTGGCCGCTGTGCATCGATTGCCAGCAGCTAAAGATAAGGTCCCAGCGATTATTGTCCGGTTTTCAATACAATCACAGAAAGATCTGTTCTTGAGCAAGAGGACAGAAGTGAACCAAATGAAAAGAAATTGCTTTATGCTCGAGAACTTGACAGAGAGGAACAAGGAGTTGCTTAGGGACGCAAAAAACTGGGCTAAAACCAACAACTTCAAGTACGTTTGGCACAGAAATGGGAAAATTTTTGTCAGACAGCGAGACAGAGCGAATGCAATTCATAATGCGTGTACAGCTGATTTGGATAAAGCTGTTTAGCTCAGTTCAGTTCAGTTTATTACCTTAAAAGTCCCCCGTAGGGGCATTACATAAGGGGTGGGTTTTTATACAAACAATAAGGATCATGGTAAACAGTTATTGAAGAAATGGTCAGATACAAGTTGCAAAAACGAAGATGGGCAGGTAGTAGAAGCGATTTCGTGGGGAAGGCCGTTCCAGTCTGTGGCGGTTCGGAAAAAAAATGAAGCAGTGAAGGTGGTGGTCCGGGCACGTGGGCGCGCAACTTGAAGTGGATGGCTGGTTCGATATGATATGCGTGCTGCTGCTGTGATGTATGGTGCTTGATTAAGGGACGAAAAAAAGAACTTGTGGTACAGTGAAAGGCTAGCAATGCGACGTCGACAGAAAAGCAATGATAAACCAGATTCTGCTTTGAGAGATGAAACGCTGATATTATATGAGTACGATGAATGAATAAATCTAACAGCGCGATTTTGGACTGATTCTAATGCGTCGGCGAGATATGCTTGGTGCGGATTCCAAATGGGCGACGCGTATTCCAGTTTTGGCCTGACAAGTGATTTATAAGCTAGTAATTTGACATGTTCCGGGGCGTTTCGCAGATTACGTTTCAGAAAGCCTAAGGTTTTGTTAGCTGCGGCGATAATGTTAGTGACATGTGTGCTCCAAGACAAATCGTGAGAGAGCGTTACACCTAGGTATTTGTAAGACTGCACTAGTTCCAGGGGTGTGTTAAGAATTGTGTAAGGGAAACAAAAGGGACTGCGCCGGCGGGAGAAGTGCATGCATTTACATTTGTTGGCATTTAGCGTCATTAGTGAATTGTTGCACCAGTCTGAAACGCTGATTAGATCGTTTTGGAGAGCTGTTTGGTCAGATATGTTTTTGATTGTGCGGTAAATGACGCAGTCGTCTGCGAACATGCGTATATTAGAAGAAATACACTGAGGTAAATCGTTAATGTATATTAAAAACAACAGAGGACCAAGGACAGATCCTTGGGGCACGCCGGAAGTTACTGGGAGGGGTCTAGATAAGTTACTGTTGATTAAAACCATTTGCGTACGATTGGACAAGAATTCCTGTATCCACATTATAACGTTAGGATCTAGGTTTAGCAGTTGAAGTTTTAGTAACAAGCGCTGGTGAGACACCTTATCAAAGGCTTTCGCAAAATCCAGATAGATTGCGTCAGTTTGCACATTAGTGTCCATGTTAGTGTGTAAGTCATGAACAAAAAGAGCTAATTGGGTTTCACAGGAGAAACCTTTGCGGAACCCATGCTGCGAGGGATGAAAAAAATGGTTACAGTCTAAGAAAGAAATAATTTGAGAGTAGATGACATGTTCCATGATTTTGCATGGCACGCTTGTTAGGGAGATAGGTCGGTAATTTAATGGAGAGTTTCTGTTACCTGTTTTGTAGACTGGAACGACCTTTCCCACTTTCCAATCATCTGGCATGGTTCCTGAAGAAAGTGACTGGGAGAACAGCAATGACAAGTATGAAGTAACCGTGTGTCTCGTGTTCCTTAGAATTTTAGTGTTAATACCATCAATGCCAAATGATGACGACAGTTTAGTCTTCTGGATTATGGATGAAATTCCGTCTTCACAAAATGTGATGTTTGGCATGGTACCTTCCGTATTGAAATAAGGAAAAGAAGAGGGCGTTTCGATTTCTTTCGTGAAAACAGTGGCAAATGCGGAATTGAAAGCGTCGGCACATTCAGCATCGGTAATGGTTTAGGTCTATTACTTATTATTATTATTTAGGTTTAGGTAATGGTCTATTACGTGTTCCTTTTTCGTTAGTCTTTTTCGGTTTGTTTTGTCAGTGACAGTGTCAAGGTACAATTCCTTCATTGCACATGGCGTTGGACACTTCTGGTTGTGTAATGCCAAGTGAATTTCTGAATGTTTGCGGATCTCAGAACCCGCTATCATTTAGTGTATTTCATTTAAATGCTCGTTCAGCGGTGGCTAAGACGGCCGATCTCGAGTTGCTTTCTACGCTGTTAGGCTTTGATTTTGATACGGTCATGCTGACCGAAGCTTGGTATACTGAACATAACAATGTATTCAAGCTTCCTTTGTATGACTCACACTTCATCAATCGCACGAACAGTCGCGGTGGTGGCGTACTATTGATGGTAAAAAAACATTTTCAATCTGAAGCGTTCCATGAATTTTCTTTTGTCCACCCTGGTTATGAAGTCCTGTCTCTTGTTATCGAAAGGACGGTTGTGGCAGTTATCTATCGCCCCCCAAGCGGGAACTTAAAATCCTTTTTTCCCTTTCTCGATTTTTTCTTATGTTTTATAAGCTAAAACAAATACGATGCAATTTTAGGTGGTGATTTCAATATCAGCTTCCTTGTAGACAACCCCACGAAAATTAAATTTGAAAATCTATTGAATTCCTTCGCTCTTCGGAACGTGATTTCCAATGCTACACGTGTTACACTGCAGTCTGAATCACTAATTGACCTATTTATAACCAATACGCACATGCCTGTCCTGAACGCAGGTGTAATAAATACAGATATCAGTGACCACCGCGCCACTTTTATGTGCATTCGGAAAAGTAAATTTCCTAATAGAAAAGTGACAACTAAATTATTTCGGGATATTTCGACAAAAAAACTGAACATTTTCAAGAGGAAGTTAATAGTCATGACTGGAGCGACGTTCTGAATGAAACAGCTGCCGAAAGGGCTTATGCTTTGTTTTTAACGACCTTGTTACGTATATACAACAAGTGTTTTCCTTATAAACATGCAGAGAAACGTAAGAACATTAGGAAGAGATGGATTACACCTGAATTGCTGAGGAAAATTCGTAAAAAGGACAAGCTTTACAAAAAGTTTGGAAAAACACGAGACCCTCACATATTTAAAGCATTTAAAGTGTTTCGAAATAAACTGACGACGGAAATACGGAGAGCGCGCGATCAATATTTTTGTGAAAAGTTTTCCTCTATGAATAAGTCAGATGAATTAAGGAGGAAACTGAATGCGCTTCTGGGCAGGTCTTCAGGTTCAAGCCCAATAACAACAATTCAGAATGGGGGTAAGGAATTGACAGGCATTGACTTAGCTAATGCATTTAACAGCCACTTTACAGATTAACTGGTAATTTCGTCGATTCAAATACTCTTGATACTTGAAACGAGAAATCTATGTTCTTAACGCTAATATCAGAGTCAGGGGTGATATCGGTTTTCATGGGCTTAAATAACAGTAAAAGTGCTGACGCAGACGACATTGTAATAAAACCAGTAAAGTATGTGGTTTGGTTTGGTTTATGGGGTTTAACGCCCCAAAGCGACTGAGGCTATGAGAGACGCCGTAGTGAAGGGCTCCGGAAATTTCGACCACCTGGGGTTCTTTAACGTGCACTGACATCGCACAGTACACGGGCCTCTAGAATTTCTCCTCCAAAGAAATTCCAACCGCCGCGGCCGGGATCGAACCTGCGTCTTTTGGGACAGCAGCCGAGCACCATAGCCACTCAGGCACCGCGGCGGCCCAGTAGTAAAGTATGTGATAGAAGACACAGCAGAGTGCTTAACTCAAATATATAACCTTTGCTTATCTCAAGGACTATTTCCGAAGCAAATGTAGCTTGCCAAAGTGAGTGTACTGCACAAGAAAGGAAGTAAGAATGAATTTACAAACTTTAGACCCGTGTCAATACTTCCAGTTTTTTCGAAAGGATTTGAAGAAATGATTTTCTCTAGAATAACAAATTTTAGTGTACAATGCAATATTCTTCACGACGCGCAATACGGCTTCAGAAAACACAGATCAACTGAAATGGCACTGCTGGAGCAAAAGGAATTTGTTCTAGAATCTCTCGAAAACAAAGAAGTAGCCTTTGGGGTATACGTCGATTTCACAAAAGCTTTTGATTACTTATATCACTCTATCCTACTGAAGAAACTTGAAATGTACGGCTTCCGTGGAACTGTGCTATCGCTTTTACATCCTACCTAAATGATCGAAACCAGTACGTATATTCAAATGGCTACTCATCCCATGTATTGCCCGTTTCTGCAGGTGTGCCTCAGGGGAGTATTCTTGGGAGTTTCTTGGGGAGTATTGGGGAGGGGAGTATTTTTGGGGAGTTTCTTTTTAATTTGTACCTAAATGACATCGTAAGCATCGATCCCACGGTGAAATTTGTCATTTACGCGGATGATGTAACACTGTTGTTCACTGCAGCTAGCGCAGATGAGGTCATCACTAGAGCGAACAAAACTCTTGAGAAATTGGACATATGGGCCGAACTCAACAGATTAAAAATAAGCGTTAGTAAAACGAAGGCTGTCCTATACCGTGCGAAAAACAAAATTATTAGCACTGACAGATACATTAAGTTGAACAACTCAAAGATAGAGATAGTAAACACATTTAAAATACTTGGAGTATATTTCACCGAAAATATGACATGGGACAATCACGAGAGCCACGTTATCTCAAAGCTGTCTTGCATCGTGGGAGTAACGTACGTAAACAGATATACTCTACCTCCAAAGGTTAAACTTTTATTGTACACTGCACTATTCCACTCACACAAACTATTGCCAACTAGTCTGGGGGAATACAACCAAAGAAAATTTGCAAAAAATCCAGACATTGCAGAAAAAAATGTTAACAAACATTGAAAACGTCCCCAGAAGTCACCCTTCCCACTTTTTGTTCTCGAAGTATTGTATAATGAAAATAGACAGCCTATACTCGCACGGCTTGTGTTCGCGTTATAGGATTGAAATAAAAAACAACACCCATTGTCTATTACGGTTGGCATCTCTTTGCAAATGGACACTACCTTATGAATATAGAAGCACACAGCCTTGGTTAGTAAAAACGTGCAGGACAGATTATGGACGACAAATGATAAACAGAATGCTACCACAATGTCTGTTATAGAAACGGTATCACTCCCGAGTTAACTTCAAAAAGAGAACTGAAATTACTGTTCATAGACAACAATCCGTTCATATGAAGGGGTATTTCTCGCATTCTGCATATGTACGCTGTACCCTTCCTTGAGCAACGCTTTTCTGTTCATGCGCATTGTTTTTTTTCGTCCTTTTCCTTTACTTATGTAACGTTCTTGTTTTTTCGGGCTTTTTCCGGCATGTACTTTCGCTTATAACCGGTGTCTCATACAGTTCAATTAGATTTGTTTTGTTCATTTTCCTTGTACAAGCCGATGTGACTTTGTAAACAAAGCATTTCTGAATTTTTATTTGTGCTGTTGTTATGTCGCTCTGCCATTATTTTATTTTTTTTCTTCTCCTCTCCATTTGTTTCTTGAATTTTTTGTACTCTGGGGAGCTGGGAACCAGTCAAGCTTAATTTTCAGCTTTTTTTCCGGCACTCCTTCACTTAATGAGTGAAATAAAAAAATTATTATTTGTTTATTTGTTTGTTTGTTATTTGTTGTTTCAGTGTTTTGGCATTAGGGGGCGCCATGAAAAAATAAAACATTGAACGGCCGCAGCAGCGTCAGCCGGAGAAAATGGCGTCCGCATCGCCGCGCGCTCCTCGAAAGCGAAAGCTTACACCGAGCACGTCGGCCGGTTTCGGTTTAGTTTTTTGCGACGAAAGCAGCGGTTATTAGTCGGGCAACAATTTACAAACGTCGGATTTCGGTTTCGACAGCGAGACTTCGCCTCGGGCGCCTGGAACGTTAGCGCGTACTTGCATGCAAGTTCTGTTTTCGTTCGCTGTGTGTTTTCTGCGGTGCATACGGTTTGTAATTGATGACAATGGCTTATTTTTGTGCTTCAGGGTCTTCACAACGTATGACAAACACAGATTGACAAATGTTCAAGGTCACGCCGCGTTTTTCAACCAAGACGACAGCTAGGTGTCCATATAGGCACATCGCTGCGGAGCGGTGCTCGGAGATTCGCTCGACCTCTCGACTTTTTTTTGATGCTCTTCACGGCGGAAATGATGAAGACCGTGTGCGGAAGCACTAATAAGTATGCATGGATGAAGATTTTGAGTAAGCATACGCTCGACGTGACGGCTCATGGGAAGACGTGAATCTG
The DNA here is from genome assembly GCF_055824585.1 of Amblyomma mixtum. NCBI lineage: Eukaryota > Metazoa > Arthropoda > Arachnida > Ixodida > Ixodidae > Amblyomma > Amblyomma mixtum. Next base: position 198,502,757 of record NC_143016.1, read on the forward strand.
TTGGAGACGCTGATGTTCATTGGAATTGTTGACCTGCCACAACGATATCTCTACTGAAATACCAGAATAATCTATTCTGGCCCTTTGCCATCAAAAATCATTTCTCAAAATTGGTTTCTGGCTTTTTTTTTCCACGTAACGGACCCGGATGATTCAGTGGCTGCAGCATCTATTGGCAAGACTTGGAAAGTGTCCTGGCTTTTGAACCACATCGATAAAACTTATTTAATCGATCTTGACGTCTTAGAGCTTGCCTAAAATGCCAAATTTTATCAGCTGGCTTTCAGGGAGCAGCTCATTGAAGAAATGTTCGCGTATGATGAGGAAAAAGAAGTACACGCCCCCAATCCTCCCATAGCATCCATTCAACACCAACCGAAGAAAATGAAAAAAAGAAGAAACTGCAAGCTCGGCTATCAGAGAACAAGGAAGGAACAAAGATAAAACCTTATGTGCAGCACCTGTCAGTCTACCTCTGCTTCACATCTTCACACCTTATTGCTCTTCACAGTGGCACCGCAGTCATGACGCCTGACTTGACAGGTCTTGGAAAGTGCAGTAATTTTTTCTCATAGCTGAAGCTGTGAATAATGACAGCTATAAACATGTGCAACAGTTTGTATATTCCAGTTTTCCTCTAATCAAGTTCTGGCTTACTGCAGCCGGTAATTTTTGTTTCTGCTATATACTTTTTTTCTGTTTTGAGCAAATTTCACAAATAAATGTTCATTTACTTTTTGCACACACAAATCTTCTGTTTGTTTCATTCAGAAGTGTAACTAATAAGCTACAATTTCATGCATTGCAATATGTGCTGGGTGTGTTAGTTCATCTTGAGAACAAACAGCGCTGACAGACAAAGGACCAGAACAAGAAGGACACACAACTGCGCTGACTAACAACTTTTATTTCGGAAGGGGGCCGATCCGCGCCTTTTATACAGAACTGGAGGGAGAGAAGCGCATGCGCAAAGATCAGGAAAGTGGGAGCACGGAAAGTGCCAACACATAGACCAAGTATTCTTATCGTCACTGATAACCAATAACACAGCAAAAAACAAGCGAGAAAAGCAGGGGAGACAAAGGCAGGGAGCGTTAAGAAACAATTCTAAAAAATCTAAAAGATCCTGAAGAAGCCAACAACCAACACGGCTAAACGAATGACGATGAAAGGTGACAAGGATAAAGGCACTAAAAATTGAACAGACTGAAGCATAAAAGGTGCAGGAAAAGCCTGCGGAAGATGTAAAAAATCGGCACGGCTGAAAGATGACGGAGTTAAAAGCGTTAAAACAGATGAAAGCAAAAAACCTGAGAAGCCGATGAGAATAAAAACAAGCAGGAAAGGTGGTCACTAAAAAAAAAATGAAATTGAACAGACAGCAGATCTCTAAAAACAAGGAATGAATCGTAAAAACGTGTGGGCGATAAAACCTAAGGTGAGATAACAGAAAACTTTTTACAGAAAAGTTTAGGATAAAAAACATCGTAAAACATAAACACGGGATAAAAACAAAAGAATGCGCTGAATAAAATCGAAGCAGAGAGGATTGAACACTCTTTGTCTAACATGGCAACTGACGGCGTGCTAACGCACTCATCTTTTAGCTTGATAATAGTGGCTGCTTCAAAGATTTCTCGGGTCAGTTGATTTAAGTTTTTCGCCAGAATATCTGTTTCTTTGAAAGTGGGCCGGCAATCGTGTTCATCTTTTAGGAGGTGCCAACAACATTCCCAAAGAAATCCAGCTGCTCCAGTGTGGGCCCAAGTTCGCCATCGAACCAAGCCCCTCAGCCCCGGAATTACTGACCATGGTCAGGCAAGTCTCAAGGGCAGCTCCTGCAGCTGATATAGATCGTTGCGTCTCCGAAGGCGTTGACGTACTTAACAGCCACAGTCGTACCAGCAAAAAGCCCCCTCTTGGGAAGACTGTCGCTTACATGAAAGACAACAACTTGTCCCTGCTAACCGCTGACAAGGAAGGGGATTTTGTTTTACTGCCGAAGGATGTCTATTGTGAAAAAGCATCGTCCGCATTCGATCAATTCCTGCTTTGACAAATGTCATAACGTAGCCTTGACAAAAGTTAAGAGCACAGCAAGAAAGTTGTGCCAACGGTTGAACCTCGATAAACTTTCCCGCTCGATAACGGATAGCAGGAAAACGTCCCTCAGCTTATTTTTTACTGCAAAAACACATAAACTAGAGTGCCCGCTCCGTGTAATCGTTTCAGAGAATGACACATGGCAAAAATTGGTTGCTAACTTCCTTCAAGCCAATCTCAGCGTTCTCGCAGTAGAAGACCCGTTCCTAGTAAAAAACTCAAATGAAACCATTAACTTCTTGCGAGAATATAGAAGCAGGGCCTACCTAGGTTTCTCCGTTGACGTGAAAGATCTCTACTATTCCATTCCGCATGACGATCTGCTCCATTGTGTAAATGATTGCATCGACAAGTATGGAATTGTGGCTTTTCAAAATGCATGTGGCGTTTCTGCTAGTGGCTTTTTAGATTTATTGTCTGTTTACCTGAGGTCTACTTATGCTGAGTGGAATGAATCTCTTTTTATCCAAAAGCAGGGCATATGCATTGGGTCGTGCATCGCCCCTATACTGAGCGACCTCTTCTTGGCCATGCATGACAGAGAAGTAAGCAAAAAATTGCAAATTCGCCGGTGCTAAAGATATTCAGATATGTCGATGATTATCTAATTTTTCTCGAGTGTCCAGGCAATGCTTTCATGACCGAAGTTTCCAATGTACTAGCCATTTTTAGAGTCTTTTCATCCCCTCGTATTAACGCATGAAGTTCCGGAAAATAGCTGTCTTCGCTTTCTTGAACTTAAGCTGCACTTCTCGCCCTATCACGTATGCTGGATCTTCGAACCAAGGGCCAATAAGCCACTCTTACCTTATGAGTCAGCGCATTCGAAATTGGTGAAACGAAACATAGTCCAGGCCACCTTCAATAATGCTTTACTCAAGTCCTGCGAGCACAGTATCGAGAGCAGTTTCTTCAACCAAGCGCCGAGGCTACTCAGCTCTGGGTACCCGGCCTTACTCCTGTCCTCAGTTGCTCAGAAAATGTTGAAAACGAGGCAAGGAAAGAACCTAACCGCAAGGGAAGGGTAGAGTCGCAATAAAAAGGTAGCTGTAATACCCTACATCCACCAAGTGTCCCACAATCTAAAAAGAATTGGAAAAAGGGCAGGGGTAGACGTTATTTTCTCTGCTCATCACCGTCTTTCTAGACTCTGCAGAAGGGTCAATGGCTCTGGGCAAAAAATTCCAGACTGCACAATTAAGCCGTTTGTTGCTTGCTCATCGGGCGTTGTCTATTCGATACCTTTACCCTGCGGCAGGAAGTACATCGGCCAAACAGGCCGATGTATTATCAAGCGGTTACTAGAGCATAAAGCTACTGCTGAGGATAAAAGGTCCGGTAATTTGGCCATCCACTGCCGTGATTGCAGTCCTTGCCGTCGCATCTCCCCCACTTTCAAGGAAACAGATATTCTGGCGAAAAACTTAAATCAACTGACCCGAGAAATCATTGAAGCAGCCACTATTATCAAGCTAAAAGATGAGTGCGTTAGCACGCCGTCAGTTGCCCTTTTAGACAAAGAGTGTTCATTCCTCTCTGCTTCGATTTGATTCAGCGCATTCTTTTGGTTTTATCCCGTGTTTTCTTTTACGATGTTTTTTATCCTAAACCTTTCTGTAAAAAGTTTTCTGTTATCTCAACTTAGGTTTTATCGCCCACACGTTTTTACGATTCATTGCTGGTTTTCAGAGATCTGTTGTCTGTTCAATTTCATTTTTTTAGTGACCACCTTTCCTGCTTGTTTTTATTCTCATTGGCTTCTCAGGTTTTTTGCTTTCATCCGTTTCAACGCTTTTAATTCCGTGCTCCCACTTTCCTGATCTTTGCGCATGCGCTTCTCTCCCTCCAGTTCTGTATAAAAGGTGTGGATCGGCTCCCTTCCCAAATAAAAGTTGTTAGTCAGCGCAGTTGTGTGTCCTTCTCGTTCTGGCCCTTTGTCTGCAAGCGCTGTTTTTTCTCAAGATGTACCCCAACCAACTCGCCCAGCAACACACCTTGCTGTGCTAGTTCATGTGCAAAAAATTTTTCTTTCAGTGCACTCCAAATCGTCCATTTTTCCGCGGTAGCGAAAGAGTTAACAGTCATGGGCTGGGAACACCTAAGAGCATGAGGGTCCATAGCGCACAAAATTGAAGGGACACAACACAAGCGCTAAACTTCCACTTTTTCTCATTCCTTGACACATAATGACCTTGACAAGATAATCGTTGTTAGTCGTCTATACCTGTACCTTAGGTGATCTTTATAAGGTTGTCCGCGCCAAATAAAGATCGTTCAGTGGAAGTTTAGCGCTCGTGTTGTGTCCCTTAAATTTTGTGCTCTATAGATCCTCATGTTGGCTACCCACTAGCCCGAACCCTGACCCTTCTAACCTAAGAGCACCTTTGCGAATGAGCCCTGGCAGCTTGACCGTACTCGTTGGCCTGGGATTGATTTGATTGAAAACATCTTTATTTATTCACTATTCTCAGAACATGTGGGTGGGCCGCCTAGTCCGGTAGTCCATTGGCTGCTGCTGCTGCGCTGGCCCTCCCCACCAGCCAGTGCTGACGGTCAGGATCATCGCTGAGCAGAATAGCCTCCCACTGCTCCTCCGAGGGGTTGGGAATGGGGTCAACGAAGGGATTAAATTGGCATGCCCACACCATACGGTAAAGGTTAGCTACCTCTCCACAGTGTGGGCACTGCGGAGAGTATAGTGTAGGGTACCACAGGTGTAATTTAGCTGGTGTTGGGTATGTGTTGGTTTGTAGTCTCCTAAGGGTGTTCTCTTCTAACTTATTGAGGGATTTGTGTGGTGTTGGGTACTCCTTTATGGCTGTTCTGTATGGCGCGAGATTGTCAGCATACACTGCTAAACCTATCAGGTCACGGCACCCTTCATGGTCATCAGGGGGAGACGCCCGGTATAGAAGAGCTCGGGCATGCGTGTGAGCGGCTTCGTTTCCTCCTGGTAGTTCCAGGTGACCGGGAAACCAGATGATTGAGGCTTGGTTGGGTGGGTGCTTAGTTAGCAATGACAACCCTGACTTATGAATTAATCCGTAATTGAAGTTGCGACAGGCGTTCTGGGAATCAGTGAGCACAACGGCGTTGGGGTTAGAAGCTACAGCTAATGCAATAGCTGCCTCCTCTGCGTGAGTGGAAATATCTAACGAGTAGGGGAGAAAATAATTATATGTCACTCTTACGCGTATTTTCAATGTTGTAAACACATTTTGTAATCTTTAGCATACTGACTGTAGTCATTTTGTTTTAATATCGGACGATATTAAAAGAACGAGTATTATAAACGAGTATGAGTAAGCGCTCTCGGAGTTTCGGTTTTAAACTTCTGCTTTCGAACTTTATTTCAGGTTGCATAAGCTATGGGATCAAGGCACTTAATTCAAAGAACTGCATACGACAAGGAGTCACTCGCGCTCTCGTGCAACGCGATGCCACCTTCGTGCCTTGATGCATGGCAAAAGCTCCCAAAGGATCGGGCATTTCGCCTCATTTGTGAGTAAATGTGGGAAGAGATACATATGCATATTCAACGACGACAACTTTGTATTGTAAAGCGTGTGAATGAAAATCTCCCGCTCTTGGAACCCTCTTTAAAGGCGGATGACGCCAAGCGAATGAACCTTGCTGCCGTTTACTTTTTCACCGCATTCGGCTTTCTTAACGCCATTGCCTCAATTTGCTTGACAGAGAACACATTAGCGCTCCTTATGAAGGATACAGGTGTTCTTGCTTAATGCGTTTTATTACGTTTTTCATCACTAATGAATGCGGTAATTAAGGTAACACCGCTGAAATGAACGGCCGCGCAACAACAACGGCACAAGAAGAAGGACAAGCGCAGTCTACCAACTGTTTATTATACGGAAAAGAGGCACACTAATGATCCTCAGCTCAAGCATCTGACAGCGCATTATTGCTCTGAACACTGCCAGTGGCAGGAAATCGCCATGAAAACAAGACAGCATACATGTAATCGCAGGACCCTTCTTATCCCGTGCGTATAAAGTACTTGCGGCCCTAGCTACTCATAAATGGGTTTTGAAACCAAAAAGAGGAATAAAAAATATCTCAGCAAAAAAGCAGTGTTATACATTCGAAGCAAAAGCAGTCATAAACCTAAAAGAAAATTTTTGTTGCGCATGCAACCAAAAAAAGTTTGGTTTCGCATGCTTTGCTCTTGAAGGAAGGTCGTTTTTTCGTCCAATAAATCAGTTGTTAGTCTACGGTCGTCCTGTCTGCATCTTTTCTGTGTCCTGTCTCCTGCGTAGTTTTATTTCTTCAGAATGTCTTACCAACTAGCCTCTCATCACACACTCCTAAAAGAAAAACAACACAAAAACGAATAAGAGCCAAAACCCTCCACAACAACCAACCAAGCACCCACAATGTTGGACATGAAACGAAGGTTTCTCGAGCGGTACATGTCGTTTCATGCATTTCTGCCTCCACCTTGTTTCACTCGTTCGTGATGAAGTTCTGAGCGTTGCGCGTATGAAAAATCCCATTATGAGCCCGTCCCGCGCCAGAAAAGACACGGCATCGTCTTCCTCGGCGAAGGAGAAAGATAAAAAAAATGCTAGAGGCCCGCGGTACTCTAACAAAACGCTGAACATTCAAAACAAACCAGGCAGAGCAGTTTCTCCATTTACCTTGGGCGTTCGTTTCCTCTGCGGAATGTGTTCGTCCTTTTGGGGCCGAAGCAAATTTCCGACGTGTATTTGCACTCGACAACAGAGGACATGCAAAATCCCGTGCGCTCTACAGACGAAATACACTCCAAGCGTGTCACAATCACGGTACTTGCCTTCAAATGACAATTCAGAAATCGCAAGCAACCTATATGAAATTACAGTCGGTATGCGACACTGCATACCATTCAAAATGATGCAAACGCGGCGATTTTCCCGTTGTTTACAGCAGTTTAGAGCAGTCTAGAGCTACTCGGCATACCGCCATCTTCCCACGGATTACGTTGCCAGGTTCTGTGTTCTTTGTCCAGATTTAGAAAGTGCATAACAGCTGGCAACACACACAAACCGTTGTTTGATGGCGGCGTTCATGCGTTGCCCACTGGAAAGCATGGGACTTGGAGGAAGGAAAATTTAGAGGACAGGCCATCACGTGACATTTTGTGAAGCCGGAAACAAGCTCAGCACCGTCTTGTCCGGGCTGACGTCATACTGACGTTTAGCCGCCGCACCGATTGCGTGCGCGTTTCAAAGCCAACGAAGGAGCGTGCTACCGCATGGGCAGGGATTCTGCGATGGGCGGACGTGTTGCGTTGGGCTCCGGCGAAATCGGCTTTCATCGGTGCACCAAGAGGTTTTATGTGCTGAAATTTGGCCGTGAGAATCCGAGGGTGTACGCCAACAGGACTGCATCAAAATTTTTGTGACTTTCAAGATTCTTCAGTGATCTTGTGCGTTGGTCCCGCAAACAGCCACAGCGTACGTGGTTGCGATCGGTGTTCGGGCGCCGCCATGGCGTCCGCTCCAGGGAATGGAGTGGATCTCAGCACCGAAATGCAAGTAAGTGAAGAAAATATGGATAACGAGGAGGGTTTGCGCGCTCCGGAGGGAGAAGAATGGAAGATAAAACTTAGACGCAAGTACGTTTCTGAGCAAGAAGCTGAGAGACAGAAGAAAGCTAGCGAAGAGCGAGCAGCGGAACTGCTGGTCAAGAAAACACTGAAAGAAGCTCGCACTTCGGTGCAAAGGTTAAATTGAATTCAGCGCAAAAATACAGACAAGGGACAAAGAGAGACACACTGAGACGTTCACGAGCGCTAACTACCAACTGTTTATTCATGCTGAAGTACAGGGGATATATAGGAAGGGAATGAAGAGCATGCGCGTAGCGAGGTACAGATAATGCACATCCGTCAAGCAAACGAGTTAATCAAAAAACGAATCTAACTCGATTAACTCGTTTGCTTGACGGATGTGCATTATCTGTACCTCGCTACGCGCATGCTCTTCATTCCCTTCCTATATATCCCCTGTACTTCAGCATGAATAAACAGTTGGTAGTTAGCGCTCGTGAACGTCTCAGTGTGTCTCTCTTTGTCCCTTGTCTGTATTTTTGCGCTGAATTCAATTTAACATGCTTCACCAACTAGCCCGGCAGCTTGCTCTCCGGTGCAAAGGGCTCAACCTACACCGAAGGGATGGGCCAAACTAGTGATCCGTCCTCAATTCCTCTTCAAATAAAGTTTTTCTCTCTCTCTCTTTCCTCAGGGCGGCATCGATAAAATCACTCAGGGATCAGGGCTCGCCGAGCTCACGGATGTTATAGCAGCCGCCGTTGGTCTGACAGACGAAGCAATGCGCGGGGACCAAATAACAGTCAACTCCAAGAATCATACCATCATGGTAGCCACCGAAAGTGAACACCGAGCGAGAAGATATCAGGCCATACAGGCTCTCAAGTATACGGGAGGAGAGGCTAAGGCGCTATCGTACCTGGCCACTCCGGAGACCTTCGGCCGAGGCGTCATTAGTGGCATCTCCGTCGGCATATCGGATTCTGAAGCGCTCAGAATACAGAATTGCTCAGGTAACCCGACTATTGCATCAGCCAGGAGGCTTGGAGAAGCATCTGGTACAATTCTTTTGAATTTTGTGGAGGAGAAAGTGCCATGGACTGTAAACTTCAAGTCAACTCCGTTGAAGTGTCGCCTCTTTAAGAAAAAATATCAAGTGCGCAAAACGTGCGAACGTTTCGGGCATAGGGCGGATGTGTGCCCCAACCCAGACACACGCAAATGCAGGGGATGTGGCATGATTAATCCTCTGAGTGATCACGAATGCACTGTGCCTGGGACAACATCAACTGGGGGACAAGAATTGCCCAAAAATCTACAGGACTCCGTATCTTGTGCGACGCAAGCAATGGGAGAAGAAGCTACGAGAACAGAATGGCCAACCCAAAGCAGAACATATCCCCCTACGCGATAGGTTTGAAAGCCTGAGAGCAACTGGGGGAGAGTCCCAGTCACGCTCAAGAAGCAGATCGCAGTCGGCCGCTACAGGAAACACCGTCGTAAAGATTGCTATCCCGGGGAAGACTGATCCACACTGTAAGCAAAAAAACACCCAAAAGGGTGTAAATGGCTTGTCCTCTAACGCACACCCAAAAGGAGGTTTTTTTTACTCCCGATGTATGGTGTTTTTTATTTACACCCTTATATAAGGGAGTTATTTTGGAGTGAAAAGGGAGTTATTTTGGAGTGAAAAGGGAGTAAAGTTTTTACTACCCACAGAGATGAAGCCCAAAAATGGCGTCATGTTTATTTATCCTCATTCAGGCTCACTCTTACAGCAGTGAGAGCGGCGGAAACGGGCAGTAGCTCTGCGGGCCGCCGGCCACCCAACTTGGGAAACTGCGCTGCCCTAATGTGACCCCGCGTCACGCATTCTTTCCGCCGTCTGCTAGCCCAGCGGCGGCGTACGCGGCAGGAGTCGTCTGCTTGTCGTCTCCTTTTGCTGTACGAGCTCGTTTCGTTGGCCATGTTCGTAGATAAAGGGATGTAACCTTATAATCAGTAGTTCAAAACTGAAAAGGAGACGCTGGGTAGTTTTCACGGTCATGTACCACGCTATATTTGACCCAAAACCAGAGCAGAAAAGATGAAAATAAACCTGATGGTAGTTTGGAATGGCAGTGCTTGCTTTCATATTCGCGTCATTAAGGCTTGGATTTTAAACATCGCTGAGGAAAAAAGTGGCCTTATGAGCTCAATCAAGAGCTCAGTGTTGACACTATGATCTATCACAGTTCCATGTTCATGCAACACATTGCGAGGACTACACTGAAAAAAGCCTGTGACAATTAGGCCTAAGCGGGGGCTTTAACGGGGTGACGACACAAACCAAGGAAAGCTAGGTATGGTTAGAGCACTGGAGGCTTCACAGGAGAAATTCAATTATGTAGCGTACTGTAGCGGAAAACGGCGAGAAGCCGATATCCTGTACCGCGGCAGGCGCCCGTGAAGGAGCAGAAGTCGGCAGAGATCCGGCGACGATGGTGACCAAGCGGTCTTCACTCACCGCCGTTATCAGACGACTGACCAGAAGCAGACGAGACGCTAGGTGGCGGGGCGGACTGCGCAAATTGATGTTTTTTTTACTCCATTTCGGCACTGGTGGAGTATTTGGCACAATTAACTCCCTTTCTAGACTGGAGTAAATTCTGGTAAATCCTCATTTTTACTCCCTTATTCCCTCATGGGAGTAAAATGGAGGACAGTCCACCTTTTTACTCCCCACTCATGGAGTAAATGTTTCCGCAAATGGAGTAAAAAGGGTGGCAGCCACCCTTTCTACTCCCTTTTGGGTATATTTTTGTTTACAGTGCAGACTCTCAAGACAAGCCGAAGCCGAAGCCTAGGCTGCGCAAGACCCCTTCGAGGATGAACGCTGGGCAAGGCGCAGCGAGTAGAGACCCTGACGACCCCTGGGGACTGAAGGGCGCAGCACAGACAACTAATCGTGACGGTAAGCTCTCCCAGGTGGCAGGGCAAAGACTAGAGGAAAAACTAGAGCAATTGACCAGGGAAAATCATATGCTAATGATGAAACTGGGAAAGATTGAAAAGGAGAATGCAGAGCGAAGGCTGGGGGTTAAGCATATAGAAGAGCTAAATTTGAGGGCACCCCTCCCGTCGGAGGGTGAGGACGATGAGAGAAGAGAGCGAGGCTAAGAGGAGGGCTAAAATGATAGCGGACAGGCTCACGGCAGACATTAGGGCCCTGAAGGAATTGGTAGGTAAGAATGGAGACAGGCAAGAAAACTTGCAAACTAAAATACTAAGCATAGAGTGAAGCCTAGGCTGGCTCATGCGCACGCTTCACGAGGAGGGTGTCATTGGAGCAAATAGGGGTAGACACAATGGCGAACAGAACTAAGAGCGGAAAAGCTGCCGGCTGCGTCGTCTGGCAGTGGAACTGTCGGGGATACCCTGTCAAGAGGGGGGTCTTGAAACAAATGCTTACTTCACATGCAGCTCCTCCATTAGTGATTGCTCTCCAGAAGAACAACACGCAAAAGGCTGGTCTCAAAGGCTACAGATGCTTCCCTAGTTCTAAAGGGGCGAAAGCCAGAGTTGCCACTCTGGTCGAGCACAATGCTGCTGTCACGCAACATCCTATGGACGGGGAGATAGAGGCGGTTCTAACTGAAATCCACTTCGGCAACCAGGAAAGGGAGAACCATTTTGTACTTAACATCTATAGCTCCCCTAAGCAGAGGGATTAAGCAAACAAGAGAGGGGGGATGAGGGACTCGTTATCAATATGAGAGAAACCAACAGCCACAGAAACCAAGGGACACGAGGGATTTTTAATTAATTTATTTATTTTGTGCTGTTCGCTTTAGAATATTACTGAATATGTTATCGCTTAAAGCTAGTTGATTAGAAAAGCAGAAGAAAAAACAACCACATGCCGCCGGTGGGATCCGAACCCACGACCTCCGAATTACGCGTACGGTGCTCTACCGCTGAGCTACGGCGACGGCTGTCAATTCTTCTGCTTTCGGGGGTATTTATGTTTTACACATAACCTAACCTTTAGAGTGTTCACCAGCGCCACCCACGCTCTTAAGCGGCGGACGTAGCACGTCCTGAGTTACCGCTGATGTGACGTAGAACGTCATCGAACGGCGAGGGTGAAAGCTGTGTGAGAACCCTCTTATGCTTCCTATGGCGTCAAGGCTGCCTTGGATACTTTCTCCAGACGAACGGGCGTAACACAACCACTATCAAGCAGCTTAGTACCTATGCCACCCATGTCATAGGTATCCTTAGGCGGATCTCCCTCAGAAACAAAGGCCTGCGAGAGCACTGTCTCCTGAGATTAGTACAAGCATTCATAGTGAGTAGGATTGCATACGCGACTCCACTTATGAAGCTTAGTGAGGAAGAGAAGGAGAAAATAGACAGGTTAATGCGAAATGCACACAAAAGAGCTCTCGGCATCCCACCGAACTCCTCAATGTAGAAGCTCTTTAGGATGGGAGTCTACAATACCTGTGCGGAGATCACCAGGGCAGTAAGAGAAGCGCAAATTTGGAGGCTTAGCTCCTCAATAGCAGGCAGGCAGATCCTCAATGACCTAGGGGAGAGCGAGAGGAAGCCCCCGTATACTGCAGAGCTAATCCCCTTTGACATACGGAAGCATCTCAAAATGGCCAGTATACCTGAGAACATGCACCCGGAGCATGATAAAGAAAGGAGAAGACATAGAGCTCGAACAATAATGAACAATATTGCCCGGGACCCGCCGGGTAACATAGCCTTCTGCGACGCAGCCTGTGGGTCCGATGGCGCCTCCGTCATTGCCGTCGTTCATGGGAATGGGGAGAAAGTGAATGCTGCATCTATTCATTCTAGGAGTGCATTAGTAGTAGAGGAGGCTGCTATTGCCCTTGCATGCGTCAGTACCAAAGCCAAGATAATCTTGTCTGACAGTAAGGCAGCTGTTCACAACTTTTGTAAGCGGGTGGTCTCCAGTCAAGCCAATTAATACTAAGATACCCCTCAAGCAGGGAGGTCTCCCTCATATGGGTTCTTGCTCATGAGGGCATTGCGGGGAATGAGGCTGCTGACAGCCTCGCTCGAGAATTATACATCCGAGCTGCTTGAAGTGGCCCGGAGTGGGAATAAAGACCATCTCATAACATATAAAGAAATAACTGAAACGCCAAGACTAGATAGGAGAACACTCTCACTTCCGGATAGGTCACTCACTCCAAAGGAGTGCAGGGCCTGGAGGAGGCTTCAGGTCAACAGATTCTTTCCCTATTTTATACTACACGATGAAGACACTGGGGAGCCTGAGCTGTGCAGTAGCTGCCACAGAATCACTTCGCAAAATCACTTAATTTGGGAGTGTCAGGATTCTCCTGGGGCTAAGTCACAAATCATCCCAGAGCTTGCCACCTGGGAAGAGCTGATCCGAAGCCACGTCCCGGATCAGCAGAGACTCATCATCCGTCAGGCGGAGACAGCTTACCACAAGACTCTCTCCGCGGTATCCGGTGCTGAGAGCCGGCTGGGAGGCGCCCCCTCCTAATTGCTGCGCCCCGACCGTGAGGCCCCATGATGACGGAAATAAAGTTCATTCATTCATTCATTCATTCATTCATTCATTCATTCATTCATTCATTCATTCATTCATTCATTCATTCATTCATTCATTCATTCATTCATTCATTCATCGCATGGGCACAGGCCACCGCAGGTTTCCATGTATGGGGTAGAAGTTTTGACAAGTGCCATTTGTTTGCAGTTAATGAGTTTGTTGTCGAGCAGAAGCTTTTGTGTTTTTGTATATGATGTGAAAATATTGTAAATAGCCACGTTTTTCCGTATGAGTTGTTTTTTGTGAGAAAATAATTGTTTTTATGAATGAAGTTCTTGAGAACTTCTATGATTGAAGTTCTCGGGTGTGCATTCGTATCTTTATGTAAATATTACAGTGATCAAAACTAACCCTTCGCCTTTATTAAAGAAGAAAAATCTCTAAGGTATTGTTTAAGCGCAGGGTCTCTTTCTTTTTCTTTTTAACGGGGGCGTATAACACTCCCCGAAAAATATTTCTGCCTACGCCACTGGTAGTGGCTGTATTGTGAAAAGAATAAAAATTTACTCATTTGCTTTGGCGCACGTGTCTACCTTGAGTTTAGAATAACCTAAAAGGGCGTGTGATCAATGAATACGTTAAGTTGGGATCGAATTAATCGCAGGTATAACGAAGATGCCGGTAGAGACTACAGCGACTGCATAATGGTATACGCAACAATAGTCGCATATAAAATCAACGGTAAATTTCACATTCGACCGAACGAGCCCCTGCATTCTTTACTGAGTATTGCATGCAATAGTCACCGGTAGCTGAAGTTTTTTTAGTCATTTCTGCAAAAATATTTCATCAAATTCTATAAGAGCCTTGGGGAACGTTCTAAAATTAAGACATTTCACATACCGATTGCCTGAAAGCACTTTCTTTTTTTCCTTTTCTTCCTTTTTCTTTTTTCTAATGCTGTGTGTCTTGGATCTCACAGTGTATTTCATGAAGCTTCTGAACAAACTATCCCACATTAATGCAGTGTAAAGTACTGCCTTTAAACTTAAGTTTCCTGAAATGTTACCCTGGAAGGCTACCCTGGAAGCCTTTCATGTCCAGCTTGCTTGCACGAGGCTTATATTTGAATGGGACTCTGGGACACTTTCGATTTGAGAGCATAAAGATTTTTGAGTGGACAGCTGTCAAATGTGCTCATGAGGTTGCAGAAAAAATCCTTCTTTGCTAGAATGAGTTTCGAGGTTCATGCACGAGATCCCCGAGCAAGGTTATTGATATTGGGTTGTTTGCATGCTATGCTCGCATAAAAGTGTCCCACATATTGGCCACACTTTAATCGCGCTCTCTGGTGGATAGCACAAGCCTCTAAGTTTTATGCTGATTGAGTGTGCACGTGTCTGCTTTCGGCTGAGTCATGAACAATGCTGCGATGCATGGTCACACCCCATCTTAGTGTTGAACCTGCCTTTTAATGCAGCTCTTGTAGCTGAATGTTGGAATCTGCTTCCATTGCATATGTTTGGGAAGCTGGCTGTGGCAACAGTGCCTTCTGCTGCAGCAGTGAGGGTAATAAAAATTCTGCAGTACTTTGTTGTTGGTCTTAAATACTAACTTATCTTCATAGCGTGTTTTCGTGCGGCTGGTGATGCAAGGAATGCTTTCTCGTATACAGCAGTGAAGATGGGCAAGTATGCTAAAAAGTTTGAGTTCTTGACCCTGAACGCAAAATGTAATATCATAACGCGTTGTAATGGCGGTCGTGCCAGCAATGACTTTTGATTCACAACTCCAAGAGCCACTCACACAGGTGACAGAAATGGAGATGGCCAAAGTGCATATATAGTAGACAGCAGGGGAGGATTTATCTGAAATTTTACACTGGATAACCATTCTGAACATCTTTTTCTCAATGAAAAAAGTCTAAGAAATACATGTTTAAAATGTGACTGCCCCCTCCATAAATCCACTCTTTGTAGCATGGCATCATATCATGTTTCACATATCCACAGATCTAGTATTGTGCATAACATATATTACCGTAGCTTTTCAGACTTCTAGAAGTTTCGGAGTACCCAGTGGCTGCAGTATAAGTTCCACGGTGTTGGGAATCATTTCAATGCTGTGTTTCATATTTTAATGTGCAGAGCTGCAGCTGTACGCAACGCTTTTCGCTACTTGATGAAATACTATAGCTTGTAATGTCACTGCATAGTAGCACTCTTTACTTGTGATCGACATTAGATAAAATGAAAGTCGATCTATTGTACGTAATGAATGCATCAAATTATTTTTCTTCAACATAACCACAGGCATCTATGAAATTCAGCGCACATGTGGATCCTCATTTCACTAAGTGCTTTTTACCCCAAATAACACTGTGACAGGACATGGGCACAATAAACACGTGAGAAAAGGCCGTCTAATTCAGTTAGAGCTTCGCCTTTTCCGCACGTCTTGACCATGACATCAGATAGAAACGCAGTTGCAAAACTGCTACAGGAAACCGGTCTAAACATAGCGCGCGACCAGAAACACAGACTTGGCCACGATATGAACGAATACACTTGAGCCCTGCATGTCCCAGAAGCTAGAACTCGCTAGATGCTTCAAACGTTACGCGCTTGAAACGGGCATGTAACAAAGTTTCTGCAGTATACTAAGAGCAAAGCGAGCGCAGCTGCTTCCTTTAAAATATCGCCCTCCGCCCATGTCATGGCTCCCGCCGCTCACACGAGCGCAATCGCGAAAAACGAAAATGACAGTTACACCAGTGACGATCACTGGAGCGCTGCAAGAAAACGCCTAATAGCAACGAGGTTTCACTGCCGATGGAAACGGGAGCGCGAATGGAACACGCACACTGCACGCACAGGACGCGAAACGTCCGCACAATACGCCGACGACATCTCTAGCACACAGCGTATTGAATCACTGGTGAATGAACAGCGCGAGTGCTCCTCAATGAAAGGTAAAAACGTAGCGCAAAGAGACAAGGACACAAAAAGACAGACAACACACGGTGCTAACTTCCAACACTGGTTTATTTCAGAAAGGAAAGGTGGTTTTATATCGACATCAAGACCAACACGCCGTCAAACCATGCGCTAGCAAAGCGTATCAGCCAGATATGCGAGCTCTTTTGCCAGCAATGAAACAGAGGGGGTACTAACACAACCGTATTTGAAAAGTGATATTCATTCCGCTTCCGATTTCAAGTGTCAACTGGTTATTGTGCACTTTTAAACAATGCATTGTTCAAGAAGCGGTGTGCAGTGACACCCACGGCAGTGGGCTGACAACCCTTTTCCACGCATATCATCTACGTCACGCCCATGCTCTCGAAGTCTATCATTCAGGCATCTGCCGGTTTGCCCTACATACTGCTTGCCGCAGGAAAGAGGAATCTGATAAATGACGTTTTCAATACAATTGACAAACTTTTTCCTGTGTTTTTTCGTGCAACCAGCACCTCCACCAAATGTAACGTGGCGGCCAGCCGAAGAATGAGGCGTGGTGAACGATGGATAAGAGATGATTTTGATGGCCGCTGGGCTAGCGCGAGCGCGCCGTCCCGCGCCACTGCCAGCTTCGTCGTCTTCGTCACAATATTGACTCTGTTGAATCCGGAGTGCGAAAAGAGCTCGCTAACCACTCCGCCTCGCCAGCTCGATGGTTTCTAGTGAACAAAAGCGCGTGTAGTGAATGCAGTGTTGTCTTAGGAGTGCGCTTCAGAGCCATGTACTCTGGTGTATATTGCTAATTATGAGCACGGAAATTGCAAAAGTCGCACTGAAGCGAGTAGCTAAGTACGTTTCCGCTACTTTTCCTCTTCGCTGGCGCGCACGTAGCGCTATCAGGCGGCGCCCACTAGAACCCTACCCTAAAATCAGTCAGTAAACTAAAGTAACGACATCTCGTCCCTCCGCCTCCTATGCCGGCGCTCCTTCTCTCGGCTCCTCCCGGGCGCCGACGGTGGCGGCACCTAGGCCACGTGAAGCTAGCAGACGCTCCCAACGCTCGCCCTTCGGCACGCAGTCTGCGTTGACTTTGCTCGAAATGAGATTATGGCATGAGAGAGTAAAAAAATTGTTGCTTGAATAACTGCCCCAGGAAGCGTTGGATTCATTTTTCGAAACTTCTTGCGCTGCGATCGATTTGATTCGGTGCAAGCTGTGGAGGTGATGTGCGCTGCCCAGAGTATCCTCAGAGTGTTGTCTCACGATGGTCGCGCTTTGGCGCACAGTGGACCGCGCGCTCGAATCAATTGTTTGCATTTTCTGCTTTCTATTCAGCCGATAAGACATAAGATAAGATTCAGTCGATTGATAATATATTCCATACTGTCGGTGCGCTTAGTACGAAAGAATGTGCACAATGTAATGAGTGCCACTTAATGCATTTTACTTTATATATGTGGGCACTGTGGAAAGCTGACTGAAAGAATTCATAGAAAGTGTTTGATGGAGATATGAAAAAGCAATAACAGGGCATATTGATAGCAATAGACGAAGTTTTCCAACTCTGCCTTGATTTCAATTCGGTGGCATTGATGGCACTTGCATAATTTGAAAATGTTAATTATTAATACTTTCGTGGGTTTTAATCATACTGAAATATCTCAAACATCAGGCTGTTTCATCTCTCGTGGAATCACCCCTTTGTCACTTGCTCAGAGATTGCTGGCTTTCGTGTAGGTTTTGCAGTGCCTGTGAGTGGTGTAACTAAGGAGCCCCCCTTAGAAGCTTGCTCCCGTATTGACTGTGAGTGCTAACCACCACTGACACTTGCGCCTTGTTTCACAATCTCTGCCAATTTCCCTGCCTTGCAGACACTATTCCACGCTCTAGTGCAGCTGCTGGTCATGAAGAAAAGGGATGCAACGACGTGAATGGTAAACAGCACTACTGAAATCGTCCAATAATTGAGACATGAAGAGCGCGGTTTTACTTATTGCTTTCATTACACTGTATTTTGAATAGGGGACTGCTCAGCAACCAAGACTCTGTCGGCTGAAGATGCGGCTGCGCTACAGATGAGGATAAGGCATCTGGAGGGCCAGCCGGAACAGGCTCGTCGTCTGGCAGTGGACGCACAGAAACAAACAAAAAAAAACAAGGCAGTCGAACATAAAAAGAAAACCTACGGAGGCAGGTACAGCACTTCTTGGCACCCAACCAGCTACAGTGCTTGGAAAGGCCCACCATGAAGGGTATTCCGTGGTCAAAAAGCACGATAGAGAAGGCCCTCAAGGTGCGCCTCTCATGTGGAGGCCGAGGCTACAACGTTGTCAGGGAGCTTGGTGTGCCGTTGCCCACAGAACGGACGTTACAACGCAACCTTGAGCATATAAAGTTTTCTCCTGGCATAGTGCATGAAATACTACGTTCCCTTGCTGTCAAAGTGAGTAGGCCAAGCACTGGCAGTCACTTACTTGCTGTTTTTAGACTTCATCTCCAGATTAATTCTGTACCCTGTACCTGAGTGTACAGGCAGTGTCATCAGCATATATGTAATGGCAAGCTATTAGCTTGCATCCCAAACTCTTCCTAATCCAGTTCTTTGAACGCCTCCTCTAAACGTGTCATGAATAGTACTGTAAAGACAGTGTCTCCTTGAGTGATACACTTCTTGATTGCTATTTTAATCCTTGTGAAGGGCTGTGTTTGCTGCGTCACTACTATAGATATTCTAAAGTATGCCTCCTCTGCACCCTGGATACACAATGTCTACATGGCTGCACAGGTTTCAACTGAGTGAAGCTTTTCTGGTAATCAATGAAGGGTAGAATAGCGGCTGGTTACATTCTGTGGATTTATCTATCACTTTATTATTGGTGGGAATGTGCTCTATTGTCACGTATGCTAGTCTTCCGACTGAATGTTTAAGGTTGTACTTCTTTGGTTAGTTATCACCTTAGTAAAAATCTTGTAAACAGTAAGCTGATCGATCTGTAACATTTTGAAGTTCATAACACCCCTATCTTATGGATTAATATGATAACATTCTTCCAAGATTCCGGTACTGGCAATGTCACCACTTCCCTTTTTTCCAAGTGAACCAGAGGAATGACTCCGAACGGCATGCTGTTCTCATGCTAGACGAAATGCAGCTGAAAACAGGGCTTGCCTATGGCCAATCAACGGGAACAGTCATTGGCAAGCTGAGTCTCCCCTAGCGGACGGCAGCCTGCCAGAGGAGGCACTGGCTACGCACGGCCTCGTTTTCAGTTACGACTCGTTGGAAACACCGTTGCGTACGATTTGACTGGAAATTCTTTCAGTAGTGATGCTACAATTGATCTCATCATTCGTATCCTGCAAGAGTGCAAAAAAATTGGCATTAAGGTTGACGCCATTGTCAGTGACATGGGAGGTGGGAATCGGGGCCTATGGAGGTCACAGACCTTTGGGCTAGTTGGTTCATAGCAGACACGTACAAGCGCAAAAAAACACGGACAGAGAAAGAGACTTGGACAACACGAGCGCTTTTTTGGAGGTCATTTGGCATTCTCGTAGGCAAGCATTCAAAGTACAGAATGTCATGCCCTCCCCCTGTGAACCAAACAGGCAGCTGTATTTTATGGCAGACGTTGCTCACCTACTCAAGAACTTGCGCAACCATCTGACACGTGGCCAGTGCCAAAGGATATAGTTGAGAAACATTCCTTGCCGTGCAATGAGATAAACATTCAACACATTAAGAAACCTGGTTCAAAGCTACAACTCAATATTGCCCCCCATCTCAAGGAAGCTTGCCTTGATCCGGGGCATTTTGAGAAAATGAAGGTTGGGCTGACCTTTTCTTTATTTAAGCACGACGCAGCAGCAGCTCTACGTTTCCTCATTCAAAGGGGGGACATTGAAAGCGATGCACTGACAACGGCCTGGTTTTTTGAGACTGTGTTTAAATGCTTCAAAATTTTAACTTCTCGCACAACAAAGCTTGCAGTTAGTAGACTGGATGAGAAGTATAGTGACGCAGTGGCATTTCTTGAAGATGTTATTCATCTCTTCGAACATTCGAGTTCAGCTGTGCACTTCGAGCGGTAACCATGGCCAAGTTTCTAAGGCCAAGCAAAGATGGCAGTTACAACCATGACACTGGATTTTTTCGCACTGGTTTGAACACCACAAATGGAGAGGGAAACAGAAGTGTTGATGCTGACCCAGTTTCGTTTCCTGAAAAAATTCTAGCACTTAGTGATCCTGAGGACGAATCGCTTGTTTACCTTGCTGGGTACATTGTCAGCAATGTAAAAAAAAACATGTTATGTTGTGATGATTGCATCAATGCCATGACTTGTAAGGAGGCTGGTACACTTACAAGCCTGAAATATTATACAGAGAATACCAAGCTCGTTCTCCCAGCACCGGCTGTAGTAGATTTATTGAAGGTGGCAGAGAACTTCTTTCGGACAAATGAAGCGAAACTTCTTCAAAATGAATTAACTCTTACCCAACTGGAAGCCTCTGCCCGAGAGAATGTGATGTGTGTGAATTGTTTCACTGATTGCCACTCGTTGTAGAAAAGTTGCTCAGGGTGTTCTTGAGGACTAGAATCCACATTCTTCTCCGTAAAGAAGATGAGGGAATGGCTCAAGGCAAATCAAACATAAAATGTTTGATTAAGCAGGTTGGTAAGCAGGTTGCAACTATTAATGTTCATTAACCTGACAGCTGCAGTCAGTGTACACTGCTTTGTAAATTGGTTGGTTTGGTTTATGAGGTTTATCGTCCCAAAGCGATTCAGGCTATGAGAGACGCCGTATAAGACGGCTCTGGAAATTTCGACCATCGAGGTTCTTTAACGCGCACTGACATCACACAGCACACGGGCACCTTGCTTTTTGCCTCCTTCGAAAAGCAGCCACTGCGGCTTGGATTCGATCTCGCATCCTTGGGCACGGCAGTCGAGCACCTTAACCACTGCAGCACCATGGCAGGGTGCTTTGTAAACTGTGTGGCTTAACATTGCATAACACAAAAGCGCCTTTTGTATTTCACCTATGTAGAAATAATGACACTGTAACCAGACTGATTATGTGACATTGGGGTAAGCAGCTGAGCAAAGCCACAGCAGCGGATGTATATTGAATTGGATGTCCTACATTTGGTAGCTTTTTGGCCACAGTTTCTGTTGAGCTAATTTCTCACTCCTGTAGTTTTTTCTAGATATAGATAAACCTACTGAAATATGTGTAGACTGTGTGTAGCATATGAATCAGTTTTTCCCTGGCTTGTGCACAGTATCATAAATGAATCAATTAATTTTATTTCCTTAAAGACCGTTTTTCAAGGGAATTACATAAGGGGTGGGTACAACGTTTGGTGAGACAAAGTAATCATGCGTTATGATGATGACGAAAAGCTGTTAGCTCTGCGTGCGAAGTTCGCGGGGCAGGTTATTGTTGCAATGTCAGCGGGAAGGCCATTCCAGTCCGCGGCGGTGCGAGAAAAAAATGAAGCTGCGAAGGTGACTGTGCGTGCACGTGGACGGCTGATCTGGAGTTGATGGAGAGTGCGGTGAGATATGCGTGCCGGGGGGACCATGTAGGGTGCAGTTCGTAGATGGCTATAAAATAACTTGTGAAATAATAAAAGACTGGCTGTGCGGCGGCGCAGCTCGAGTGGCTGTATGCCTGAAAGCGATTTCAGATACGTAACACTCGTGCTGTAATGGTATGAAGAATGAATAAATATGACGGCGCGGTTTTGCAAAACTTTTAATGCGTTGGTCAGATAAGCTTGATGTAGATGCCAAATGGGTGATGCGTATTCTAATTTCGATTTCACAAGTGCTTCGTAAGCGAATAACAAGTGCTTCGTAAGCTAATAACAGCTAATAACTGGGCTCGGTGGCTGTGCCACAACACGGTCTAAACCACCCGTCTTCGCCATGCAGGTTTTCTCGCCGATGATCATCTGCGTCACGCTCCCTGCAGCCTTTTGCGGTTCCTGGATGACAGCAAACGAAAGTACACCCATGCGCAGTGCAAATGGTGGGACATTCTGCGCTGCACCTACTGACGCCCCCGCACCTGTGCTACTGACTCAAGCAAACTGGACCCTCGGACTCGACTGGGGCCCCATCGTCAGCGACATTCTACGGACAGTCTATAAAAGAGCAGCAACCGACGCCAGCTCTCTGTGGGCTCGGTGGCTGTGCCACAACACGGTCTAAACCACCCGTCTTCGCCATGCAGGTTGGTAACCATCTGAGTTTATTCTCAAAGAAAACTAGCAATTACTTTTTCGTACAGCTCCCGAGCCCCCAGTGTTGCCTTGTTATCAGTGTCGAGTGCTTTAATGTTGTTCGGTCTCTTCTGCTGCTGTGCGGTGACATTGAGAGCAACCCTGGCCCCGATAAGCTCGACACTATCCTTAGCGAACTAAAGAAGGTGTCTTCTAGCCAGGCAGAGTTAGTGAATGAAGTGCAGGGGCTTAAGGGTCAATTGCTCGCAATGGACCAGAAAATGTCTAATTTAACCGTACGCCTCAGTGCTCTAGAAACCCACTGTGAAAATCTACCCACACTCCCTTCAGATCTAGAGGCAATGCAGACCACAGCATCCGAGACTGCTCGCCTAGTTGGTGTACTAGAGGATCGCCTTGAGGACGCGGAAAGTCGCTCCCGACGCAACAACCTAATCTTCTATGGTTTGCCTGACACTAACCCTTCTGAAACATACTCGCAGTCCGAGGACCTAATAACTCGTCACTGCTCCGAACACCTCGACACCCAGCTCAGTGCAAATGATATAGAACGTGCCCATCGCCTCGGACGCCACTATGAAGACCGGCAACGCCCGGTCACCGTTAAATTTATATCCTTCAAAACTAAGGAATCAGTTCTTTCAAAAGGTCCGAAATTCAAGGATACCGGTTATAGCGTCGGTGAGGACTTTTCACGTCGTGTCCAAAATTGCCGAAAACACCTTGTGGCTTTTGCCAAGGCCAAGTCTGCGTCTTTTTCCCTGAGATTCAAAACGATGCATATTGGCCCAAAACGCTATATTTTTGATGAATCATCTCAGTCCGTACAAGAGATATCGTAACAATCAACTAATCCTTCCCGGTCATCACGATCTTCCCTGCCTACTCCTCGCGCCAACTTTCCATTATCGGTAATCTTTACTAACATTCGCAGCTTCCTGCCGAAATGTGATGTGTGAAATCTTGTAACATCATCAGGCAGCAATCTGCTCGTTCTAACTGAAACATGGTTGAATAACGACATCACAGATTCCGAGATATTGTTCGACCTGCCTCATTTTAGTCTTTTTCGCGCTGATCGCAAAGATGCTCAGGGGGGGGGGAGGAGTTCTGATTGCAGTCCATGAGCAGTTTTCTTGTTCTAGCCTTGAAGTCACTTCAGACTTAGAAATTCTATGGATCATGTACCGGGCATCCCTATTGACAATATTAATTGGTGTGTGTTATAGACCACCTCGCAGCAGTCCTCACTTTCCTCGCAAACTTCACAATATTTTAAATAACATGGTTTCAAAGCACCCTAAAGCACACATCCTCCTGTTTGGGGATTTCAACTACCCCAATATCGACTGGCATAACCAGTCTCAGCCTATAGCCAGTCAAGAAGAGTCAAAAGAATTTATAGACGTTTGCCTTAATTTTAATTTAACCCAACTAATCTCCGAACCAACACGTGTCGCAGGGGAAACGGCTAACACACTGACCTTATACTGACCACCAATCCAGACAGCCTAGAATTCATTACGTGTCTCAGGGAAATCAGCGATCATAAAGTAATCCATGCCAGTTTTAATTTCTCACCTGTAATAAAACAAACTACTCAGAAAACTATTAGCCTCTACAATAAGGGAAACTATGACGCAATTAACACCGAACTAACTAACTTTCTATCGATGTTTCAAACGGATCTTCATAGTAGAAGTGTAAACGACAACTGGGTGCTATTGAAACATAAGTTTTCTGAATTGATCAATAAATATATTCGGACACGAAGTTTTCGAAAAAATAATCAAAAACCCTGGTTTACAAAAGCTCTTAAAAAGCTTGAAAATAAGAAAAAAACGCGCATTTCGTACAGCTAAGCGTCAAGCAAGCCAGCAGGCTTGGGATAAATACTACGAAACCGAACACACGTACTTGGCGGCGATTAGAAGTGCGAAGCGTTCATTTTACGAAGTTGATCTGCCAAAAATGATAACCGATAACCCCAAGAAGTTCTGGAAATTGATAAACCCGAAGGAAGCACGTCTTCCAACCCTCACTAACAATTCTGGTGAAAGGATGACTGATATCGACTGTGCAAATGCGTTTAACACTGCGTTTTCTTCCGTTTTTACTAACGAATCCGAAGCACCGTGTTTTAGATTGCCTCTTATAATCACCACAGGCATGGACGCGATAACCTTCAACAGTAATGAAATTTGGTGCATAATCGACAAAATTAACAATTCCTCGGCCTCCGGCATAGATGGAATCAATTCAAAGGTCCTGAAAAACACTAAATCAGTCTGTTGCAGCATTTTTTGTTCATTGTTCTCGCAATCACTCTCCGAAGGTACCATTCCAGACGACTGGGAAGTAGGGAAGGCCGTTCCCGTCCACAAATCAGGTAGTACTGATTCACCTCTTAATTATCGCTCCATTTCATTAACAAGTGCACCGTGCAAAATCATGGAACATGTCATTTACTCTCAAATCATGCAATTTTTGGATTCAAATAATTTTTTCCATCCATCACAGCATGGATTTCGCAAGGGGTTCTCCTGCGAAACTCAACTAGCCATTTTTCTACATGATATTCACGCCAACCTTGATACTAACCTACAAACTGACTCCATTTTCCTAGATTTCGCTAAGGCATTCGACAAAGTACCTCATCAACGCTTGCTTCTTAAACTCTCCCAGTTGAACCTACATCCGAACATAATTGCATGGATTAAAGCTTTCCTCACGCATCGCTCTCAGTCCGTCGTCATTAATAACCAACTTTCCAACCCGCTTCCAGTAACCTCTGGCGTCCCACAGGGTTCTGTTCTGGTCCTTTGTTATTCCTCATATACATTAATGATTTACCCCAGCATGTGTATCAGGCACGTATATGACGGTGCGTTTCTGTCGCTGACATGCACAGTGCGAGCTGCCTGTTATCACTTGCGGGCTATATAATCGGTACGCTTCAATAAACGCACGTTCTTCTTGTTCTGGACATCATGCTGTTGCCACGTTCTTTCCAACTCGGATACATGGTGTCACAAGTGGGATCCGAACCCACGCCCACAACTGCGGACCAGAACTTGAGTCTGGAGCCTTCGCGTCTGAAGGCTGCGTGGGCCCGGAAGGCGAGGGTCGTAAGCGTCCGGCTCCAAGGTCGTACCAGCTTCTAACGGAAGATGGACGAATTCTGCGACGTAACCGGCGACATCTCGTAGAGACGCGAGAGCGGTATGCCGAGACGAGCAGTGACGACGGTGGCGACACAAGTAGGCCAATAGACAACCCCCGGGTACCTGCCTCGCCTTCGTCACCTGGTACCTGCCTCGCATCGCAGGCCTCGGGAGGGCCACAAAGGACTGCTGGGGAACCCCCGTGCGCTGCCAATACAGCGGGAAGCTCGCTTCCGGGTGCCGTGCAGCCACCAGCATTAAGGAGATCGTACCGGAACAGGAGGGCCCCGCAACGCCTTTGCTATGACGAGGAATTTAATCAGTGCGCTTAACTAATCCCTGTTGCTGCAACTGTTTTTGTTTGTTCCCTCGAAAACATGTATCAGGCACGTATATGACGGTGCGTCTCTGTCGCTGACATGCGCAGTGCGAGCTGCCTGTTATCACTTGCGGGCTATATAATCGGTACGCTTCAATAAACGCACGTTCTTCTTGTTCTGGACATCATGCTGTTGCCATGTTCTTTCCAACTCGGATGCAGCATCTCTCTTGTCACATCCGCTTGTTCGCCGATGATTGCGTCATTTATCGCTCAGTGACTAATCATTCTGACCAAGAATCCCTTGAGGCAGACCTGCGCCATGTGCAAGACTGGTGCTCCCAGTGAATGATGATGCTCAACTCTAACAAATGCAAGTGCATGTCCTTTCACCGCCGTCGAAATCCTCTTGTTTTCAAATACACAGTCTGCAATTCCCTAGTTGACCTCGTCCAGTCATATAAATACTTAGGAGTCACCATTTCTAATGATTTATCTTGGCGTTTGCACGTGACTAACCTGATATCATCTGCTAATAAAACACTAGGTTTCTTAAAACGTCACCTACGGGAAGCCCCACAACACGTAAGACTACAAGCGTACATCTCATTCGTTAGAACTAAACTTGAATACGCATCACCCATCTGGAGCCCTCATCAAGAATATTTAACACACGCTATCGAAGCTGTTCAAAACAGGGCTATCAGATTAATTCACTCCTCATACTCGTACGACGTGAGCATATCATCCCTCAAATCTCAGTCAGGTCTAGCTAATCTTTCTAGTCGCCGTCGCATAGCCAGTCTTGTCCTGTTTCACAAGTTCTTTTATTCACCACTAAAACAAGAACCATACATTTGCGCACTTCCACAACGCAGGTCCCATCGCATCGGTCATTCTCTTCAAGTTTTGCGTCCACGTGGCCGTACCACTGTTTTTGCCAACTCATTTTTTTCTCGTGCAGCAGCTGACTGGAACGGCCTTCCCCATAATATTGCTGCCATAACATGTTCATCATCATTTTCAAGCACTGTTGATTCCTGCATTTTGTAAACCCCACCCCTTATGTAACACCCTGGAAAAGGGTCTTTAAGGAAAATAAAGTGAAGTGAAGTGAAATGCATGCGCGCTTCGCGGAGATGACGTTTTGGAAAACCAAGGGCTGAAGAAATGATGTTAGTTATATGCGTTTTCCAGGAGAGGTCAGCGCACAAGGTTACGCCTAAATATTTGTATGATTCTACTGGCAGCACGGGAACGGAGTCGATGTGATAGAAGGGCACGAGCGGGTTACGGCGGCGATGAAAAGAGAGTACGTTGCAATTATGAGGGTTAAGCTCCATTAGCCAAATTTTACACCAATCCTCAATCTTGTTAAGGTTGTTTTGTAGAGATAATTGATCAGCATTGTTATTAACTGTTTCATAAATAACACAATCGTCAGCAAACATGCGAATTTTACAAGACACATGCGAGGGCAAATCATTTATGTATATTATTTATTTATTTATTTTACCCTCAGGGCCTTGCAGGCATTGCAGAGGGGAGTGGGCAGAAAATATAGAACAAAACAATGGAGAAAAAGGAAACGGGTACATCAAAGATTAATCCTGTGTATGCAATGTTAGCTAGACAAAATACATTAGTGCAGAACAAAATCGTCAGAGTTTACACAACACCAGCCAAAGCTTTGCGAAAGTTATTTACGTCAGTAATAGATACAATTTCACCAGGAAGATCGTTCCATTGCTTAGAAGTACGCGGGAGAAATGAGTGTAAGAAAGAAACTGTTTTACATAATGGGATGGCAACTTTGTGGGGATAATCAATGCGGCTAGATAAGTAGTAAGGTCTATGAAATAAATTATTGTGTAGGCTGGAGTGATAATATAACTTGAGAAATAGGGTTAGCCGACAAATTTTTCGTCGCGAAGCCAATGACTGAAGACTAAGGTTAGCTTTCATTTCCGTTATGCTAGCTCCTCGGTTATAGTTAGAAAGAATGAAGCGAGCGGAGTTATTTTGAACACGTTCAAGCGAAGTAATTAAGTAGTCAAGGCTAGGATCCCAGACTGCTGGTGAGTATTCTAGCTTTGGACGTATTAATATTTTATAAAGAACTGATTTCAAAGAAGGCGCGCGAGAAAAATTACGTCGCAGATAACCTAAAGTTTTGTTAGCGTTATTGATTATGTAATCTATGTGAAGCCTCCAAGAGAGGTTAGAAGTAATGTGAATGCCTAGGTATCTATAAGACAACAACAAAAGGGGACAATGAAGTTCGCGGTGCTGTACATTGTTTGCCGCATCCGGTTCGCGTTAGTGGAATTCCCATTACGTTCTTTCTTGGGCCCTCCGCACAAGCGCAGAGAAGGGGTTGAGCTCAACCCAGCGGGATACGGGGGGCGCCGGATAGCGGAAGATTACGGGAAAGGTCAAACTCCCGACAGGGACGGTGTCGTTAGGTCGCATCCTGTGTGCCCGTGTTTACGGCGAGGGGGACCCGCGTCACATTGCGTGGCTTTCATGTCTGCAGCGGCGTGCGTTGACAGCTTGAAGCGCGGTCAACAGCACACGAGTATTGCCACGCTAGCTGCAGGCATGGGGAGCGACGATGCTAAACAGATGGCTTGAAGCGACTTTCCTTGAACTTGGGTCAACCGGACGTTGGGAAAGTGAGTGTTCGCGAAGCTCGCAGCAAGAAAGCATAACTATCCGAAATCGTGATGGTGGAAAGTGTACATATGTGTACGGTGTTTGTCACGATGGGTTACCGTCTTTCCCCAATCATTCATTGGTTGTATTATCCTTTCCGAATTGTTGATTGGTGGTGTTTTCCTTTCCCCAATAATGAATTGGGTGGATGTTTGTGCAGTGACCTGATTGGTTACTCTCCCCACCGAGGGCGGGGACATAGGTTTTAAAACCAGCTGTTTCGGCAGGACCGAGGGCTGGTTTCGTCACATCGAGTCAATCAAGTGTAAATATGTTTTCTCCTTGCTTGTATCTTCCTTTGTGCTTTTAATTGTTATAAAAAGTTAACCTCTGCAGAAGTGTCCTCTTGCAATGTGATTGAGCTATTCGAATCTGCAAGACGTCAAGCATCCTACAACAATCATCTTCAACAGCAATTCCCCTCTACGAGATCAGAGGGGATATCAACTGGGACCTAGTACGGAACCTTGAGGGACGCCAGATGTTACAGGAAGGAAGGTGGAAGTGTGTTCATTTACAAAGACGGACTGAGTACGGTTTGTTAGGAATTCTTTAATCCATGCTACAACATTAGGATCGATATTAGGGTTAGATAACTTGTACAACAGGCGTTTTTAGGAAACTTTATTTCTTGATTTTAAAAAAGCTTTCGGTATATCGTCAGTTTGCAGGTTAAGATCTAGGTTGGCACGCAAGTCGAATAAAAAGGGCTAGTTCAGTATCGCAAGAAAAGTCTTTCCGGTACCCGTGCTGCGCAGGATTAAAGAAATCGTTAGAATCCAAGAAGGCAGTGATATGG
The DNA here is from genome assembly GCF_055824585.1 of Amblyomma mixtum. Classification (NCBI taxonomy): domain Eukaryota; kingdom Metazoa; phylum Arthropoda; class Arachnida; order Ixodida; family Ixodidae; genus Amblyomma; species Amblyomma mixtum. Next base: position 198,532,162 of record NC_143016.1, read on the forward strand.
GAGAATGTGATGTGTTCCATCAGCTTGCTAGGCACACTTGTTAAAGAAATGGGGCGATAATTTAATGGATAATTTGTGTTACCGGATTTGAAGACTGGAATGACCTTCTCATTTTTCCAGTCACGAGGAAGTCGGCCAGAAGAGAGTGACTGCTGGAATAGCAAACACAAGTAACTGGCACTGGTGAGTTTAGTATTCTTAAGAAATTTGGCGTTGACATTATCGAAACCGGCAGAAGATGAAAGTTTCATTTTATCGATTAGTGACAGAATTCTCGACGCGTTAAATTCTACAGGTACATAAAATTATAAATAAAAGTGTTTGGCACAGGAAATGGGATATCGGATTCATTAGTGAACACTGATTGAAATGCAACATTGAACATTTGAGCACACACTGCATGGCTAAGCACGTCTCCCGCTTCATTTGTGTTACTTATATCGCCTTTGTGTTTTGGGGTGATGGTGTCGCAGAATTTTCGAGGATTAGTATGTATATTCTGGGCAAGTCATTGTTAAAAAAGGAAAGTTTGGCGTTCAGAGCAGGTGAATTATATGCCTTTTCGGCTGCTTAATACTTGTCACAGGCCGCCTGGTTAGTTTTTGCGTTGGCTGCGCGAAAAAGACGCTTCTTTATACTCTCCAAACTTTTAGCGTTTTAGTGAACCATGGCTTTTGTGAATTCCCTCGGAAGGTGAACTTAGGAATGAACTGATCAGTTATTGCACTAATTTTTTCTTAAATATAGTCCAATTTTCTTCGATAGGCCGAATATGCAAATTAGTTCGAAAAGATTCAAAGAAGGCGTCCAGTTCACGATTAATCTCTGCGTAGTCACCCTTATCATACAAACGGATCGCCTTTTTAAAAGTTTGATTCTGAAGCGGAGTTCAGGCTATATCGGTATGAATTACTTCGTGATCGCTTATTCCAGGAAGAATCGTGACTGACTTAACACTTTTGGGGATGACCGACGAGTAGTAGGTCTAATATGTTAGCGCTGGTTTGTGTTATTCTTGTTGATGCCGAGATAACTTGTGTAAGGCCAAAGTTCAGGCACACTTCTATGAAAATCTTGGCTTTCACCGTGCCTGATGCTCAAACAGTGTTAGTACTCCAGTCAATATCTGGGAAATTAAAATCACCAAAGAGAAGTATATGCGACTTTTGATATTTAGCAGTAAGATCACACAGCAAGTTATTAAGTTTCTCTGAAAAGTCCGGAGTACAGTGCGGGGGCCTGTAACAAACACCGAGAAGAACCGACTGAGGAGGACAACGGCAGAAAAGCCGCATTATTTCAAGATCAGACGAAATGGAAACGATTGAAAATGGTAAATCATTAGAAAAACCAATGAGCACTCCTCCGCCACGAGACCCCTGACGGTCCTTACGAAAAAGCTTAAAGTTAGATAAGTCTGCCAGGACCTCATTGTCGTTAATTTCGCTAGTCAGCCACGTTTCAGTTAGTACGAGGATGTTGCTATTGGATGAGCCAACAAGACTCGAGATTTCTTCCCGCTTAGAAATAAAACTGCGAACATTAGTCGGACGGAAAAAGAAAGCGTAGACTGAGGTGATTGCCGGGATGCGGGCGTGGGGTGAGGCTGTAGGGTGTTTTTTCCAGATGGCTGCTATGATATTTCCTTAACAGTTTCGGAGGGTTCGTTATAAACGTACCGTGCGCGACCGATAAACAAGGTTTTGTAGCTCAGTTTATAAGCCGAAGATTTCGTTTTTCCATAGGTGACAAGCTGTTTACGGGCCTTCCTAACGGCAGGCGAGAAGTCTTCACCGGCGCTTATACAGTATCTTTGAATTTTTTTCATTGGACAGAATATTCAGCTCAGTTTTGTGGGAGTGAAATTTTACGATTATTGGTCTGGTTTTGCCAGCTGTGTGATGGCCGAGGCGATGCGCGCGCTCAATATCGTTTGAATCAACTGTTATATCTAAGGTACCGGAACAAAGATGGATTACAGCTTCCTCAGATTGTGTGTAAGTTTCTGCAGGGTCATTATCAGGGATACCATAAAATATTACATTGTTCCGACGTGAGCGGTTCTCAGCGTCGACAACACGAGCCTCAAGGGTTTTTATATGAGCGAACATTTCTGTTGGCGCTGTCTCCATCGAGTCGAGTCGCGACTGCAACTCAGTGATAAGTTGGGTTTGTGCTTCAAGGATACACATGCATGCTGTTAAGTCTGCGACTGCCGTGCCAGTAGCCGTAAGTTGTTTTTTCATGTCATGTATCTCTGAGAGAAGTGTAGATTGCCCGGAAGGCAGTTTCTTTAGCTCAGCAAGCACGGTTTCAAAATCAGGTCCCGGGTTTGCTTCAATATCCCCAGCCAAAAGTAACAATGATCAAACAACCTGAACGCATTCAACACCAATGCAGATACAGCTCTGTGGGCTCGGTAGCTGTAGTAAGATATAATTGCTAGTTTTCTTAGCAAATAGACTGCAGAAATTACCAACCTGCATGATGAAGGCGAAAGGGTTAGACTGTGTGGTTGCACAGCCACCGAGCCCACAGAGTGGCGCGGACGGGTGTTGCTCCTTTATAGCTTCCGCTGTTGATGTCGCGCTCGCAGTTATGCTTGCCAGGGGTAAGGAAGTGTCCAGTGCTGCCCGAGGGGCGCTCCGGGAAATGGCGAGATGATGACTGCAGTGTTGCAGCAGGGGCTGTTGTTGTTTCTGGCATCGGCATGCGTGGAAAGCGCTGCGGTTCCGGGGCGCACAGACAGCAGGGTGGGGATGGCGATGAACAGAAAAATCTGCATGATGAAGGCGAAAGGGTTCGACTTTGGAGTTGCACAGCCACCGAACTGGCATTATCTGGATTTTACACCCTGATGCTGGCAATGTGGGGTGTGAGAGGTGCAATAGCGGAGGAGTCTCATTTAACTCCTTGACCTGGTGCTTGAAACATGCACGGATTGCACAGTGCACAGATTTTGTTTGCACTTGATGTAGAATTGAGTGAAATTTTGTACAAATGTTATCCTCTTGTAATCTAGGTTGCCGCTATTCCAAATACAGCTAAACTAGTTCGAATTGACAGTTAGAGTCTTCGCAAGGAAGAAGGCTAACTGCTGTCTTTCAAGGCATCGCTAATCCTGGAGCGGAGAAACAGTTCAGCAGCCCTTCTCCTATGCGGGAATCCCATGTCTGTTGAAGAGAAGCCGCCAGCCCAGCCCAAGACAAAATGTGCTAGGAAAGCAGTAAGGCGGGAAGGTTGGAGAAGGGATGTATAATTTGTAAATAAGGCGTTCTCTTTGACGTATGTAGTGGTAGATGAAAATATGGGTGTTGACAAATTAATCTGGCTTTGCGATAGCCACCTCTATATTGCTTGGAAGTTGGGCTTCTACCTGTTGTTGCCCAGCATTTTTTTTGCCGTGTTGAATGAGAGCTGGCTTAAGTAGACGAGTGAAGCTTGATGAAGAGGCGAGCCAGTCTGAACGTGACTGGGGGGCGAAGGGCTGTGAGAAGTGACAAGAGTGAGGCAGTGAAGAACAGATGCACATGACGGCAATCGTAGAAGCTGTGCTCCAAGTACAGGCATTTATTACTGTGGGGACATTTTGTTTGTTTAGGTAGGCTTCAGTTGCGTTGTATACTGAGGAGGCTAATGAGAGATTGTCATCGACGCGGTACACTAGTATCATCTAGACTGGTTCAGGGTCGTAATGTGGCCAGTCAGCTTGGGCTTTTCCTTGAGAAATACGTGGTGTACAGAGTAGAGCAGCATCTGTCACAGTACCCAAGGGCTTCAGGTTTGAATTGCTGGACCATCAGCGGCTTCTGCTTTCGGAAGGAGCACTGTGCCCTCTAGAGCTGTTCTGAAGTGGTACTACTTCTTACAGACTTCGTGCTCATATTTGTTTTTACATTTTACATCAGTGCTCATAAGCATCCATTCAGTGGCAGCTGCTATCTGTATTGTACTTTGTGAAGCCTGTGCTGTAGCTGGGCCTGTTTCTTGTTTCATGATCACTGTATGCTTTTACCACGATGCATCTGTGTACTACTGCTTTGAGAGTAATTTGCTAGTTTACATCAGATGGTGCTTCTTTTAAAAGAGAATGTCTGCATTCTCTAAGGCTCTCATTTGCTTTGGTCCAGTCCTGCTTCTTGGAGTTGGTTTGAATTTTTATCTGAAATTTTGCTTAGCCTTCATGTGACTTCAAATCAAGTTTGCGGAAGACGTGCTGCGGCTGTGTGGCTCAAGATATGCTTCTGTGATCATTAGTTGCAGTACTTATAATGTCTCTGTGATTGTGCTTTTCTATTGTTACGAAGTTGAGAGGACGGGAACGGGTTTACTTACAAGTCGGTATCGGGGACGTCACTGGACGGTCAGCGTCAGGCAGGCTGCACCACAGTCTCGCGCACACCGTGTTCGTTTTCTTCTTTCCACTCAACGGCAGTGCGGCAGCGCCCTAGCGCGGCGTAACACTATAAATGCATTTGGCATCTTACTCCTGCTAGTCCTTCATTTTGAGGCAACCATTCTGCATTAAGTTTTTGGCTTCATCTCTTTATAGTATATTCATGTAGTAGTAGTAGTATAAAACTTTATTCCGCAAAATGGGACGGGGTTTAGGGGTTGGGGTCTTGAGCAGCAGGTCGTGTTCCTAGGTACAGGATCCCATTGGTTCTTGCTGCCTCCTCGACCCGCTCAACCAGCGCAAGCTGATCTTGTTGTCGGAGGTGGACAGAAGCTCCTCCCTGTGCTCGACCGACGGGTTTGTAATTTTGGGCTCTGTCGGGCTCGCCCGCACCACACGCATTCTGGAGTGTATTGCGTAGGCCAAATCTTACTGTATATGTAGCGACTTGGGTATGAGTTTGTAGCCGTCTCCATGTAGTTGCCTGATGTCTTGTGAGTGTCTTGTGGGGAAGCGGGTATTTACAGCGTGCTGACTTCCAAAACATGGTGAGCTCTCCGTAGCTGTTCGGAGTAGTGTTGGTTTCCCCCTTGTCGTCGCTCGCTCGGTTTGTGTAACCTAGAACTACAGCGTCGAACTATCGCGTCGTCCACTCCTCTGTGCCCTGGTGCCCATACCACATTGTGCTTGTTTTTGGGATTTGTCGCCTCCCTGAGGAGGGTGCCGGCCTGCTTGCTTATTCTTCCCCTTAGGAAGCGTCTGCATGCAGCCTGTCAGTCTGTTACTATTGTGTAACTCTTGTTGTTTGTTTTTGCTTCCGTGATGGCTAAAGCTATTGCCACCTACTCTGCCGTGTCTATATCCCCAGTTGTAATTGACATGCTGGATATTCCCTGGTTTTTAACGAGGCTAAGACCGCCGCTTTTCTCTCTCTGCACGTGGAAGCATCTAGGTAGAGGACGTTTGATTTCTTTGCCAGTCTTCGACCTCTTGCCCTAGCCTAGACGAGGAGAACAATAGACGATGCAAACGCCCCTCAGCCACAGACGACAACCCCAGGAGTCGCGTGCACCTCCAAGACAAAGACATTAGTGACAGTGAGTCACTAGCAAGTTATGATGGCTACAGCCACAACAACTAAATTGCAACAACTAAGGGTATGGCAATGGAATTGCCGGGGATTCAGGGGTAAAGCCGACTTCAAAATACACAGCAACAACGTGACAGACAAACCAGATATAATTGCCCTACAGGAGACCAATGGTCACCCATAAGTAATGGGCTACGATTCGATCGTTAACGAAAAATTCAGGAGAGTCGCCATACTTGCCAGCAAAGAAATAACACTAATGCGGCATCAGAAAGAAGAGGACAGGATAGAACACGTACTGGTTGAAATTATTCCCAAGAAAAGGACGGCCTGAGTACATTTATTCAGAACGTATATAGCCCACCCAAGGACCACAAAGCGGACTTCGAACCAGGGGTTAAAAGTACAATAGGCCTGGCGAAGAAAAACCATGTAATCATAATAGGAGACTTCAACGCACGCCATAGGGCGTGGGGTTATACCCATGACTCTCAGAAAGGAAACAACATAATAGAAATAATATATCGGATTGAACTGGAACTGGCCACCGCCTGCAATTATCCCACCCGAGCAGGAAACAGCGTATCCAGGGACACCTGTCCAGACTTAACCCTTGTAAAAGGAAGTGACAAATACAGCTGGTCAAACACAGGCTTGAATTTCGGCAGTGACCACTACCTTCTCGAAATTGCGCTAGACTTAGCGGAGTACAGAATGAAACACAGGCAGGCCAAAATTACAAATAGGTAGGGCGCCTTCCGCGCCCTACCTGTGGACAGACAGATCGAGGATATAGCGGAATGGAGGAACAAAATGCGCAACCACTACAAAGACAACACACAAGAGATTTCGCGCACGGATGAGTTCCCGGAGGTGGACAAACACCTACTACACCTATGGGAAGCCCGAAGGAGCTTGACAAAGAGATGGTCCAAACAAAAATTAAATAGGAAGCTTTGAATAAGAATCAGCAAACTGAATGAGGGAATTCAGAAGTACGCCGCTCAACTCATCAGCCATAACTGGGGGCACATGTGTAACTCAATCAACGGAATATTACGAAGCGCAAAAACGTGGGCCCTACTGAGAGACCTCATCAACCCGACAAACTTCAAAGGAGAATGCGGGAAAACATTGGAAAGAATAACGCATAGGTTCGAAGGAACCGAAGAGGAACTAACAGCGAAATTTTGGAATCGATACATAGGAGCGAACCACGTCGTCCCTTGTGCGACGGAGTACACTGGGGAACAAAACATTAAACTTGACGCCCCAATCACGTGCGAAGAAGTTTATGCAGAGGCCAGACCATTCACAAGAAGCACGGCACCGGGCGCGGACCAAATCAGCAAAGGGATTATGAGGAACCTCGGAACCGGACACCTAGGAGAACTCACAAAATTCATAAATAAGCACTGGAAACTAGGCACAGTACCGGAAGCATGGAAACATGCGGAGATAATCACGATACCCAAGCCAGGTAAGACACCTAGTTTGGACAACCTAAGACCCATATCACTAACCTCGTGCTTAAGAAAGCTCTTCGAAAGAATTGTTCACACCGGGCTGTATAGCTTCTTAGAGGATAATGACTACTTACCCAACACCATGTTCGGCTTTAGGACAAAACTATCAACGCAGGACGTCTTCTTACAACGAAAAGAGGACATTTTGGACCAAATATCGAGCTACAGCGAGAGCATAGTCCTGGCCATTGACTTGAAGGGTGCTTTTAACAACATCAGTCACAAGGATATCCTCGAGGGGCTTTCAAGAACCAATTGCGGGGAAAAAACATTTCAATATGTAAAAGCCTTCCTCACTGACAGAACTGCTCGTATAGGTATCGGCAACATCCGGTCTCAACAGAAAAACACACCAAACAAGGGAACGCCGCAAGGGTCAATCATATCCCCCTTACTATTTAGCATCGCCATGATCTCACTGGCGGAAAAACTAGGCAACATCAAAGGCGTAGTTCACACCATATACGCGGACGATATCACGGTTTGGACCACTAAAGGGTCCACCGGAGAGAAAGAACAAAACTTACAGGAGGCGGAAAACTGCATCGTGGATTTCGCAAGAAACAGTGGTATGGAATGCTCACTGGAGAAGTCGGAGTTCATCCGAATATACTCATGAAGATTTAAACCTGAAAAGATAACGCTCATATTGAACGGACAACCAATAAAGGAAAAGGACAAACTCAGGGTCCTAGGAATGTGGCTCCAAAACTACGGGGAAAGAGACCACACGATTAAAACATTAACCAAAACAACGAACCAAACATGCGGAATGATCTGCAGGATAACGAATAAAAGTATATTCATGGACACTTACTGTATTGTTTCAATCCCTTTACTTGCTGCTGTATTTCATGTAGTGGAGCCCACACAGAACACTTCACACTCGATATGTGGTGATATTAAAGTTCGCATTCCTAGTCATAAATGTTAACATCTTCCCATGGATGTGAGTGGATTCATTATAACGAGGTCTTAATTTGCATTTCTATTATGACACTGTTAACTTATAAGGTGTCCTTGAACAGCAGGATCATGTGTGCTTTTCTGCCGATTTGTAGTCTTATTCTTCGTTTGTACTTCTCAATCCATGCCTTGAATATTGTTTTCTAAATTTGGTTTTAAGATTAAACGTTACGGACATAATGAACTAAGCAGTATTCACCTGCTATTGTTTGTATGTTTCTTTTCTGTTCATGCTATATTAACTGCAACTAGAATACCGTGCGCTTCAGGTTTTTCCTTTAGTATCAGAATGCATGTATGGATTTAAAGGCTATCCTTTCAAAATCTCAATGAGATTTACATATATCTGGAACCAAGTACTAAAATGCACTTTGTCATACCCATAAACTAGAATACCAGGCCACTGCAGCTGTCTGGGAGTTGTTAGCATCACTTCGAGAAGAATAGTTCAAAACAAAGTATAACATTTTTGGAAGGCCAAGCAGTGCAAGTCAAATGAGGGCTGGAAAGACTGCTAGCACAAGGGCTGTGTTTATGCCATGTCCCCATTTTATTTCACGCTGCTTGAACTTCCAAAATATTGCCTTACCAGCTGTGCCTATAAGCTTCTGTTTTGCAATTCATATAAAATATGCTCGTAAGGATGATGAATGGCCTGAGGGGCGAGTTGGTGCATCATGAAATGAACGGCGGCGCAACAAGGACACTAACAACAGAGGGGACACCACATGCGCACACTACCAACTGTTTGTGCGCATGTGGTGTCCCCTCTCTTGTTAGTGTCCTTGTTGCGCCGCCGTTCATTTCGTAAGGATGATGCTTTTCTCCATTATAATGCTGGCCAAGAATTTCAAAAACAAGCGTGTCTTAGCTCCTGCATAAAGATACTGCTTAAAATATCACCCCTAGCGATAACACACCGCAACATCCAGGATGGTCAGCTGTAGTACAAACTGACACGTGGACTCTCTGGGTCTGATAGGCATCTGTGTATGATTCATTCATCACCGGAAAAGGGAATTTCATAGGCACTTAGGCCTGTGTGTACAAGCGGCATTTTGTTAGCATTCACACGTTAGCTCTCCAGTACTCGAAGTAATATACAGGGTCTGTCCTGAAAGTAATGAGACAAGTCGTGGCGTGGCGCGAGCATACGCTAGATCGGGAAAGCGCTTTTGGGGGAGGGAGGACGAACCTTCAGCTTCACAAAGCGACGAGCTTATTTGACTTCGATCAGGTGAAGTGAGTGAACGTCTTCGAGCGTGCACCCATGTTTCGTCGCTGCGTCGAAGAAACCATGGAGCGAACGTTGGAACAGCGCTACGTGGTGAAGCTTTGCAATAAACTGAGTAACTCATCTACCGAGATAATTAACGTGATCAGGACAGCATGTGGGAATGATGCGATATCCAAGTCGCGTGTTTTAATGGCACAAAGCGTTTACAAACGGTCGTGAAGACGTTCCCGACGAGCAACGGTCCGGGCGCCCGTCGATGACGATTACGGACGGTAATGTTGACAGTGTGGTCCTGAACGTTTTCACGGCCATCTGTAAATGCTTTGTGCCATTAGAACCCTTGCGATCTGGACATTGCATCATTACCACATGCTGTCAAATGTCTCAGTTTATTGCAAAGCTTCACTGCGTAGCGCTGCTCCAACGTTCGCTCCTTGGTTTCCTCGACGCTGCGACGAAACAGGGGTACACGTTCGAACACGTCCACTCTCTTGGCCTGCTCGAAGCCAACTGAGGTCTTTGCATTGTGAAGCTGAACACTCCCCCTCCTTCCCCCAAAAGCGGTTTCCCGATCTAGCGCATGCACGCGCCACGCCACGACTTGTCTCATTGCTTTCAGGACAGACCCTGTAGAGACTAGAACACTGCTCGGGCTTACCCAAAAGCCGCAGGCCGGGCCGGGCCGGGTAGAGCAGCATCGTGCCGGGCCTGTGAGCCTACGGGCCTGGGCTTGGCTCGGGCCTTTGATTAACAAGTGGCAGCTCAGGGAAAGGCGCCAATTTTGAGCAATTTACAGTGTGTGAACTTCTTTAGGTAGATTCATGCTGTAGGCGTGAAATGTTGGAATGGAAACAAATTATAATGAAAAGCAGAAAAGTTAAGTACACCACATACCCTACCATTTTGCACAGTGTCAGTCGCGCTTCTAGATCTTTTAACTTCTGAAGCACTGGGTGTGTATAGAAGCCCCTATTTTGTTAAACGGTATCTTAGCTCTGTGTGAGATGTTATATATGGCAGCAGAGGAATCAGTGAGGTCATAAGCTAGACAAGTAGCCTTCCTTAATACTAGCTAGCCTGGATACAACAGGAATCGGTACCCTGTTATTACTGGTATTGTAGTTTTGTCGTTAAATATTTATATGCAGTTGCTCGCAATGGACCATATTCACGAAATCAATCAGGTGATAGAGAAATGCGCAGAATATAACCAGCCCCTATATATAGCGTTCATTGATTACGAGAAAGCATTCCACTCAGTAGAAAACTCAGCAGTCATGCAGGCATTACGGAATCAGGGCGTAGGAGAGTGTTATGTGAAAATAATGGAAGATATTTATAACGATTGCATAGCTACCATAGTTCTCTATAAAGTCAGCAATAGAATTCCAATAAGGAAAGGCGTCAGGCAGGGAGACACGATCTCGCCTATGCTATTCACTGCCTGTTTACAGGAGGTATTCCGGGGCCTGAAATGGGAACAGTTGGGGATAAGAGTTAATGGAGAATACCTAAGTAATTTGCGATTCGCTGATGACATTGCCTTGCTAAATCACTCAGGACATGAACTGCAAAGCATGATCAATGAATTAGACAGTCAGAGCAGAACGGTGGTTCTAAAAATCAACATACAGAAAACGAAAGTAATGTTCAACAGCCTAGCAAGGGAACAGCAGTTAGCAGTTGGTAGCCAGGTGCTGGGAGTAGTGTGAGGGCAGGTAGTGACAGCTGATCCAGATCATGAGAGGGAAATAACTAGAAGAATAAGAATGGGGTGGAGCGCATATGGCAGGCTATCTCAGATCATGAATGGCAGTTTACCAATATCCCTCAAGAGAAAAGTGTACAACAGGTGTATCTTACCGGTAATCACCTATGGGGCAGAAACGTGGAGGCTAACAAAGAGGGTTCAGCTTAAGTTAAGGACAACGCAGCGAGCTATGGAAAGAAAAATGATAGGTGTGACATTAAGAGATTGGAAGCGAGCGGAGTGGGTGAGGGAACAAACGCGTGTTAATGATATCCTAGTTGAAATCAAGTGGAAGAAATGGGCTTGGGCAGGGCATGTAATGCGAAGGCAAGATAACTGCTGGTCCTTAAGGGCAAAGGAGTGGATTCTAAGAGAAGGCAAACGTAGCAGGGGGCGGCAGAAAATTTCGTGGGCGGGTGAGATTAAGAAATGTGCTGTAATATGGTTTACGTGGCTGGCTAAGGACAGGGTTAATTGGAGAGAGATGGGGGAGGTCTTTGCCCTGCAGTGGGCGTAGTCAGGCTGATGATGATGATGACGATGCAGTTATACGCATCATAAGGCATTTTTCATGGAGTGCGGCTTTTCTTGGGTTGTTCCCATTCGGCCTTCACAGGTTTTACGTTTATTTGTCAATAGTGCCATTTTTTTTTTATCGTGCTAGCCTTCAGTTTGTGAAGTTCGGAGGAGGTTACGAATGCGGGCAAATCTGAGATCACCTCTTTTATTAATGCTAGAACGTTTTTTTTGTTAACGTTCCCACAGTGAGGCCTCCATTGTCTCCATTTATAAAAGTTTTGTAGCCTCTATTTTTTTAATGAGATTCGTAGTATCAAAACGTTTTGGCTTTAGCGATGTGCATTTAGTACTAGGGCTGTTTGCGAGCCCGAGCCGGACATGTCTACCTCGCGGGCCGGGCCGGGTACGGGCCTATATTGAAAAAATCGGGCCGGGCTGGGGCGGGTAACGAAAAAGGCTGACGGGTTTGGGACGAGTGAATAATTAAGGCCCGTGCAGTGCTCTAATAGCGACTATACGAATATGGAAGATTTTTGGACAGATGTGTTAAAAGCGAGGTAGGTTTTGCTTGTCACTAAATGACTGATGCAGATTAAACATTTACGTAGAACTTTATTATCCAATTGCTGACAGGCCAAGGATATCTGCGAGGTAGGTTTTCTCCATACTAAGTAACTATTCCAAATAAAATTTTAATGCAGGACTCTATATCTTTACAGTTCATGCACGCGAGAGAACATTAGCGGAGGCACAGATAAGTACAGACGTAGCGTGGCTTTCATACCGTATTTCGAGCGTCTTACCTGTTCGGCGATACACTGCAGCAAACCAAAACCAAAAGCCACTAGGAGAGCGGATGAACCGCGGGCATTTAGAATGCCTTCACTTGCAAGTGTCTTTTCGAATGTCAAACCAGACATCCGTTGTAGCATCCAGCGTTCCGGCGGGGACGGTCGTTCGGTTTGCATACTCCTTTTCACCAAAACAGATCACCTCAAATTCATTCTACGGCCTCGTGATTCACGGTCACGTTCATTGCACGCCCCACTCTTTCGACATCGCACTTGGCATGCCGCATACAGCCCGGCGCACCCGGACACGGTGCGCGTGCGGCTCTGCCGAAACAACCCATCTGTGCGTGCTCATTTTTGCCTTTAGACGATCCAGTGAAGCATGCAAATGTTTCTCCTACAGACACCCGACGTATTTATGCAGCGGAACGCACGGTTAATGCGGAGGCATCGAGAAGGACTCGGCAAACACGGGAATCCAGCGCAACCAATTGAAAAGGAGCGTTAGTTCCTTCGGAGCGGGCTAGAGGTCGCCACCGCAGTCGCATGAAATCACAAAGAAAAAAAAAAAGTCGTTCGCCCGGCGCGCGCGGGAGGAGGAGAAAAGAGGGAGGGTGTCTTGCCGCTACTCTAGCCCTCCCGCTCGTTTCCTTAAAGGGAAGCTGAAGAGATTTTCGAATTCATTAAGATGCTCACGTATGGATGTGGGAACCTTAACAATCATGCGGGTGAAATTTTTTTCCAGATTAATCGCTTAGGAGCGACGTAATCGCCGTTTAAAATTGCGCGGTAGCTCCGCCCCCCGCTGTCCGCCGAGCGCTGCTGATGACACTGACAATGCGAGCCGAAACCGGAAACCGTGGGGTGGCGACGTAAACCTTGGTGTTCCGTCGCCTCGCAGTCTCCGCGACCGTGCTTGTTTCTGCGTGCGTGCCATCGTAAGCTGCTTCGATCTGCCGTGTGTTCCTGTATTTGTGCGTTTTTATGTTTGTGGTGACGTACAGAAACGTGTGCAGCATCGAGTGAAGCGGTGAACCATCATGCCGGCGTTCTGCGCAGCCTTCCGCTTCACTAACACCATCGGCCGCGACGATGTGGCCCGCAAAATAAGAAGCTTTCCGCGAGGTGGGTCGCTGCTGTGAAGCGAAGGAATTTCAAGCCCTCAAAGACTGCAGTGCTATTCTCTGACCACTTTCGTGACGAAGACTATAACCAGAGCCTGTCGATAATGCGTTCATTGGGCCTGTCAACAAAGTCAGCCCGACTGAAACCCGGCGCAATACCGTCTGTCTTCGCGCACAGGAGCTCGTCACCGCCAGCGAGGCCAGCTTTCGCGAAAAGGAGGAAGCTCGAGGTAAGAATTTGTGTATTAACTCTATGAGAATTTGTCTGCGCGAACCGGTGTTCTGTGTAGTGTATGGCGCGTAATTTCGTGGATGCAAGACTTTCGGTAGTAGTGAGATGAACGGCGCTGGAATGAGAACGGCAGGACGGCAGCAAACTGCAGCTTACAAAATAAGTGCTTACCTGTTATGCATCTGATATAAGCGCTTAGCTGTACGAGATGCATCATGCATCTCGTACAGCATTACTCATATCAGAGCTCGGCCCTAAATACTTTGGCTGAATAACAATCTTAAACTGCTACTACTGCAAGAGGTGGAGCGACGCGAAGTGCTCCTCACAACCGGAGACTGCGCGCCGCGCATGAGCAGAGAACTTCGTTCGGTAAGCGAGCACGTGAAAAGACGTTATATGCAGACTCTTTACTCAATTACGTTGGAGCTCAGATATGCTAGGATTCATGCGTAGCCCTCAGTGCCGAGAACATAGGGAGTAGTACGGGGCACATTTTTCTTCGTGCTCCGAGCGCCGAGAAAACTGTTTGCAGATGTTTCTGGTATACGGGCGCGCGGCGTTTCGTTTTCAGTTTGGTTTCGCCTGGGGCCTGGCTTGTAGCAGCCTCGTCAGCGCCCAATGTGCGCAGTCATGGCGCTTGCAGTCCGGCCCCAAAGCGTACACTTTTTTTTAGCGATCTACGTCGGACGCGGCCGCTGGCGCTGTGTTAGCGCTTGAAGTTGCCTGTCAGGGTGTAAGTTTTTAAAGAGATCTTTTTTGCTTGGCTATAGTATTTATAGGAGGTGCTCCTCTGCAAATACAACATAATATGAAAATAAAAATTTAATGAAGATATGCAGTTTAGTGAGCTAATGGAAGCGTTCTGCCTATTACTGGTGTCTGTCATATCCCCCTATATAGCCCCAGGGATAAAATTAACACAAAGTTAGTTACCCGTTTTTTAAAATAAATTTTGGACCTTCTAAAAAAACACCTGGTACATAATAAATGATCACACTTTTCACGGAGCTCGCCAATCAACAAAATGGTTTATGAAATAAACCGGAAGATTTTACTCATACTGAAGCACACTTTTGTTCTGTTTGCAATAATAACATCATATGGCTCATGCCTTTCAGGTTCTTGCCGAACTGCTGCAAAATATCCACTCCGGAAGACACCATCTATACACATATTCAGTCTCAGTAGAACATAGTCCATCGCAGAGCCACCATCCATGCACACACTCACTCACAGAAAATTCAGGGGGCACTTTGACTGTCTAAAGTGCTTATTATAGTGGCGAAAGCGTTTTCCGCACCACTTTGACTGCTTCTGTGGCACTGGTGGCGTCACATATAATTGAGTACTAATTACTAAGTGACGACAAATCACTAATTAATGGTTAATTACTGATTTGTGTCTGAATACTAATTAACTGCTCATTAATTACGCTTAAGCTTCGCCTTTAGGAGTGGAACGCGACAGCGTGTTGTAGCGTTGCCCAGGGAGTCCACGGAACGCCACCACCCGTTCGGCGCGATGCCTTGCCCGTTGAACGCTTTTTGAGGAAAGGAAAGGGCTCAGTAATTCTCTGTCATCTCGGTGGACACCTGAACCGCACCGTAGAAGAAGGGAGGAAGTGGGAGTGGAAGAAGAAAGACAAAGATGGCCCGTAATGAAGAAAATGAAAATTGTATTTGAGGAAAGGAAATTACGCAGTAACTGTCTCACATATCTCGGTGGACACCCGTCAAAATTCAGGGGGCACTTTTTTGACCTAAAGTGTGGTCACTGATGTGTGGTTAAGATGTTAAGCTTCGCCTCTAAGAGTGGAACGCGACAGCGTCTTGCAACGTTTCCAGGTGTCCATAGAACGCCATCACCCATTCGATTCTATGCCTCGCTCGTCGGTAAATTGGTTTTTGAGGGAAGGAAATGTATCTGTCTCTCATATCTCGGTGGACACCTAAACCTCGCCGGAAGGGAAGGGAGGAGGATGGGAGTGAGCGAAGACACCGTATTCACTAGACGCACCTTTGTTCTTCCCAAACCATCGAGCTGGCATGGCGGAGTGGATAGCATGCTCGTCTCACACTCCGAAGACTGGGGTTCGATTCCCGAGCTCCACCAATTTCTTACTCGGTTTTATTTATTTATATGGCCTGACTAGAAAAGTCATTAAGCAATTAACTAAGCTCAGTCCCACTTACTTGGAGCATCACTATACGATCCCTTCAATTGGTTGCCTGGTTACTAGCCAAAGCACAATTCGCCCCGTTTGAAATTCGCGCACTGTGACGTCATGACCGTTTCGACCAACTGAAAAGCGTGACATTTCTGTCGACAACTGCTGCTTACAACGATGAGACATTAAAGGCTTTCGCCTGAAAAGATCAAGACTGCACACCAGACGATAGTGCAAATCAAGAGTGCATGGAAAATGGCATCACACCTGGAGGCTGCACACCAGACAGTCAAGAATGCACTCCAAACAGCAATACAAATCAGGACTGTGCAACAAGTCGAATGCCACTGGCAGATGCTGCTGAGGACCGTGCATCGAACTTTTATTCTAAAAGTGATGACAAGGCTGACAAGTCTGTTGAAGTTCTAATGCAGCCAATACCAGTAAAGTGTTCTGCCCGGAATACATTTATAATAACACATGTAGTCGTAAAAAATTGCCGAGTGCAGCATGGCTTCATACATTAATAATAATATTATATAATTGTGCGCCACATGTGCTACAGCCAGCCTTGCGATTCGGCCTGCTCGGTTGCAGCACGAGGCTATCGAGTTAGTGAAAAAAAATCACTTGTCGCTTGATCTGAGAACAGCACGATAAAGGCGACCGCAAACGGATGGAGATATTCCTACAAGAGCTTGCAGTATGAAGCAACTCGCCTAAACAAGGATTTCAATTTACTGCCAGATCCCATCTTGGCACGCAGAATGGAGGGCGCACATTTGTCACCTCGACGAGTTCTGCCGCAAAGCGCCGCGAACTTCTGTTTTACACGTGTGTTATGCACCGAGCCGGCACGCAGCGACCATGAAGCGATGCCAGCATAAAATTTGCGTCTAAAAAGAGCCTGATAACTTCTTGCGCATGTGAATGGCCTGTGTGGATTGCAAGCAGATTTGCGGCAGCACCTACAAGCGGCAAGACAACAATACCGACGGTCGCATACTCTTACATTGCATTAGGAAAATTTCGTGGGGCATTTGCTCGCTTCAAAATTAATTTATTGTATCTCTGAATGAAGTTTGGCTAAAAAGTATGTTACCAATGGACATTTCCAACACGCGGAGATGCTGACACTTCGCTTTCGTTCAAGCCAAAAGCACCGCTTGCGCCAGCATCGTTGCTTCCTTGGAGCGGTTTGCTCTTTGCGATTGGTTCGTACATGTAGGGGATGACGCCAAGATCCTCCTGGTAATCTTCGATGTGTTACATCGTGATATAAGCATCAAACCAACAGCCCGAACCACCGCGCGCCGCGCTTCATGTACTAGATCGGCGGCGACCGAGCCGGGCTCACCGAGCTAATGCCAGTGTTCACGTCACGAGGCGCTCAACCAATCACGGGCGGCAACGAGGCGCGCGAGCTGGCCCGAGGCTGCTGCTGCACTTTTCGCCAAAATAAAATTGGTTGCGCTTTCCTTTGCCTAATTTCGATGAGAAATTCGAATTCCGAGGGTGGAAAACTGTAAAGTGCATCTCTTCACTCAATTTTTTTGGGAAACCTTTCAGCATCCCTTTAAGGCGCACTGGGGCGGCACGAGGACGCAGGAATCAGGCGGTGAGTAGCGGCGAACCCCGCAGCGCACGTCCGAGGCGCGTTCACCACGAAGCTTGCGGTTGCAGTCGCGGCTTGCTGCCCGTTCGTTGGGCGCGGAAGCCATGCTGGCGTTCGTGGCATCGGGATTGTCGAGAGACCTCCTACAGACACCGAGCGATTTGTCCGACGGGCAAGGCGTCGCGCCCACCGGGCGATGGCGCTCCGTGGACTCCCCGCCATCGTTGCGACACGCTCCCCACTCTTAGAGGCCAAGCTTAAGCGTCCTCCGACTTTTTTATTTCCTTTCCACGAGGTTCAGCAGCACACAACCGTGCTCTGCCTTTTATTCGGACATGGCTAGGACACTTTTATGTTTTGTCCTCAGGGCGATCGTTTTGCAGAAGAGGGACAGCCATGAAATGTGTTTTTTTCGGCCGTGGGGCCAGCCACCCAAGGAGCCCAAAGTGCGGATGGGGCAGGAACTTGCAAGCAAGACCTAGCCACACCAGCTGTACACCCCAACTATAACCAAATATCGGCAACTCAGGGTTACCCCTAGCCGCCTATGAAAAGTGAAAAAAAAAAAACGAGAAGTGAGTAGGAGATAGGAGAGTTGTGAGAAAGAGATAGGAAAGCGACAGATGGTGGGGAGGACAGGAAAAGGCGACTGCCGATTTCCCCCGGCCGGGTCAGTTCGGAGCTGCCGTCTACAGGAAGCTAGGGCCAAAGTGGAGTGTTGCCTCCGCCGAGGGGCCTTAAAGGTCCAAACACTCGGCATCGGCTCAACCACCAGGATCCCCTTTTCTACCCCGTACACGGCTGAGCCGCGCACGGGGGTGCTCGGGTCCGTGGTGGCGCACTGCTCACCGTCATACATACCCCTGCGCGGATGTCCCTGCGGATGCTCGTGGAGTTGCAACATCTGCATGCAGCAGACTCCCCAGCAGGTTTGAGTGCCTTCATGACAACTTTCGTCGTGACACGAGGCTATGCAGAGCAAACAGAGCAGTCACGGGCAGATTATGTTTGGCAGCAGCGCGCAGCATATAGCACTTAATAAAAAAACGGTGCGCTCATATGCACGTTGCTGACCTGCAAAGGCATAATTGGGGGGGGGGGGGGGGTTGCGTGCGCGATGCGGCCAAACTGAAGGGCAAGCAGACTGGTTTGAAAGGCAGTTTGGTGTCGGCTTAGCGTTGCTCACCAAAGAACAGAAGGGGCGTGAATCGCAAGCGACGCTGGCTTGCAGCGAGTGGACGTGGTAGCCCGATACGTGTATCAGGGAGTCCGTCTATGTGGCCGATGGGCAGCTGACGCTGAAAAGACAAAAAAAATCAGGTGGTTGCAGACAGCTTTCGCACTGCTGTAGAATTCTCAGCTATTTATTGCGTGCGAGCAACGAAGATCATCGCTCGTGTGTCAGCGCTGTGCTTGTATACTTCTTCCGGCCTATCCCAGTCACGTGTGCGTAATTACTCTCTATGTTGTTGACTATTCAATTTTTTTATGTTAAGTAAAGCTCTCGCGTTGATTTACCATTTCGGGAGCCGTATTGATCTTCTGCAAAAGCTCCGGCCATGATGAAGTATGATATGATGATTGTATTCACAAGCTCTTCCGGCTTTAGGCATCACGCAGACTCTTGCGGTCTTCAATTTTTCTGGAAACTTGCCTTCTTTCATCATGTATTTGCATATATGCGACAACACAGGCACGATAATATCACGTACACTTTTTACTACCTAAATATCACAGACACTTTTTACTACCTCAGCTTTGATACTGT
The DNA here is from genome assembly GCF_055824585.1 of Amblyomma mixtum. NCBI lineage: Eukaryota > Metazoa > Arthropoda > Arachnida > Ixodida > Ixodidae > Amblyomma > Amblyomma mixtum. Next base: position 198,551,346 of record NC_143016.1, read on the forward strand.
CAGCTCCAACAGCACAATTGTTTTTCAGAAGCATCATGGACTTTTTTATTTCATTTTTTGTTGTTGGCAAAAAGTATCGTAGGTTTTGGATTACCTTTAATACATCCATAGGGTCAATATCATTTGTTTGCCTGTTCCGGTTTTCCCCTACTGATAAAGGTGTTCATTAAGCTTATCCGATACGCAGCAGCTTGCGTAGGTAACGCCACTGATCACAATCTGTGTTGGAATGGTTTGAGGTCGTTTGGATATGAAACTTCTATATGACTTCCAAATTTGATTTAGAGCGCGCATATTACGAAAAATTTTCCGGAATATTTCAGCTTGGCCATTATTAAATGAAAGTTGAGTTTATTTCTTATAACGTAATAAAAGTTCAATGCATTCATGTACTTATATGTTTCAAAAAGTAAGCAGAGCGCTTTTCTTTATGCTTTATCCTTTAGCAGAGGACCTTTCTAATCGGCTCTTTATAGAGTTCTGTATCAAGTGCGAGGAACAACATTATTAAAGACATAGTTCATAATTTAACCGTTAAAATCAAGCTATACGCCGATGACTGCATAATCTATCACGAAATTCACAACTCCAGCGATCAGGCTCTACTTAATAGTGCTTTAGCAAGGATTGCAACCTGGTGCTCAGATTGGCAGATGTCAATAAACACGAAAAAATCTGTTGCGATGACCGTAACACGCAAAAGGAAACCATTAAATTTCTCATATTCCATAGGCAGCAGCACTCTCGCAGTGGTAAACAACTATAAATACCTAGGCATAACCATAACATCGGATCTAAGGTGGAATGAACATATATCGGATATTGTGAAGAGGGCCATGCGGAAATTAGGTTATTTAAGAAGAACTCTGCGACAATGTACAAACGAAGTTAAACTAATAGCGTACAAAACCTTAGTTCGACCAGTACTAGAATATGGATCAATTCATGATGGGTTTCAAAGCGCGACAAGACATGTGCAATCAGGCACGAAAACCCCTATGTCACATGCAAAAGGAACGTGGTGTACATGATTCCCGTGTCATGTGGGGCTGTGTATATCGGCTAAACTGGTCGATGCATTAACACGCGCCTCGCAGAACATCGCCGGGCTTTAGGAAGTGGCACAGGTACGCACCTGGCAAGTCATGTGCGTAAGCACCGGGAAAAAGATAAGTCCTGCCAAGCCCTATTGGATCTGACGACAGTGATCTTTTCGCATCACGACCAGAAGACTAGGGAAATCATCGAAGCCTATCATATTGCTAAGACAAAGGACTGTGTCAGTGAGCCTTCAATTTTGCTCTCTGAGAAGGAACGAGCGTTTTTAGATAGTAACGGCTAATCTCTTTTTCTGTCGTGTTATTTTTTAGCTCTTTATGTTTTCCGTGACCCCTATTTATTCCCAGCGTTGCAATAAACGTTTTTAGTTGCTAGTAAGCGCTTGTCGTGTGTGCTTCTTCCTGTCGTCTCCGTCTTGTCGCGCTTTGAAACCCATCATGAATGTTTACCAACTTGCCCAACTTTCTGCCCTCCTTCAGTGGATCAATTGTTTGCCCGAACACTCGTGGGAACATAGACAAACTCGAATCTGTACAAAAGAAAGCAGCTAGGTTTATATAGCGATCATATAGCTGGAGTACTTCCGCGAGTACAATAGTAAAAAAAGGCAGGTTTAGACAAAAACGGCGTCAGTATGATCGATTAAAATACATGCACTTGCTGTTTCATGATAAACTAGGTATCCGAAAACACGAATACATAGAGCCTGTACACCGACGAACCACTCGATCACATCATAGCAAAAAACTTAGATTATTCCTGTCACACTCAAACCTTCGCTAACTCTTTTTTTCCGAAAACTGTCCGTGGGTGGAACCGGCTTCCGGCCAGCATTGTAAAATGCCCTACTACTGAAGCATTTATGAATGCTGTCAAATTGTAACTGATGATTACGGAGTGTTCTTGCGACTGCTTTGTGTTTCTACACGCAACTTTGCATCATCTATTTTTGCTCGTGAGTGCATCTAATTTGTTGTGAAAGCAGCTTGTTGTGCCTTGATTTGTTTTGCGCATGTCACTTATGTTTTTTTTTCTTCTCCCGCTTCTGCTCTGCTTACAGCCTCACCTAGAGGCTAGCAGTACTGTGGAAATAAATAAATAAATAAATAAATAAATAAATAAATAAATAAAGGCGATGTGATAAGTGTTTGAAATTTGTCTTGGAAAATTTGTTAAGAGTGACTGGGCTCCTCTTCGTTAGAAATCTGATCGGTCGAGTTCTGAAATAATGCGTCGGAAAAGGTTTATTGTTTCATTATTATTTTTTCTGTACAAAGTGTGCCGTGTATTAATTGAATACTTTTTTGGGATGCGGCAGAAAAATTTAGAACGGAAGGTGGTCGCTACAGTCACAACCCGTCTGGCACTGCGAAACTTGATTGGACCAAAAATCTGTGAAACACAAATCACGAGCACCTTTTGTGTGTGCAGTTGTTCTTACGAGAGCTTTATGTAAAATCAACGAAGTTTAACAATACGCTGCTCTCATATGATATACGCGCGTGTGTAAGTCCCCCGACGGGCAAGGAAGCAAGGACAAGGAGGTCCCGTCAGACGCCTCGGTCGTTTCCCGCTCGCCGTGTGTTCCTGTTCAGCCAGCCAGGCCCCACCAACGCCAATTCGCGCAAGTCATCGCCTGGGGACCACACGAACAGTGGCCCATGAGCAGTGCAGCTGAGACCCAGGCTGCTGGCCTGCGGGCGCACCAGGTGAGGACGTCGTTGAGTGGTTGACCCACTATCAACGGGTCGCTCGCTGCGACATGTTAACTAGCACGAATAAAACAGCGCACTGTTAACTAGCGTGTGTCCCGTCTGCTTCCCAGTCCCGCGGTGTGCTATTCGCGCTAGTTAACATGTCGCAGCCAGTGTGTCAACTGGCCCAACTTTCTTGTGTAACTACTATGAACGGATGAGCCGCTATACCGTCACTCGGCTTGCCAAGGTGATTTTCTTACTCCTCTGGTCGGGTCCGAGAACCACGAGGACTCCCTCACAGCCTGGGAACGCTTCGATACTGAACTGTGACAATGTTTCGGCGACAACCTCGCGCGCACACTGCTTGTACAGCCAGCTCAGTTACCGGGTGAAACCTGCACAACTTGTGATGAGAAGGCCTCTGCAAATGCCTCTCCCATGTATCTCCTGTTAACCCTGTCTTTTGCCAGCTGCGGCCTCGGTATCCCCGCAAACTTCTCGGTCGCATCCGCCCGCCCCTCTTTCTGCCGCCACCTGCTACGCTTTCTTTCCCTTGGAATCCACTCCGCTACCATTAAAAGGGTTGTGAAAAGAAAATGAAGCTGGCCGGGTTTAATTTTTACTGCTTCCATAAACACTAGACATACTGATTCCGAAATATTTCGGTTCAATACTGAGTTTGCATTTAATAAAGCCCTTTCTAAAGCGCTGCCTTTTTGCGCTGGATGGATGGATGGATGGATGGATGGATGAATGAATAGGAGCGCCCCCTTTGAAACGGGGTGGTGGCAATTGCCACCATGCTCAGCTTTTCTTTATTTATTATTTTTTTTTGTTTACTGTGTTGGCCATTCTCATTAAGATTCTCCATCAACTTTGCCTACGGTTTCCTACTATTCTAACCTTATTCCACATCTCTGCTTTTCAGCCACCAATCCTCCAATCGCTTTTTGCTGACTTCCACTGCAGATTTATTTACATGACCATTGTTATCTTTAAACCCTAGGGCCTCAGAAAGAGTGACTGTGCCTGCATCGACATCCGGATGGATACCATCACATTTGATTATGAGGTGTTCAATTGTTTCCACAGATCTACCACACACTGCACATGTGTCATCTTCTTCGTTAAATTTCTTTTTGTAGCTGCGCGTTCTAAGACACCCTGATCTAGCTTCAAAAAGTAGGGCACTGCCTCTTGAGTTATCATAGAAAAATTCTTTCCTGATCTGCCTTTTCCAGAATCGATATAGTTCTACACTATGTTTCTTTTCCATTGAATTCATCCAATTTTTAAACTTCCGCGTTTTTGACCTGTCGTTTAATGTTCTTTCTTTCTCCGTCCTCATGACCGGCATACTTACTGGTTAGTTTTCTAGTTCTTTTCCGCCACTGTGAGTCAACGTTCTTTCTGTATAAATATTTAAATACCTTAGCTAATGAAACGACCATGCGACGCCGTCGGCCGGCACACGCATTACTCGACTACGTCATCTTAAGTTCTCTAGAAACGCAGAGATATCTTTAACTTTCGTTTACCCAAAATATAAGCTTTATAAAAAAATCAGAAAGTAAAACAAAGTTTTGCAATTATTTGAATACGTAATAGTACTGCGTTAAACTGCAGCATGTGGTCTTAGATCGATAACTGACTTGGGACCGGTTTCGGTTTCGGTTCTGCTTCTCTATCCTGAAGAGGGCAAATACGGGCTGGTTGGTACACGTTTTACGAATTGGAAAAACAGAGCAATCAAAGACGAGACACAAGAGAAGGACAAAACACCAGCGCTGGTGTTTTGTCCTTCTCTTGTGTCTCGTCTTTGATTGCCGTGTTTTTCCAATTCTCTATCCTCCGTGGCTCCAGTATCAGCGGCTCGATGCAGCCTTTGAACGTGGTACGTGCTTGCGCGAAGAAGACGGGACAACAAAGCCACACACATGACATATGCAGAGCGCAACTTCCAACTGGTTTATTTTCGGTTTATTTTCGTAATTTTGTATTTTCGTTTATTTTCGTTAATTTTACCCGTTTTGCTAACTGGTGGCACACTTGGCGGCCGGTGCTGACATGAATAGTGCGTATATTTGCTATTAATCTAGTATTTGCCCAGCGCCGGTATAAATGCTTTTGCCTTCTACGAAAATAAACCAGCTGGAAGTTGCGCTCTGTATATGTCGTGTGTGTTTCTTTCTTTGTCACGCCTTCTTCGCGGAAGCACGTACCACGTTCAAAGATGAACCAACTCGCCCAAACGAAATTTTTACTTGATGTAGCCTTGCTTACGTGAACCTGTTTAGGTGGTGTTTCTTGGTAGCGGCGGCTTGAATCAGAGAATCGAGTTGAGCAAGGTCAGCCCATCTCGACGACTTTATGTTTCTGCCTTCGCATTACATGCTCTGTACAAGCCCACTTCTTCCCCTTGATTTCGTCTAGGATGTCATTAACCCGCGTTTGTTCTCTCACCCACTATGCCCGCTTCTGGTCTCTCGACGTTACACCTACCATTTCTACCGTTCCGGGGACACCCCAAACTCTCCGGTGCGTTCTGTCGCGGCGTCTTGGGTGTTTCGCCTGAAGAAACGTCTGAAAGCGTTAAAAGAAAACTCTGTGCGAAACCAAATGTGGTGTCTGTGCGCAAGCTGGGGGGAACCCCGGTTGCGGTGATCACCTTCGCGGGGACTAAGATGCCACGGACGGTGTTGTACAGCTACGAACGGCTCCCTGTTCGCCTGTACAAGAAAACAGTGCCTGCATGCCACCGCTGTGGCACAGTGGGCCATCGGGCCGATGCGTGCCCGCGACTGCAGCCGGGGCGCTGCAAACGCTGCGGAGTCCAGGTTCCCGATGCCACTCCTGACGGCCCGGCGGAACATGACTGTGTTCCGAGCTGCCTCATCTGCGGAGGCGGCCACCCTACCGGAGCTCCTGGCTGTGCCGGGCGGTTCCGGAAACCCATCAAACCCAGCTCCCCATCAGGATCTAAACCGAAGACAAAGACGGGGCCCAAGCAGGCTCCTCCGCCCAAGGCCAAGAAAGCGCCAGCCGATCAGGAAACCAAGGCCAAAACCGGGCCATCGAAACCTGTCAAGTCCGCGACCCAGGCGGTGCCCCCGGTCCTCAACGCCAGGGACTTCCCGCCCTTGGCACCCGTCCAACCACAGGTGAGCAGTTGGAGTAGGGCAGTCTCCGGGCCCCCTACCCGTCCCTCCCCTAGCCGTCCCTCCCCTACCGAAACCGCCCTACAGCAGCAGGTAGAGGAGCTCAGGCGCCAGAACCAAATTCTAGCGCGCAAAATTCAGGAATTAGAGGCCAAACAGGCCGGGTCATCCGAACCAATGCAAGAAGCTGAGCCAGACGACGCGGATGACGGATCATCCGTAACATCTTGCCTCACTAGCGTCTCGCGGCACAGCGGGGACACGGTAGTTGGATCTACTGGTCGCGTTGCCGTCCTAGAGGCACTGCAGCGCCAAACCGAGCAACTGGAGGAGCAAGTCACGGCCCTCCCGAATCAAATCATGTCAGCAGTCCGCGAGTCCTTCCAGGACATGTTCAAGGCAGCTTTAACGCAAGCACTTCCCGACCTTATGGCCCAGGTCACTGACTCGGTCCTTAAAGTCGTGCAGCCCTGGGTCAGCACCCAAATTAAGAACGCCACAAGCTGCGAATCCCCTCACTTCAAACGTAAGACAGACTCCCGTCAGGCAGCGGAGGAACATGGTTCAGGCTCGGCAGCTGGTGGGTCGGTGCGGGCCCTCACTGGGGTTGCGCCGGCTCCCGGCCAGAGCTAATCCGATCGCCCTTAAATAAATACAACAAGATGGCTAGCAGATTTAATAGGAAAAACTTTGAAAAATTCCAGATCATCCAATGGAACTGCAGGGGTTTCAGATCTTGGAAAAAGCGGTCACACCCCCAGCTTTACCTGCAGTCCCTAGGTGACATGCCGGCGCTCATTGCCCTGCAGGAGCCCGGCATAGACGCTAAATTATCAGGCTACAGCACCTTTCAGGGGGGCCCCTCTACGTGCATCCTGGTGAATAAGGCTTACACCGTGGTTCAGGTCGACTTAGACTTCAGTACCGAGCAAGAATATACAATGGTCCGAGTACTGCCTCTCAGACGCCGCGACCCGTCAATACATATCCTCAACATATACTGCCCTCCGCGTAAGCCGCGCGTAACTTTCAATGAAATCTTCCTTCGCGCGATAAAATTGGCAGCCAAAGAGCCTCTAGTGATCGTTGGAGACTTCAATGCTCCCAGCCTTCATTGGGGCTACCACTTCGAACAGGCAAGAGGACGTAAGCTGGCGGAGCTTATCTCCACCCTCAGCCTCACGTTGCTCACGGACCCGGCGTATCCCACTCGAGTGGGGAATTCGGTAACCCGCGACACGTGTCCAGACCTTTCTCTCGTTAAAAATGCTACAGCGGCTGCCTGGGAGAACTTGGGAGATTCTCTAGGCAGCGATCACCTCCTTCTCCGGATTACACTCGAGGCAAAGGCAGCGCGCAAAAAATGGGGTCAGGCCAAGCTGACCGATTGGCACAAATTCCGGAATCACACTATCCCTCCCGTACTATTTTCCGGCGGCTACGCGGAGTGGGCTAACCACATATACAACATTCAGAAACAACATGTCACAACAATACAAACCACCGAAGAGATCCCCGCAGTGGACACCCACCTCCTGCATTTGTGGGAGGCGCGCCGGACCTTAACTAACCGGTGGAAAAAGCAGAAAACTAATCACAAATTACGCGACCGCATAGCCAAACTCACAGAGCAGGCTGCAGCGTATGCTGCCGAGCTCTCAGATTCAAATTGGATAGCACGCTGCGACGCCGCAGCTCATCAGATGAGCTCGAAGGGGACGTGGCGTCTCTTTCGCAGTCTAATCGACCCCTCCCAAACGAGAGGGGAGACGCAAAAGCAGCTCCGGCGGGTTCTGCAAGGGTTCCAAGGTACGACGGCGCAACTTGCGGACACTCTGTGCGACAGATATCTCTGTCGTATGGAGGACCCGCCTGGGCCAGAGTACATGTACTCAGGCAGGCCTAATGAAACACTCGATGCCCCTTTTGAGTTGCACGACCTTAAGGCGGCCTTAGCAAAAATGCGCCGGGGTACGGCTCCGGGACGGGACCACATAACAGTGAACCTGTTGGCGAACCTACCGGACTCAGCCTACATTCATTTATTAGAGTACATCATGATTTATTCACAAATGAAAATTGGGTCACTGACCAAGTCGAAAGATGAAAAATGACGTTTCGGGTCCCATACGGGGCCCTTGTTCACAATCACTTGGTCAGTGACTTGGTCAGTGACCCAATTTTCATTTGTGAATAAATCATGCTTCGCCCTGACCAGACGGTGTTCCGTCGAACCTTGGACTATGTAGAGTACATCAACCAGATCTGGGACGGGCGTCCACTCCCTCCCGAGTGGAAAACGTCACTTGTGACGTTTATCCCTAAAACAGGTAAGGCCGTGAATACGGACAACCTGAGGCCCATATCACTGACCTCATGTGCGGGCAAGCTTATGGAGACGATGGTACGGGATGGCCTCTCTCCATACCTGGAGAGTAAGGGCTCCTTTGCAGTCACCATGTTCGGGTTTCGCCCTCACATGTCTGCACAGGGATGTAATACGACCCACAACTATGCACCACAATGACAAAGCCATCCTCGCCCTTGATCTGAAAGGGGCTTTCGACAATGTGAAACACGGAAGCATCCTGGCCAACTTGAGTTCTACCGATTGTGGGGCTAGGGCCTACGCGTATGTAAGAGATTTCTTGTCTAATCGCCAGGCCTTTCTTCGGATTGAGGGCGAGGAATACGGCCCTTACATGATGGGAACACGGGGTACCCCTCAGGGAGCAGTGTTATCACCGCTCCTGTTCAACATTGGTATGATGCGCCTCCCAAGCCAATTGGCCCGGGTGGAAGGCATTCAACACGCGTTATATGCAGATGATATTACAATTTGGACCACTCAGGGGAGCCTTGGGGACATGGAGGACCGCCTTCAGCAGGCTGCTTCCATAGTCGATGCGTATGCTAATGACTGTGGGCTCCAATGTGCTCCAGCGAAATCAGAGCTTCTGCATGTCAGAGCGAACCCAAAGGATAGGACAGCAATACACATCTCTCTGTCAGGAGGTCCTATTAGAGAGGTGGAGGAGCTCCGTATTCTGGGCCTTTTCATTCACCAGAGACTCAGACCGGACTCCACTATTGCGAAACTGAAGAGAGTAGGCGAACAGGTAGGGCGCATGATCCGCCGCGTTTCTAACAAGCGGGGTGGTCTGCGGGGCAGGGACGCGCTTCGGCTCGTCTATGCCTTCGTGACTAGCCGGATCCTCTAACGCCGTGCCATATCTCCGCACTATTAAGCAAAACGAGGCGCGAATAGACGCCATCATCCGCAAGGCTACTAAGCGAGCCCTGGATCTCCCGGTGGCTACCTCTAATGCCAAACTCAAGGCATTGGGGGTGCTAAACTCCTACCAGGAGCTGCGGGAGGCCCACCTCGTGAACCAATACACGCGGCTCACGCAGACGGCTCCTGGGCGCCGCCTGCTAAACCGCTTACACATCCAACACGACTGCACTCCAGAGGAGGCGGAGCGTACCCCAGTACTATGGCGCCATATGCTCTGGGTCTCCCCGCTCCCCCGTAACATGGACACCGACATGCATGAAAACAGACGACAAGCGCGGGCTCTGGCTCTTGAGAGACAACACGGCTCCCGAGCCGGTGTATATTATGTAGACGTAGCAGGGCCATCGCCCACGGGATTTTACTCGGCCGCTGTCGTTCACCAGGAAATGCACGTTGATGGACTCTCCTTTCGAGCCCCGAATTCAATGCGGGCTGAGGAAGTAGCGATAGCGCTTGCTGCCGCCCACGCCAATTCGAGAATAATCATCACGGACTCCCGAAAAGCATGTGAACATTACTTGGCAGGGGAGATCTCCCCCTTAGCTGCTTGTATTCTACGACGGACTGCCACTGATCCAACACCCAAACGAATCATTTGGGCTCCTGGCCACCAGGGCTTACGAGGTAATGAGGCCGCTGACGCGGCTGCCCGAGCGCTTACCCACCGGGCTCCTCATCCCAGCTCTTCTGGCTCGGAGACTAAGCAGCCGCTGCTGCGATTCAGGGAAATATTAACACATTATAGCGACAACCACCGCCTTTTCCCGGCCCCTGCAAAAGGGCTGAGTAAGACGGAGGAGCGAACTTTAAGGCGCCTGCAGACAGGTACTCTACTCTGTCCTGCAATAATGAAACATTACGATCCTAACACGGATGGGCGATGCCCGCACTGTGGGGAGACCTGTGATATCTTCCACATGGTGTGGGCATGTACTCAAAATCCCCACCTCCCACCTCCCCCCTTCCCCTACCCCTTCCAGAGAGGCATGGGAGACTGCCCTCCTCAATTGCTCCTCGCTTGAGTCCCAAAGGGCTCTGGTGAAACGGGCGAGAGACGGGGCCTCGTCATGCGGTGTCCCGGACTAGGGACGCCGACCATGAAGCGGGGCCACTCTGTGGCTCCCAAACTCTTTTTCACAAAATAAAAGTTTTCACCACCACCACCATCCATAGCGCGCTGCGTTGTCCTACACTTAAGCTAAACCCTTTTCGTTAGCCTAGATGTTTCTGCCCCATAGCTGAGACCCGTTAAGGTACAGCTGTGGAATGTTTTGTCGAGACGCTGACCGCGGAATCAACCAGTTAGCAGCGAGGTTGCGGTGGCTAGTAGCAGGGCTCCACCCAGGAAGCATTTAGTTGCACAATAAGGGACCGTATGCTAACATTTCGCTCTAAACACGTCGTTAATAAAATGAACATTGTTTTATTTTGCTAACAAACTATGTTTGAAACTCAACAACATGCAGCAAAACAAGAAGCGTCCTCAGTTTTGCAATTAAGTTTGTTCTCCAGTCACTTTTGCTGCCGCGATGGTACGCTGACGGTGGAAAAGCGTCGGCTAGGTGGCCAGAACTGCCGCCCGATTCAAAGGATTCAGCCTCAGTCCTCCACCCACATATTCACCCATTGTAAACATGGCAGCCAGAAAAAAATCAGCTGATTCGATGGCTGTCCCTTTTTTTTTACACACTACGTAGAATCAAAGTACTGTGCGGACGTCTTAAGTGAAGCTCAGGAGCACAGACCTTTGGGCTAGTTGGTTCATAGCAGACACGTACAAGCGCTAAAAAACACGGACAGAGAAGAGACTTGGACAACACGAGCGCTTACTTTCAACTGAAGGTTTATTGATACACAAGCACAATTTTATACACCTTGCTGCATGACGTCAAACTGATAGCCCTGCCGACATCACGTGGCTGCTCCAAAAAACATTATTTCCTTTTTAGTCAGTGTGACAGATGGTGCGCTGACGCAGGATGGACCGGCTTTTCTAATCAAATCTGCCTCTATTAGCTCTCTCACATCCTGACAACTATGTTTGGCCACAATCTTGCATGCGCTGAAGACAGGTTTACATGGTTTCTTATTCTTTACAGCACAATCATGACAATGTTCAGAAAGATTACCGTCTCTTCCTCCTGTGTTCCAGTAATCATTCGTTCAGACATCGGCCAGTTTGACCGATGTACCTAGAGCCACACGATAGAGGAATTTCATAGACCACACCAGAAACACATGCTACAAAAGGACCCCGGTGCTTGATACCGCATGGTTCTTTAGGCTTTAGAAAAGGATTAGTCAACTTGACTAGTTTTTCCAACTTCTCAGGCGCCGAGAACACTACTCTGACGTCACTGCGTTTCGCAATCTTCTTTAGGCGATGGGAGGTGTTGTGCAAATAGGGGATGACTACCGTTCTGTTTCCATTTGCTTCGATCTGGTTCTTGTCTTTTCTCTTTACGGTTTTCAACATTCCTTCAGATACAGAAACAATGAGGCTTGTCGGATACCCAGCTGACTGAAGACGCGTCACTTGCTTTTGGAAACCATGGCTCAGTGAATGGCAACACGACTTTTTTAGTGCATTATTTAGGCATTTTTTAGCGGTTGCTCTCTTAACAAGTTTTGTATGAGGTGAATGAAACGGTAAGAGGGGTTTGTTAGCTCTTGGATGGAATGACCAGGTTTTCATTCAAAAGCAAGGGGTTTGTATAGGCTCTTGTATTGCCCCAGTTCTTAGCGATATAGTTTTAGCTCATTTTGACAGAGTCGTTTCTGACCGCCCGAAGGCTTTTAACAATGTGACTGTTTTTAAATACGTCGATGATTTTTTAATTTTATTACAAGGGTGCAGTGATTTCTCGACCACTTTCAGTCAGCTTTTAGCCCTTTTTGGTGAGTGTTTTAATCCTTTAGTACTGACGCATGAAATTCCAAAAGATGGTATTTTACTGTTTTTAGATTTGAAGCTAATTCTCACTGACAAATCTACGTCTTGGGAGTACCATCCAAGAGCTAACAAACCCCTCTTACCGTTTCCTTCATCTCATACAAAACTTGTTAAGAGAGCAATCGCTAAGCAATGCCTAAATAATGCACTAAAAAAGTGTTGCCATTCACTGAGCCATGGTTTCCAAAAGCAAGTGACGCGTCTTCAGTCAGCTGGGTATCCGACAAGCGTCATTGTATCTGTATCTGAAGGAATGTTGAAAACCGTAAAGAAAAAAGACAAGAACCAGATCGAAGCAAATGGAAACAGAACGGTAGTCATCCCCTATTTGCACAACACCTCCCATCGCCTAAAGAAGATTGCGAAACGCAGTGACGTCAGAGTAGTGTTCTCGGCGCCTGAGAAGTTGGAAAAACTAGTCAAGTTGACTAATCCTTTTCTAAAGCCTAAAGAACCATGCGGTATCAAGCACCGGGATCCTTTTGTAGCATGTGTTTGTGGTGTGGTCTATGAAATTCCTCTATCGTGTGGCTCTAGGTACATCGGTCAAACTGGCCGATGTCTGAACGAAAGATTACTGGAACACAGGAGGAAGGTAGGCAGTTATAGAGACGGTAATCTTTCTGAACATTGTCATGATTGTGCTGTAAAGAATAAGAAACCATGTAAACCTGTCTTCAGCGCATGCAAGATTGTGGCCAAACATAGTTGTCAGGATGTGAGAGAGATAATAGAGGCAGATTTGATTAGAAAAGCCGGTCCATATCCTGCGTCAGCGCACCATCTGTCACACTGACTAAAAAGGAAATAATGTTTTTGGGAGCAGCCACGTGATGTCGGCAGGGCTATCAGTTTGACGTCATGCAGCAAGGTGTATAAAATTGTGCTTGTGTATCAATAAACCTTCAGTTGAAAGTAAGCGCTCGTGTTGTCCAAGTCTCTTCTCTGCCCGTGTTTTTTAGCGCTTGTACGTGTGTGTCTTAAGTGCGCGGAAAAATCTATATAAAGGCAGTGATTGCTACGAGTCTGCCGAGATCAATTTGCAAGGAGCGCTTGGCTCGAAAATCGACGAAGTCAGCTTTAAGGCAAGTTCACACTGGCGAGTCGCAAACGTCGCGCGACCGATTTCTGTCAATTAGTTACGGTTTCCGAAGCACATGTAAAGCGGGGAGGGAGCGTAACAAATCGATTTAAGCCTGTCGCGGGGCCTCCGCGACTCGCCAGTTTGAACTCACCTAGCCTGCTATCAATGGCAAACGTGCTCTAAGGGCGATGCGTGGTTCTATTTATTTTTGTTCAGAAAATACCAGGTGACCATGAATTACACTGCAGCAACTGCCGACATACGGGAGCAGACCGATGCAGCTGCTGGGAGCTTGCAATCTCTCTGCGGGAATTAAGAGCCGGCACGCCCGGTCACTGCGGCAACAATCACTCTCCCGCCTCGTAACCAACTCATGCCGCCCGCTTCGGGTTAAGCGCTTGATATTCGTGCTGGTGTTGTTGCCGTTCCGTTCGGATGATGCTCGGATGACGCCGCCGGGGATAGTGGGGTGGCGAAAGTTTATGCGTAGGAAGCCCTCCTTCGCCGCCGCCTTGTCGTGGGGGTCTCGCCAGAAAGCGCGCACCTTCTGCGACTTAACTTTGATAGTGGTCTCCGCAACTCACCGCAAACACTTGCTCACAGTCGGTTGGGCTACGCCGACGTTTACTTCATTTCCTACGAGTCTAAAAACCCACCGGCGGCACTGACCGCGCACTCACCCGCACACCTCCAAGTTCAACGGCAAGTTAATCGCACAGTCACTGTGTAGTCTCCTTCCTATGCGAAAACGTCGAAACAACTCGTCCCGCACATCAAAACCGTCTTCATGCACCCTCCTATACCGCTGCTCGCGCGGGCATCGGCGATGTAAACAACCGCCATTTTCTGTCTCAAGCGGTTTGAGACCACTCGTTCCAGTCGCAAAAAAATTGTCTCAATCGGCTCGCATAATTAGGTAAGCAACGTCAACACTTCTGCACGTTTATGACGTCGGCCGGTGACGCAAAAAATCAATATGGCCGCTGGTCACGGCCCACCAATAGGAACTTGGCAAATGAGACACTTTTTGAGACATTTTCCAATTGAGGCGATTTTGAGCGACTCGTAATCGCGCCCCTGGAAAGTCAACGAAGAAGAATGCGCGGTTTTACTAAGCCTGGGTGAGCCACATGAGCGGTGAGTCCCGTCTACGCTTCTCTACTACTGATCTGCATTCACACGCGTTATTACCGTGCGGCTATATAGGGATGGCAGTGGAGGCAGTCTGCGTGCGGTTGCCTTGGCTATAATGTGTTGCCAGAAAAAAAAAAACGGGTGTGTAGCCTGGGTGACAAGTGTTTCTCCATATTCTCTATCTGCGTTTAGTGCTCAGGTGCCGTGGTAAATAAAAATGCCACCACATATCACAACAGAATTGAGCGGCCGCTTGCTAGCGCTGCGAAAAGCTACAGACAATGTTTACTACATTCGAATAGCATGGATTTGTACTGCGTAGGAGACGACGATGACCGAGCAGTGCCGCGGTACCGAGCAGCACAGCGAGCGCACACGGGCGCCTCTTGCGTTTCGCCTCCATCCCTCTCCTCATTTATGCAAGGCAGACTGGTCGACTGGTCGGTACGTTCAGTTTAAGAATACCTTCGGTGCTGGTGCAAGGCATCCTAACCGTAATTAACTAAATCCTGTGCATGCTATATTTGAATGGTTATGCTCTTTTCATCATGCATAAAAATACAGTGGTATTCCAGCCAGCTCATCTTTCAGTGTGGTTATGACAGTCAGGTAAATGTGCTCAAAGAATGTATATGGGTGCATCACATACAATCTGTTCATTTCTTTTGTCATGGGCGGTCTATTTGCTTTTTGTATTCCTTTACTAATACCTTTGTAGCAGGAGTTCCGGGGAAATAGCTTAAGGACAGCTAGCCGAAGTGGCTGCCCGAGCTCCGGTCATCAACACAGCGATCTCGCACCGCGCGCAGACGGTGCGGCTGCCGTCGCTGCTCAACTTCCTCTTTCCAATCACCCCCGGCTGAAGGCGAAGCCATCCTGGCGAGTTAGGGAGACAACAATACACACAGTTCATAGTACGGCTTCAGGCGTGACACATGAACAGTCTCGCGGCTACGTCGGCGTTGATCTGTGGCAGATGTCAAGGGGTCGACAATGTAGTTCACAGGGGAAGTGCGCTCTACGATGCGGTAAGGTCCGTGGTACTTGGGGAGAAGTTTGGAGGAGAGGCGGGTGTGGTAGACGGCACGCGAAGCCACACGAGACAGCCGGGTAGAAAACTGTGAGCAGTATGGCTTGTGTCGAAACGGAATTTTTGACGCCCCTGCTCGCCGGATGTTAACGACCGAGCGAGCTGACGGCACTCCTCGGCATGCTTGGAAGCCTCCGAAATGGTGGTGCACTCAGACTCGTATGGTCGGTAAGGAAGGGCAGTGTCGAGCGGTGAGGAAGGTTCTCGCGCGTAGAGGAGAAAAAAAGGCAAGAAGCCGGTGGTGGTCTGCGTGGCGGTGTTGTAGGCGTACGTGATGAACGGCAGGATCCGGTCATAATCGGGGTGATCGGAAGACACGTACGTCGACAGCATATCGCCCAAAGTGCGGTTAAACCGTTCCGCGTAACCTTTAGTCTGAGGATGGTAGGCCGTGGTGGTATGGTGAGTGATCTTACACTGTGTTGAGAAGGGATTCCACGACCTCGGACAAAAAGACGCGCCCACGGTCGCTCCGCAGTTCCCGGGGCGCTCCATGGCGAAGAATGAAGTGATGCAAGATGAAAGGGGCAACGTGCGGTGCCGTAGCAGCAGGAAGAGCCGCGGTTTCGGCGTAACGCGTGAGGTGGTCGACGGCTACAATAACCCAGCGGTTGCCAGCAGCAGTGTAAGGAAGGGGGCCGTAGAGGTCAATCCCAACTCGGTCAAAAGGACGGGAAGAGCAGGGGAGAGGCTGCATCATGCCGACTGAGTGGTGAGGAGCCCGCTTGCGACGTTGACAGTCAGGGCACGAGCGGACGTATTTGCGGACGTAGGTGAACATACCGCGCCAATAATAGCTGAGATGGAGTCGCGTGTATGTTTTGAAGGCACCGGCATGAGCAGACTGCGGGTCATTGTGAAACAGGGTGCAGAATATCGACCGCAAATGGGCAAGGACGACAAGCAACTACTTTCTGCCGGTAGAGACGTAGTTGCGGCGGTACAGGAGGCCATCACGAATGACGAAGTGAGAAGCCTGGAGGCGTAGGCACGGGTGCCGCCGAGGAATTGGAGAGAAAACGTACAAGCGAAGATATCCAAGGGTCCTTCTGTTGCTCGCTGCCCATGGCATCTGTTGGAAACGACAGCGAAGCTCAACCGACTGGCGAGTAGCAGAAAACGTCTGGCGGCAGTGGAGAGCGGGACAAAGCGTCGGCGTCGTTATGTTTCCGGCCGGAGCGATAGATGACACGGATATCATATTCTTGTAGGCGTAGGGCCCAGCCAGCAAGGCGGCCTGCAGGGTCTTTCAAGGAGGCCAGCCAGCACAGGGAATGAAGGTCCATGACGATATCGAAATGGCGGCCATAAACGTAAGGGCGAAACTTTTCGATCGCCCAAACAATGACCAAGCATTCCTTCTCGGTTACTGAGTAGTTGGATTCCGGTTTGTCAGTGCAAGGCTCGCGTAAGCAACGACATACTCGGGAAATCCGGGTTTACGTTGCGTAAGAACAGCACCGAGGCCAACGCCATTGGCAACGGTGTGCATTTCAGTGGGAGCAATGGGGTCGAAGTGTCGTAATATAGGAGGCCCTGTGAGCAGCCGGCGTAAGATGATGAAGGCGTCGTCGCAGTCAGGTGACCAACCGGACAGGTCGTTGGTGCCCCGAGAAAGTTCATAAGTGGCGCGATGATAGAGGCGAAATTTCGTACGAAACGTCGGAAGTAAGAGCACAGGCCGAGAAAGCTGCGATGTTATTTCAGAGTCGACGGCTTGGGGAACTCAGCGACGTCACGAAGTTTGGCTGGGTCAAGAAGCACGCCGTCCTTAGAGACGACGTGACCTAAAATGGTCAGTTGGCGGGCGCCAAAGTGACACTTTGTGAGATTAAGTTGGAGTCCCGCGGCAGTTAAACATGTCAACACGTGCTCCAAGCGGTAAAGGTGCGTCTCAAAATCAGGCGCGAGGACGACAATGTCGTCTAATTAGCACAGGCATGTTGTCAAGCCGCGTGACCCGACCAGTGTGACGAAAAACACTTGCTGTGGACTTGCCCGGCTACAGCTTCAGTGAGACGACGCTTCCTAAGAAAGGCTGGTCTGCGATGGGACGTAGCAGACGGCTATCGCAAGTGGACTCAAGATAATCGCTTTATCGCGAACTTTTGCCGCTTTTTAAGCGAGGCTTGTTTGCACTCCTTTTTATAACTTTCTTTCCCTTTTTCATTATGCCTAATGGCAAACAGCTCGAATAAAAAAAATAAGTCCATCATTCGCTCGAAAGTCGTTGGGGCATTACAGAGGTCGAAAGGCATGACGGTGAATTCGCACAGGCCATCTGGTGTAACAAAAGCCGTCTTGGCACGGTCAGCCTCCGCCACAGGGACCTGCCAATACCCGGAAGGCAGGTGAAAAGATGAAAAGAATTCCGCGCCCCGGAGGCCGTCGAGGGCGTCATCGATTCGCGGCAGCGGGTAAACGCCTTTGCGGGTGATCTTGTTAATGCGCCGATAATCGACGCAAAACCGTATAATGTCATCTTTTTTCTTCACTAGAACGACAGGAGAGGCCCACGGACTACTGGATGGTTGAATGACGCCTTGCTGAAGCATGTCGTCCACCTGAGTGTTGGAAATCTGGCGTTCGGCTGCCGAAATTCGGTACAGGCGTTGATGAAGCGGCAAGTGGGCTCCGGTGTCGATCTCTGGGGTCACGGTAGACGTGCGGCCGAGTAGGTTCTGAGCTGCGTCGAAATAAGCGCGAAACTGGTTCAGTAGTGCGAAAAGAGCGCGAACAAACGGACTCTGAAATAAAGATTAATCACAGGAAACGCGCTTATAAACGGAAACAGAAAACAAAGAACACCAAACCCAGAACGCACGTGCTAGTAAGTGATATCCAGATATGCAACCGCCCAGTCACGCAGGAGCAGGGATGGTTCGCTGACACACAATCTTGCTTTCTTAGAAATGTTATATGCCTCGATGTTTTCCCTGGTCAACTGGTCGGGGTGTTTGTACAAAATGTCAGTACAATGCAAGGATGGAAAACAGGATTGACACTCTCAGCAGTGATAAACTAGATTAGGGGAGCGATTAGATTCTATTAATTGAGATGTTCTCCGAGTCGTGTGTTAATACAACGTCCCTTTTGCCCAATGTATATCTGACCACAGGACAGGGGGATTTTATAAACTACCCCTTTGGAGCACGGCACAAGTCTTTTATCGCGCTTTACACCACAAGACGCTGCAGATTTCTTGGGATTGCGGGACTTGTTTTCTACCGCTGAACAAATTTTATTGAGCTTATTCGGGGCCGAAAAAACCACATCAACTTTATACCTATGGGCCACATTTTTAAGACCATGAGAAAGGCGATGTACATAGGGAAGGACTGCGGGCTTTTTTCGTTTGTGTTCTTTCTGGGAAGACGGCAGCAATGCCGGCGATTTAAGCTTTCTTTATTATTTTATTGCAACCCAAAGTGATAAGCTCAGCCGGGTAACCTGCTTCCCTAAGTCTCTTTGCCTGACTATCGAAACTTTGTTGCATAGCATGGTGACAAGATTTTGACAGCGCAGATGACAAGGATGAAACAACAATTCTACACTTCACTACCTTAGAATGATGCGACTTATAGTTCAGCAGCGGTTTATTGGCCCGAAGTGCGTAATTCCAACACACGTGTCCCTTCCCTTCAGTCAAACATAAATCTAAAAATTGTATCTGGTTATCAACCGGCACCTCAGTGTTGAACTGCAAACCCCATGCTTTAGCTTTGAATACTTCCAACACTGTAGACATGTGCCTAGCAAAGTCCGTTTTTCAATGAGAATCAAAAAATCATCGACGTATCTGAAAATTCGGTACGGCATCCCACCCAAATCTTTCTGGATACCTCGATCCACGAATGACAGAAAAATATCACTAAGCGCAGGCGCTACTCTAGACCAAATACAAACGCCCGCTTTCTGGGTGTAGAGTGTGGCCTCCCATTCAACAAAGGTAGATTTATTTATTTATTTATTTACTTTATTTATTTACAAGTACTGCAGGCCCTTCTCGGGCCCATGCAGGAGTGGATACAAAGGAGACATTACGGGGGAACAAGTTAGGTACATATATGATACAAAATAAAAATTCATCATCATAGCGGCATCGTGGTGGTAATGATGCCAATTCAGGGAAACGAAAATAGCGGGTTCAGTACGGAAACAAATATAGTTACAAAAAATACGAAATGAAAGTCAGCATCATAGCTTTATCATAGTGGCATTACTGATGAATCAATGCTATTTACATGCTCTATGAATGATTCAACTGAGTTGCAGTTTACAGCTGTCGAGGGTAGTTTGTTCAAGCTAGATATCGCCGCTGGAAACAAAGAATATTTATGAGCATTAATGCTTATGGCTTATGGGTTGATGAAGTGCTTTCTCGTGGTTAGTTCTCGAAGAGTGACGAAATGGTTCCTGGAGGCATGTTTCTCTTGATATGTTCAAATCACCATGATAAAGTAACAACAGAAATTTTAGCCTTGATGTCGTTCTACGCTGTGCCAAGCTGTGAAGATCTGCTTTGTGAAGTAGGTTAGATACGCTGGAATGTCTGGAAAAGCTTGAGTATACAAAGCGCACTGCTAAGTTTTGAATGCGTTCTGGTTTGCCTATCAAATATTGCTGATGTGGACTCCAGATAATGTCAGCATATTCTAAGGTTGGTCTTACGAGCGTTTTATATGCATTAAGTTTTACATTAGGAGCAGCGTTGCGTAATCTTCTTCTGAGGAAATACAGATTTCCTTGGGCCTTATGACGTATGTTTTAATGTGTTGTTCCCAGCTTAGATTGCTTGATAGTGTCACTCCTAGGTATTTTATATAATTACTTTTCTCAATTGGGACATTGGATATAATGTATGAAAAACCTAGTGGCTTTTTCTTGTTGCTAAAAATTATGCTTTTTGTTTTAGTGACATTGAGTCTCATTCCCCATCTGGTGTACCAAGTCTGAATCGCCGATAGAGATTCATTTAGATTAATTTGATCTTCTATAGAATCTATTACCTTATATACTAAGAAGTCGTCCGCGAAGAGTCGAATTTGTACCCCACAAAGAATGCATGAATTGATATCATTGATATAAATTAAGAACAATAAGGGGGCGAGGACTGAACCCTGTGGCACTGCTGAGTAGACATCCAAGTTATCAGACTCAGAATTTTTCAGTTTTACACACTGTTTGCGATTTTTCAAAAAGCAGTCAATCCATGTAATGATGTTGTTTTCGATACCGATAGCCCGCAGTTTCGCAAGTAAGTCTTGGTGAGGAACTAAGTCAAATGCCTTAGAGAGGTCCAAAAAAATGGCGTCTAACTGGCCTCGTGCATTAAGGGCATTTGCAATATCGTGCGTTATCTCTGCTAGCTGTGTGGTTGCTGACAATCGCGATCTAAAGCCATGTTGTCGACTGTAGATAAGGTTATTAACTTCTAGGTGATGAACAACTGCTTTATAAATAATATGTTCGAGTATTTTACAAGAAAAGCTAGTTAGTGAAACCGGTCTGTAGTTATTTAGTTCATGTTTGGGACCACCCTTATGAACTGGAATTATTTTAGCCCTACGCCAGTCATCCGGGATTGTTAGTGTTCGCAACGAAAGGGTGAAAATTCTTGATAAGTATTTGGAAACCCAGACAGCATAAAAAGACAGCAGCTCATAAACATAAAAAGACAGCAGCTCAAGGAACCCAGACACAGAAATACCACAAACACTTATGAATTGTTCTTCACTCATTGTCCGAAGTGATGTAATCAAAAACAGCAGTCATTTCCTTTTGCGGCAGAGAGTAGTAAAAATCTACCACATCAATGCTGAAAACCGAGCATGAACCTGGGTTTTGCGCCTGTAAAAACTTAACGACACACTCACAGTTTGGTACCTTAAAAGGATCATTAATAGATAAAGCTGCCAAATGTTTCTGTAAGTAGCCAGAAATTTTGTTTTGCCAGGTACTCTTTTCCGTCACAATGGCCCTTAATGGTAATCCCGTTTTATGTGTCTTAGCAGAGAAGAAAATCTTTAAACAGTTTCTTTTTGCCTTAATTAACTGCCTTTAAGTCGCTCCAGATTCATTTGTTCAAGCAGCTGCACCACCCTGCTTTTTACCTTTTGTAACTTAGCCGAGACCGGCTGAAAATTCTTCTCGATGGCTACTAATGCTTTATCCGAAAACAACGATTCCGGTAGGACTACAAAATTCTTTATCCGCAGTTACCAGTCGCAAGTTATTCGAGACAAGGAAGTTGATCAGTGACCCGAATCTCTTCCCATGCTTGACCGCCGTAGAAGTCCTGGCTAAAACCGCTGTACATTCCCCTACGCACCTGGGTTGAGACTCATCCGGTGCCAGGCGAGAAATCGATCGCGCAAGGGTCACCTTTTCTTCCCCTCGCAGGTGGGGCTCAACACAGAATTTCGGGCCCATCCGAAGAAGGGCTTCATGCGATTTTGGTAGTGGCGTATCATCAAGTACAATCACTTTTCCTGAATAAAATTTGTTCAGCGTTAGAAAACAAGTCCCGCAATCCCAAGAAATCTGTAGCGTCTTGTGGTGTTAAGCACGATAAAAGATTTGTGGCGTGCTCCAAAGGGGTAGTTTATAAAATCCCCCTGTCCTGTGGTCAGATGTACATTGGGCAAACGCGACGTTGTATTAACACATGATTCGGAGAACATCTCAATTCATTAGAATCTAATCGCTCCAGTAATCTAGTTTATCATTGCCGAGAGTGTCAATCCTATTTTCCGTCCTTGCATTGTACTGACATTTTGTACAAACACCCCGACCAGTTTACTAGGGAAATCTTCGAGGCGTATATAACATGGCAAAGAAAGCAAGATTGTGTGTCAGCAAACCATCCCTGCTCCTGCGTGACTGTGAGGTTGCATATCTGGATATCACATAGAAGCACGTGCGTTCCGGTTTTGGTGTTTTTTGTTTTCTGTTTCCGTTTATAAGCGTGTTTCCTGTGATTAAACTTTAGTTGA